>NW_017305525.1:1473872-1482489 GCF_001594115.1 Trachymyrmex septentrionalis
ATTATTACTGTAATAAATTGTTTTTTAAATTTATTTTTTGTTACATGAAAACGTTAGAACGTTTTCGTTAATTTTTGGTGTATATGTAGATACTTATGGCCAAAGCGCTGAAAAAATGGGTGTAGTTTCGAATGACTCCCGTTCGCGATTGATCTGAAATTTTACTATAAGTTGTTTTTGACATAAGAAATAAAAAATCTACACTGAAAAAAATTTAAGTAAATTTCTAATCATACTTAAATAACTTTCTGGTCATAAACATGTAATTTTCATGTAAAATGACATGAATTTTTTATATGACAATATTTATCAATTATAATTCGGACCAGTTAAGGAAATACGACTTTTCACACGAACTGACTTCTACCCCATTTCCCTCCAGCTTAGAGGCGCACAACTTCCACGCGAAGCGACTTCCACCCCAACTCCCCCCCTATTTAGGGGCGCATTATAGAGCTTATACTACTGGACGGGGAATACGGACGTCGAGCAAGATCTAAAGGACAGAAATATCTTTCTATCCTCTTCTATCCTCCTCTTCTTCTGTCCTCACATTCGCAGAAAGAAGAAAAGTTACTGAGCAGAACACAAATATATAATATACAGAAGTACATCTTATGTCTCCCAGATCTTGCTCACATTTTCCACTCGTTGCTTGGATGGGCTATTCCCTTTTCAGTAGTATAAGCTGTATGGGGCGCACGACTTCCCCCTGACAAAGAGCGCACGATTTTACTCGCGAAGCAAGATCTACCTATATGAAAAGTCTAAAAGTATTAAAATAAAAATTTCTTTTCATTTCCCGAAGTTGAAATTATATGCTTTTTATTTCTCACATTGAGTAGAATTCATGTGCAAAATTTCAAGTTAGTCGCAAGCGAGGGTCATTCGAAACTATATCCGAAAAAAAATACCCATGTATATTCCCTTATTTATATTGATTAAATGTAAAGTTAAATCACGTACACTGTCTTCATTCCCTGAAATAAGAAATAACATAAACTTCAACTGACTCGATACAATACTGTTGTCAACATTTTACAAAGAGAAAAAGCATTTTTTGTCATGTTACTTCATTATTCCGATAATGAATGTGATAATCCGTTTAACGGGCGATATATATGGAGATGCTCACCTTCTCGCCAGTCGATGTATATTCGTGATTACTCATTTCGGCCGCTCACTCACGATCGCGAGCGTGAAAAATTCGCACCTAAACACATACCGCGATCGCCTCGAACTTTAAGGAATAATAACGTAAAACGATCGTTGACCGCTCGCGCCGTCTATTGGTCATTAATGTTTTACGAGCATGCAGTACGCACAGCTGCATCTATTCAATTATAAACGAAGAGAGAGAGAGAGAGTGGGGTCCAGATGTAACACACCCCTCCGGCATGCCTCACCTTCGCCTTTGCGCCACAGCTCATCTCCCGCGTCCACCTCCGCCGTCTCCTTGTTCCTCTTTATTTCTCTCTCGAGCACGCCAACGAGCATTTACGTCCATTAATATTAACGGCTCGAAACAACGATAATAACGGAGAGCCACGGGGAAGCAGAGAAGTATTCTCTTCGATGGTCACATCGTGCGCAGCGCGTCGGCCCCCTCGAATAGCTCACGTGACCATTGCATGCGTCGTTTCTCACCATGAAGATCGACAATGCCGAGAAAATGCAACGACGCTTTTTATTGTCCAGGTAAGGTTCTCACCGACCGGTTGAGACCGGCCAAGATTTTGCTGTTTTAACGACTTATTGTTAGAAACATTATAAGATGCGAAAGCTTTCGCTTTGAAAAGTAGATTTTTGTTTTCACAATTATACGATATAACATTGATGCTTCATATGAATAGAATGTGATTGGAATGATTAAATATTACATCAAATCTCTCTTATGACTTGCATTTTATTGTTAAAATAATAATTAGCGAAGTAACGTGAAAAAAAAAAAACGCGTGAGAGCACGCAATATCCTGTTATTGGTTATCGTAGAAAATTGATACTGAGCGAAAACGCAGCGAGGTGCCTGTATAATGCGGAACGCTGAAATGTGGGTTAATGCATTCTAGAATGGATTAAAAAGCGCGATAGAACAAGAATGACTGTCCCGTGTCCTACAGATGGTATTATTATCGTAATTATTAGTATCGTGCCGTACGCTGAGCAAATACCGAGGAGACGGCGCAGATGGATCGGAACAACACAGGGCGCTATCGAGATCCGGCAATCTTGGGGTCCACACGGGTGCATATTTCAAGATCGGCATGCGTGAACGATTTCAGGGACGTCGGGTTGCTTTTGCGGTCGTGTATAACTTGGTTTTACAACGCTAATGCGACAGACACGGAGCTCGAGGTATCGTATTTCGCGGACCCGGGTCGGCCGATCAAGGAGGCATGTTTTAATATGCAAATTAAAATGTAAATAATACGATTCCTCGTCGTCTCTTACTCTCTCCCTCTTGCGTCCTCTCTTCCCGGATCCTCTTTCTAGGAGCGTCTCTCGCGAGGAGCATCATCTTGCGGCCTGAAAATAAGGTCGCGATCGCGGAACCTCACTTTGCCAGAAAAGTTTTATCTTACTTTTTTTTTCATTTAGTTCCTAAACTGTTTGAGATTCGCCCGTAACATAGTCTAGTTTTTTTACCGCAAAAATAAAAATTCTGAAAATGGAATAAAATCTATTTTTATATTCACATTGTGAAAAGGAATAAAATTCATTTTTATATTCACATTGTGAAAAGGAATAAAATTCATTTTTATATTCACATTGCGTGTTAAAATGTTTAATACTATCTACGTTATACTCTCTAAATCTCGTGGAGTAAAATCTCACTCAAAGAAACTGAAAATTTAGCCTGTCTTGAAAAAAGAGTGAAAATACTCTTTTCAGAGATTTACGCTTTTGAAATGAGATTTACTCGAAGGTGTGAAATCTCAATTCCTTTTTTGGAGTAAGGTTCTATTTACCCTGGTATTACATTTCAAAAAAAGGGATTGAGATTTCTTTGGGGTAAATCTCATTTTAAAAACGTAAATCTCATTCTAAAAAGAGAGAAAATTTGCCATTCTTGAACAAGAATGACCGTATTTTCACTCTTTTTTCAAGAAAGGTTAAATTTTCAATCACTTCGAGTGAAATTTCACTCCACGAGATTTAGAGAGTATATTTAATATACTCTGAGTATTATTTAATATCTTTTGTCTTTGTATATAACTTAAAATATCGATTAAAGTTGAAAGGTCTTTGCGTGTGTTGTTACGGTGCTAGGTGACAATACTTTTTCAAAACTGGATCTAACTGTAAGTATTTATATCCATGGCCACCTCTATTTAAGTCATTGTACTACATTTTTATCTTTGATTACATATACAAAAAAATATTTTTCTTAATCCAGAAACGACAGTTCTAATCCTGAAGATTTTTGCCATGGCTAAAACCAAATTCGTAACTCAAATTGCTCCATCACGTCAAGTTTCCGAGATATTCTAATCTAAAAGTGACAAAAAGACTTATTTCAGGCATTTTTAGATAAAAATTTCTTGAACACCTGACGCGATAGAGCAATTTGATTACAAATTTGGTTTTAGCATATCAAAAAATCTTTGGGATTACATACTGCCGTTTCAAAATTCATGTCGGCCTGTGCTATTTACAGAAACCTTTGATTGAATGCACAAACTGAATTCTAGAACAATAATATGGCGTCAGATATCCAAGGAAAATATATATCTAAGTAAAAAAACTTTCAAGATAGGATTAAAAAACTGTGGTAAAACTTTTTTTACTCAAACTTTCTAATTTTTTCGACAATTCTTATCTCCAGATAATAGAAAGTATTTTATTTATACAATTGAGTATTGCTTCAATATCGCGAGGATTTAAACTCTGCGTTTCGATGCTTAACGTAGGTTCGAAATCCTCGCGCATGAAGAATTAAATCTATAAAGCGCTATCTGCAGTGCATCTTCCCTGAACGATACAAAAGGATTATATGTAGAGTGGCCGGATGCGTCGGGACGGATCCTTGAGCTATCGCATGCGTAATGTCTTCATTCAGCCCGACTCCTATCATAATCTCTCGATGATGAACGAGCGCCCTTTATGCGAGGACGCAGACCGGAGCGAGATTAAACGAAGAGTCATCAATAGGCCGGTTGTATTAAACAGCCTGCCGTGCGCGCGCCGTGAAAAAATTGGAACGAGTCAATTAGTCGCACTCTACCTGTCCGATCTGTCACAATATACAAAACTCCATCTTTCTTTCTTTTTCCCCCCCCCCCTCTCTCTCTCTCTCTCTCTCCGACATCCTCCTCTCCTTTCTCTCTTCGCTATTCCGGATCACGTGCCGCGGGCGAAATATCTCCCGAGCTCTAGCCACATGTTTTACGGCACGGTTAACAAATAGCATGTCGCTGAATGCATCGTCGTGCTGCACGATGCTATCGCGTCGACGTCGACAAAAATTAAGCGATGCGATTATTCATGAATGCCCCGCGATCGGCCGCGACGTCGGACTCGGCCGTCTCGGCTGCTATTTCGGTAGCCGAGTTTTGCGTAAGTGCTACGCATCCGAGCCCTTATAAGCGCAACGTCGTATCGATGATACCGGCGATATGTATCTGCCATGTAAGATTGATGCGCGTCGAATAAAGCCTGCGATCAAAAATTATAGGGAGATAATCTCTTCGATCTTAATCTTCCACAATTAAAAAGTATTATTCCCTTACTCGTTTATAATAATTTACTGGAGAGTGAAACTCGGAATTTTCGCAATCTCCCAAGCACGCAATCTTTTTTTCCCACGTCCAAATGGCTGCTGTATCGCATCGCGGCATTATTTCGAACTGTAGAGGCTCTCTAATTACAGTCTACCAAAGTGAATAAAAATTGACAGATAGAAAGAGATAACAGATATTTGCTTTCTTTTTCTTATAATTATCTTTATCTTTTCTTCGTTTTTCTCATTTTACGAAAATGAGCACGAAGCTGTCCGAAAATGTACCGAATGGGTCGTAAATTGTGACCAATACAAAAAGTAATACAGTTCGGCCAGATTTTAAATGTTTTCCATTTGGTGACACACAAGTTGACCCAAGTATCGTTCTGTCTTAGGTATTTATGAAATGTGAAAAAAGTAGAAGGACGTTAGTAAAAACTAGTGTCATTAATGCTCAATTTCTTCATCTCTAGATAACTTTACCCATTGTAATTTGGAAGATATCTCATGGACAAAGTTATATAAAGGTGAAGAAATTGGAAACATAAATGGAAAGCATCTTGTGATTAGAGGGTCTTTATTGAACTTTAATGGGTACTTTCTATTTGATGACACAAGTCGACACGAGTATCGTTCTACCTTTGCTACTCTCTGAACGCCAAGAAAGATAGAATGATGTCGACTTGTATTACTGGGAAAGCACTTAATTTTGACATGCGTCCGCGGCCTTCACGTTGCGCAATTAAAGCGATCGCGAACGATCCCACTAACCAAATGATGTCGCGACACGAGTGCAGGGCATGCCGCTAAGTACACGCGTGACATAATCGACTGCGATACAGAGGAAAATAGAATCGGCCGTGGTCGACTGATAAAACGTTGAATGCAGCTGGCTGAAGCAATTGCGCCTTGCCTGTTGCAGCGCTGGAATCCCCGTTAGATGACGGGAGAGGATATAACCTCATCGTGTCGTGCCTAGCTCTGTCCAATGCATACTAAGTAGCTCTGGAAAATCAGTTGTCGGTAGCTCGTAGCGCTGAGTCCAAGCGAAGGAATTGAATGAATCAGCCTGTCCTGGCTGGCCTTGCAGTCTGTTGCCAGTTCAAGCGCATTGCACATGTGCGTATGTATACATACGTACGCATAATATCAGCGCTCGTTCCAACTAACACGCTTCCGTTGCGCTACAGCATGTTACTTGCGCAAGTCCGTAGTTGCATAAAAATTGTAATCCTTTGTGTGTCTTTCGTAAAACAACTTATATTAAAACAATATGCAAAAAGTACATTTTTCCACTGCCATGTTTGACAAGTTGTGTCTTTCAAGTCTTGGGAGTAATCGTTGGGTGTTTTTTTTTTTTTTTACATAAACAAACGGTTTTTACATCTTTAGTAAATATCTAATTGAAATCACTATTATTAACATTTTTAATTGTTTTCCAATTTATTAGTATTTGAGAACATTATAGAGATATGGATTTAATCATAATTTACTGAAAAAACGTAAGTAGGAATTGAATAAATTGTTAAATGGAATAAGCACGTAGCTTATTATGGTCTAAAAAATAAAATATTTTAATTGATACAACGCTTTTTTATTGCGGGTTTTCAATTGGACATTTAAAGAGTCGCAAAGAATACTTATTAAACAGTTGTAAAAAAAGAAAAACAGAAAGCATATTGAACGATAATCCATCCAAAATAATATTTTACACAGCAATTCACATTTTTTTGCTGCTGAAATGTAAAATACCCAAGGTGAGTATATTTCCGGATGAAAAATCTCTTTTTTTCTCTCTATATACTTGCTTATCCAAATAATCTGCGTTTAAAGAGTTCGATATCGACCTGTCCTCGCACATATACACTTGTACACGTAGTCGCATTGTAATTTACACGATTGCATACAGTTGCGTTACTGCGAGCCCGTAATGGAAGAGAGCTTCGAGGGAATAGAGTGCAGGGAGGAGAAGAAAGTTGGAAGAAGGAGCGAAGAGATGGAGGGGGTGAAGAGGAGGGTACGTTGGCGTCGCCTGGAATGCCCGCGGACCACGAACGTGGTGCCGATACGACGGGTTTACCTTTTACAGTCTACCTACCGGTCGTTTCACTCCAACTGCGCACCTTCAACATCCACGCGTTATATATCTCCTCATCCCCCTCCGTCCCCATCGCATCGCCGCTTTCACTATCTTAAAAATGCAACTCCTCTTCGCGATACACGCAACTCTTCGATACCATATGTACTTCGATTAATTTAATTATTGCCCGCCACCTGCTGTCAATATATAAGGAGGAGACTTAATTAAAGAGGATTTATATTAAAGGGATGTTATATACCTTCTCGTTCCTCGACAGAGTCCGCGAGAGACGAACTGCATCTCCCCGGAGATTATTGCACTTGTATAGGTCAATCTTTAAAGGATGACTCATGATTAGATAGCACAAATTTAAGAAACACGTTATTAGCGTATTCTTCACTTCGTTAAAAATATCTAAGAACGCCTGTTATCTAAATATAGAAAAAGGATCTAATTATAAATTTATATATAGATTAAAGGAAAGAGAGAGATTATTTCTTTGTTTGAGAGATAATATTGAAAATAATACGTCTTCTATACATCTGATACTTCTGCAATGAGTTTCTACATTCTGGGACACTTACGTCATATGCGTAATTATCGCGCCAAGTCAAATTAATATTAACGAGAATATAATGAGAACTTCGGAAAATTATCGACGATCGTAGGTTGCGGAATTTGGCGCAACGAGATACGACAGTAATGAAATGTTTCATGATTAAGTAACATCGTGGTTCTCCAAGAAGATGTCATCATTTTCACGACGATGTTTATTCATGATCACGATTAGCTACTTACTACGCTGTGCCAGCTAGAGTCCGTTCTCCGCCCACCTCGTAAATTTTCATGCTCCATTGTATTCTCCATTTCAGTGTGTCTTTGCATCATCTTTCTGCACTGCTTGAAAAGCAACTTCTTCTTGAAATGCCGTTTGTTGTAATGCTATAAAAAATATGAAATCGCCGTGGGGTATATTTTGAAATTTATTTATTGGCTTTAAAATGAATTACAGGATCATTAAAAATAATTGGCAATTATTCTATGGCATTCTGCAGTATGGGATTAATCCACGCTAATATCCCGAAATAAATTACACGCGGAGAGATCTTTCGTTCAATCGTGTCTTGATCGACGATCGCTATTGATCAGCTCGACCATATCGACCTACCTGACCTGGCAATGATCCTAACCAGACTTCCATGTTCACTGCTACATTATCACTGCTGTCGAGACTATCTTCTTATAGAGCCCCGAAACCGCAAGCGTCTATCGGCTCAAGTATTGATATATTAAATGAATCGAGGAATAAGCATATTATGCTGCATATACACCGGAAAGCGACGACAAACTATCCAAGGTGAGCAGTCGTTGCAGGCAGTGCCAATTTGCTCCCTCGAGTTATCATAATAGGATTTCAATAACCTGATATGATATCTTTCCGTGCTATACCAAGCGTTTGGAGAAAACAATATACATATACAGTGAGAGCAAAAAGTATTTGTACAAGGAAATTTTTTATTAAAAAAGTCTTATTTGTAAAAAATAAACATTAATTAGCAATTTTATACAATGAATATATTCTGTTCTAATATAAACAAACGAGCTTTGCATGTATTCCTGGTTTTAGAAGCTAAATTTCTCGACTATACGAGTACTTTTTGAGCATCCAAATAATAGAATTTATAATTTTTGTTTATTTTTTAGATGATATATTTTCTATAATTAATATACATTTTTTTGGTATATATAATTTTAAGAAACATACAGTCTATTTTTTTTTAATAAATAAATTATTAATTACCCAGCAAGAAATGATC
>NW_017305525.1:1482589-1489982 GCF_001594115.1 Trachymyrmex septentrionalis
AATAATCATCAATTAAACGACGAATCGAAGTCAAATTGGTGTGGAAATCATTGTATCCATGTCGATTCGACATTAATTCAATGACTCATTTCTCGCTGGATAATTTTATATTTACTTTTTGGAAATAATGTTTTTAAAAAAAATTATTATTATTATTAGTTTGTTATAAGTTTGGTTCCCTCATGTCCAATCTCGAAAATTAGACTCATTCGATGTTTTTGCACGAAATGAACAAATTTTGCAAAAAGAAGTATCGTTCTGCCCTGCGAAGCGAATGTTTGTGTTTAAAATATATTTTTTATAAAAATTTTATTAATATGTAACCAAAGTTGCTTAAAATAATTAATCTTTATTTTAATAATCTAAGTCTTACCAGGGCTTGTTGAATCAGATGGAATGCATTAGAAAAATGCATTTTTTAAATATTAGTTATCAGTTTTTTTATACTATTTATATCAGTTTCTCCTTATTAAAATATTATTTGGTAGTCAAATGTATGTAATTGGTATAGAATTCATTTTTTCGATAAGTCTCTCAATTTTGTCTGTAGAAATTTGAAACTGAAAAATGAGTCTATTAGCCCCGGTCTCCCCTACTCACACACATCGAAAAATTATAGAATTATTATGTATGTTGTATAATATATTGTATAACGTTTTAAATTTTTTGGTCCTATTTTAATGTATTATAATAAAAGCGTGTATAAAAAAAACTTATCTTTATTTTTTCTTTAGTTTCTTGTTATGAGATATATCTCATACAAGAAAACCTTTATACGTATTATTAGGAACCCTTTTTTTTTAATGATTAAGATCAGCACTTTTGATAAAAAATTTCACATACAACAAAATATAGCTATTATCGATTGCTAACTTTTGGTAATAAAATTTAAATATATTTTCTATATAAAGATATGTGAAGGTTAAAATTCAGATTACAAATTAAATAAATTACAAGTCTTTAAAAAAATTAATCTTATAATAGGCTACTTTATCCTACTTTATATGTATATATACAAGTATTATATTTTAAATTCATCTAAAATAGAAAGAATATTTTTACATATTTTATATCATAAATTATTTTTTATTGCATATATTAATACACAACTGGTTTAATAACGCAATAAAAAGTTTTTCAACAAAAGATTAATAGAACTTAAAAAAAAAAAAAACAATAATCTCGATAGAAAAACTGATATGAATCAGACACGGATCTCGATGAGTAAAAAAGTCTTTTCTTATTTCTGGAGACTCTCAGAAATTGTTTAAGATCCGAATGCGCCACTGCGGAACGACATACTGAATAATCTCTATCCACCTCAAGATCTCTTAGACAAAGGAAATCTTATAAATATTGTGTTGCAATTTGATCTTGAAGTGCTGATTATAAATTACAGTTATACATTTCGAATATAACGGAAACGTTAATAATTACACTACGCACACCAACCGTAGATCATCAGAACGATTTAATAATTCTCGCCATAGCAGGGGCAATTAATTAATGTTCTCTTTAGAGGCGCTCATATTCAAGGACGAGGCTCAAGCTCACGCTTTAAGCGGTATTAACACTCGATCCAATTTCTCGGTTTAACGAGCGCAATCTGGTCGAAGGGAAGACGACGTGGATGTGCGTGGTGAACGCACCGATGATTACCAAGGCAACCGCCCACGAGCGGATAACTTGTTAGTGACAAATGCGATTTGACCCATTAGCACAATCACGGCTACGTGCGCTACGCTCTTCCTCCTGCTTCGTCCTCTCTTCTTCTCATGTCTTCTAACGTAACGCGGCTAACGGAACTCATGAACGCAGACCGGAAAAGAGCGCCACGCTTTGGAATGCCGACGCGTGCCACATCACTCGACGTGTCCCGCGTGTCCATATACGAGGGTCTCCGGGGTTCACTCTTGCCTACAACGATTCTTCTGTCACGCCAGAATGGGCTGGAATTCTCGGATCCTCGTATGGAATAGAATCGAAGATGGGCACGGACTTCTTGCCATGTCCGCGGCACGCGCGCGGTGTCCATAAAGTTGTGGGATATATACGGGATGTCCCGCAAGCAAGGTCGTATAATTTGATTTTTCTGAAGCTGGTCGATTTCACGTATAGCAATAAATATAAAATGTAATTAAAATAAAGAAAAATGTATTATATTTATATGTCTTGAGCGATATGTAGGTTGAGAAAAGAATCTCATAATAGCCTACCAAATGTTAAGTAAAATAACTCCAATCAAATGTTTAGTTAATGTAACTAATAAATAATTTTATTTTTCTATAAATATATTTAATAGATATTACCAAACGTAATAACTAACCATTTAGTAATACTTCGTAAATCTTTAAGAAAGTAAAATTATTTTTGTGGTTACATTAACTATTAACCGAACATTTGATTGAAATTATTTCACTCATAATTTTGATAATTATTACCAGACTTTTTTTTTTGTATATGTACACAAACAAAAAGACACACATTTCTTGAAACGGCTTAAAATTCTTAAGTGAGAAATTCTTCATATGTAACGCATATACAAGCGTAAAGAAAAATCAGTCCTTCCTCTATTTTTTTCGTGATTAACGACGATTCGAATCTCAAATTTGGCTGCAAGATCCTGAATTGTCTATATATAGTCATGTAAAAATACAACTCATGAAATATTCAGGTTGTTCGAATTTCTCTAACAAATGGATCCGAAAGGATTAAGTGCTTTTCATCCACCGGTCACGTCGGCCCAGTTCGTCGAACCGAGTCGCGACGAACGGCGCACAATGACTCTAACGAGCCGCCGTAAGGCTTGCTAGTGTGCCGGTCCTTTCCGTCTCTCTCTCTCTCTCTCTCTCTCTCTCTCTTCCCTTCTCGACAAAGGGATTCGGGATGCGGCCGTACGAGGAGAGAAAGGTTAACGCACCCTGCAGGAATACAGTATCCCAAAATGGAACGCTGCGTAGGACGACACTCCTGTGAACGCTCACGTGTTCCTGTCGCGATTGTCCAAAACCACATCAGCGAGCTCGTAAATATACGGCCACGTGAATGATAACGTTAAATTTCTAAGAAAGAATATATGCATAATATCTATTTCATATCCTTTGTCCACTTAATACTTTTGCGCGCTGAATAGATATCCGCGCTTGTGACACTGAGCGATAATGTACAGTCGGATGCTGTTGAAAATTTGCTCGACGTGCACGATAAGGATTCGAAAGATTCATATTGTTCTTTTATTACGTTCTTTTATTGCGTTGTATTACAGCGCAAATGATTGCGTCTAAATGATCAAAAAATTGTTCACTTTCGTCAAATTTTGTTGGACTGTATATCTGCGTATAGTTTCTCCGAATTGCTGTCTATATGTTTCTATTATTCAGATTGCAAAAATTGTACAAAGTAGTAAAAATGATATAATAATCAAATTTAATTCCTAAGAATTGTAATCGAAATGAGAGTAATAATAATATCAAATATTATTCCAGATATTATATCAAACGTTTTCAATTGAATCATTTATTTCATAAAATAAGTCCATTTTTTTATCGAAACTAAGATATTAGAAGATTTTTAAAAATCAAGAAGGAATAATAGAAAACACAATTTCTTTCAAAAAAACACTACATTAATCAAGTATTCCTTCCTAGATATCAGAATTGTCATTCACGTGAGGAATAGTGACTGTAGGTTAACTTATGCTTTTTTTATAGACATATACTACTGTAAAAATATATATTCAATAATAAATTACTTTAGCATATTAAAATTCAATGTTGCGAGTTTACTGTTTGTTTATAAATTGTATATCTTTTATAACAATAAAATTAAAAACAATACCTTCTTTAAATTACAATCTGTAATAATATCTTAAAATTTGCCATTATATTTATAGAATTTTCTAACTGTTAGAAATGTTTTGGAATCTTATTAACTTTTAATGCACATTGATGAAATTTAGATTCTTTGTAACGGAAATGATTATTTATGTATATGTTAATAAGATTTAAGTTTATAGTAACTGAAACATTAAAGTGTGCGTGCGTGTGTGTGTGTGTGTGTGTGTGTGTGTGTGTATTGAAATTCAATATACTTTCCGATTACGGATATGAATGACATTTTGATCAACTGTAATTGAAATAACTATTAAGAAATTAAAGGTTTTAATAACCCAAAATATTAAACGTATTTTGAAAATGTACTAATTAAATACACTAACTAAAAATTAAATATATTAGTTTATTTACATTAAATTTAATACTCACGCTTATTACATTTAAGAAATCTACAACTTAAATTTCTTAAATGTATAATAAGCTTAAATGTACAAGTATAATTAATTAAATGTATAATTAAAGTATTATAACTTAAAGACACAATCAATCTGAAATGCTAATAATAAGGTTCAAATCCTGGCTGAGGTAATATTTTTTGCAATGAAAGTTGCTTATTTGAAATAAGGGGGGATTATATATATACTCGCGATTGTTGGAACGTTTCGGCTAGCAATTATTAGCATCTCAGATTGATTGTGCCTTAATGTCCGAACGTTTCAGCGCACAGTCACATTTGAGATTAATTAAATTCATGAACTCAGAATATTATATTATTCGAAACTTCCAACTTTGACCGATCCTTAAGGCGCTCTCTACTATATTATCAAATTATATTATAGATATTTCAAAAAAATATCTGTCTGCTTGTTTTTGCTTCGATTTATTTTTCTATTGTGCAGCGGCTCGAATTTATTTTTCGTGCTCAGGGAGCCAGCAGGTCGTTGTACCAAATAAGGTTGCTCACCCCGGGCAATCTTCACAGATCCGAAGCAAGGCTCCAGCCCTTATGAAGATTTCGCTTAGGATTTTCGACTCGATCCGAATCCTTATCTTAATCGATGGATCTAAGGCATTACAGGACTGTGAACATCGACAAGCGAAAAAACGAGCAAATCGCGAGAAGAACGACGACAGGCAACGGCCGAAAGCAAGGGCTTCTCTCTCTCTCTCTCTCTCTCTCTCTCTCTCATCGCAAATTAAGCGTGCAACCGACAGAGATGGCTTGTATAAGGATCATCGGGAAAGGATTCCGACAGGCGGGTGCTCACCATACATCTTGCTCCTCGACAGCTCATCAAAGAAAAATGAAAAAAACTGTGATTGCATGAGACCGATTACTAATTAATGTCAATCAATTTCCAAGTAATTATTCCCACGTTGTGGGCGTGCTCCTAATTAGATATCTGCGTATGTAACGTCTAATGATGATGCGCCAAATATTTATGCAATCGTGTAATTATTCCCGTGTCAAATGTAATTCGCTCCGTATCGCCACGTAAGAGATCGTAAGGCCTACTTCGCCGCCTTCGCGCTTCAAGGAAGGACAACGCGGCAGCCCAAGTTTGTGCATCACGTTCGGGTCACTGGTGTACGAGCAGACCGTTATGAGTCGGTATGAGCCACGGGGGAGGCATTATGCATAGCTACGGGCGTAATCCTGACTTCCAAGAAACGATAGCTCATTGATCCCTAGGCCTAGAGCCTCCCTCCTGTTTCCAACGACGCAGGTCACGTCTGCATAACGGTCCTCCAGCAAAGGACACGTGCCTCTAAACTGCGCGCACAAGCTAATCAACCTGACACTGGCGCAGGGACCGCTATTGTGATCAGGCGATTCCTTCCGTGCACGGATTGACGACTTGCCTTACGGTAAATCCTCCCGGTAGGGCTCCGCGATCGAAATGAGACACGAATAAGGACGATCGAAATACAGTTTATCAACACGTTAGAGCATTTAACGCTTGCTCGCGCTGATTGTGAGACAGGTTCAATGCACCGAGATTTATGATTATTCTCGAGTTTTATTTACACTCTGCAAAATATATATGTAAATTTAACATCACGCGGGGTTTATATATAATTCTTACTGTCGTAATATTAATATATTAACATTAACATGGTGAGCATTACATTTAAATCCTTGGTGTTTATGCCATGATGTAGATGTGAAATCCACGGTGTTAAACGTACCGTCTTGTAATGACAAGTCTTTATTAAAAGACTCATTCAACTTGAGAGATGCTGTCTCGTGCGTCTATACTCTAAAAAATGTGAGCGTAAATTCAACACCAGCACGGTGAGAAGTATATAAAACTACATGAGTGTTAAATTCACACTCATAGTTTTTGAAGTGTAGACCCAAAAGGCAGTACCTTGCAAGGACGGAAGTCTTTTAACGAAAATTTATTACGAGACGGTACATTAGCGTTTACCGGTATCTTTAGTACGACGCGAAATACGTTCTCAGGAAAACCTCGTACTCCTTGACACGAGTGAATGCGTGTCTCTATCCGCGGGTTTATCGTCGCGTCATCGTTTAACATAGTCGGTCAAGGAATACGCTCGTCGCAACGGCTCGTTCATCGTATAATTTATGAATACCGTGGCAACGTAACGTGATCTTAATAGTCCATTACCTCCGTGAATCATCAAATATACAGATTTATTAACGCGAACGTTTGCAAGATTGCATGGGGGAGGGGGGGGGAGGGGGGAATATTAATTAGGCGATCAAGTTCGCACGCTCGCGTAATCGTTCGCTGAAGCGAACTTTCTCTGTTCCACGCTGTGAATCTTGGTTTCAGCGGTCATTAAAATTTTGCACGACTGACGCTACTGACCGGGAAGCTATTATAGCGTCGTTCTAATGAGAGTCAGCCTCGATATATACGATCGCGTATCAAAGGCAACGGTACTTGCAGCTTTTCCCATCGTACGTACATGCATATATGCCGAATGGACTTCTGACGGTGACTACTGCTAGGAATGATGCATAACGTGTCACGATATAATGGACCCTCTGTGCATCTCTATCCGCGCAGCGCAAAACGATTCATTACTGTCGATCGAGATGGTAACGCGCCAGAAAGCGCAAATAAAACAAGTGGGGGCAACTTAGTCCGAAATTTACTTAAGTTCGGCCTACACTGAAAAAAAAAATGGTTGCAAGTACTATAATTCAACTACAATTCATAGTCATTTTTGGGGGTTAATTATAATATAAAGAGTATAACCGAAAAAAAAGATCGTTTCCTTCGCCCGTGAATTTTTGGGACTGAGAACTGTGTACCAAATGATATCTTATTGTACAATGAGATATTAATTACAAAGAAGTTTCAGATTGAGGTGACAATTGTTATCATATCTGAAAGAGGGAAGTGATCGTGTATTACGTCTGTGCGAAAATCCATTTTATTTTACATTCAAAAACAAATTGATTTACAATCAAAATCACCAGAATAAGTGTAATGTTCAGTTGATCTTGTCTTTATCGGCTGAATCAACTTCAGGAGCGGCGCACGGTTCAATTGCACACAGTTCAATTGCACACACCACTCACA
>NW_017305525.1:1490082-1491124 GCF_001594115.1 Trachymyrmex septentrionalis
GCGATTTTGCCTTCATCGGCTGGATCGGCGCACGGTTCAATTGCACACAGTTCAATTGCACACACCACTCACATCGGCCGGTTCCTAGTCATTTTTAACTGTGTTACCGGTGAGATTATATTATTTTAAATTAGTGATGATTAGCCAATTAGTGATATAGGCAAGATATACACTCGGCTGGATCAACTTTTTTAAAATACTAGACCTTGCAGACCTATGATAATTCAATAATGGACTTTGATTCCACCTCTCTTTTTTGGCTTTTATAATAATTGTCATCTTAACTTTAAACTTCTCATGGGCGATTTTTTCGATCACTCTTTATAATTGTTTTAACCGTGTTAACATTAAGGCTGCTTCAATATTAAAATATGATTATTACAACTATGACATTAAGCTTTTTCTTATCATATCTGTTAGTTATTATTACCACGTAAATAGTTATCGAATTTTAAGAAAATAATTATATTTGCTGTAATAACGATTGCATCTATTACATAAAAATAGTTAGTTTTACTTATCATTTATATTTTAACATTTTACTTAATATTTTACATATTAACAATTCAGATTATCATAATTTATAGTATAATTTTTCGATATTTAAGAAAACTATACGTATAAGATTATTATAACTATAATATTATAGTAGTAATAAAATGGACCTCTTAACCATAATTTTTTAATAATGAAATTATTAAATAGTCACAAATACCAAATACTTTATTCTCTGTGTACACTTACTCTTATATTGTGTAACAAAATTAACGCAACACCTGTTTCACTCTGCAAAAATAGGCAAATTTCATGATACAATAACTCAAAAATTGTCGCATCGTGATGTTTAAAAAAAGCATTTTACAGGTAGAAACCTCTACTTTTCGGATCGCTACTTAAAAAAACGGTGTCGTGGAGATTTCATGAAGTTATACAAACATAAATGAAGATATATCAGATCTCAAAATTTTATGAAATTTGCGAAGTTCCACGGAGTGGACTAAAAATTGTATACAAATGCGATTTACATCATTCGAAGGAGCAA
>NW_017305525.1:1491224-1494707 GCF_001594115.1 Trachymyrmex septentrionalis
ATTCAAAAGAGCGAATCTTTACCTTTAATTTACTTTTTTACGAAACTCCGTACGATTTTTTTTCATCGAGTTATTTAACGTTGCATAAAAAATGGCTCTTTTGCTTCAACGTTGAATAACTCGATGAAAACAAATCGTACGATACTTTATAAAAAAGTAAATTAAAAGTAAAGATTTGCTCCTTCGAATGATGTAAATCGCATTTGTATACAATTTTTAGTCCACTCCGTGGAACTTCGCAAATTTCATAAAATTTTGAGATCTGATATATCTTCATTTATGTTTGTATAACTTCATGAAATCTCCACGAGACTATTTTTTTAAGTAGCGATCCGAAAAGTAGAGGTTTCTACCTGTAAAATGCTTTTTTAAACATTCCGATGCGACAATTTTTGACGAAGTTATTGTATCGTGAAATTTGCCTATTTTTGCAGAGTAAAACAGGTGTTGCGTTAATTTTGTTGCTCAGTGTACAAGTATATGACAGCTTTCTGCAAATAAGTGAAATCTAACATTAGTAGCTGCATAGATCGAGTTTTTAATTATTTATGATTCAATCAATGTGATATGCATCTTGATATTTTTATAACGTTGAAATTAATATAGCAATTGAATAAATTGCACTTAAAAGCGTAAACTAAACAAAATAAAAGCGGGTTAATTTAGATTATACTCTGTATATTTTTACTTTTATAAATGATAGCTTTTTGGAAATTTTCATGAGATCTAAAATTAGTGGTTGTAGATCGAGAGTTGATTATCTATGATTTAATCGCGGTTGGTATGTATCTTGATACTTTTTTAACGTTAAAATTAATCCTTAAACGTCTCACTACGGGAACAACATTAATGTATACCCAATCCGATTTGGTTGCTGATAATTTTCCATAAAAATGAACATATAATATTGTGAACATTTTTTATCAATTAAATCATTAGACATTAAAAAACGTAACAGTAGCAAACGTACGCTTAAAAAGTTATAAGCAATGGAAAAAAAACATTAGAAAAGCATTGGAAAAAAGTCCGGTATACCGAAAAGACGTTAAATGTTAATAAAGAGGCTTGGATATAGCAGTTGGATAAATTATATTCACAATCAGAAGAAAAAAACTAATAAAATGAAGTAAAGGCAGGTCGATTCAGATTTTATTCTGCATATATATTTTCTAGGTAACAGCTTTTTGCATGATCTCTAAGATCAGTGGCTACAGAGATGGAGGGTTAATTATTTTTTATGGAATCATATGGTTGTGGTACGCATTTCGATATTTTCATAAAATTAAAATTAATAGTGTGATTTAGAACACCTGCTGAGCAAATTATTGCCAGCAAAATTATTAATGCTACAAATCCGCATATGATTGCTTGTGAATTGAAATACGGAATGTGAATTCTTCTAACGGCATGCGCATGTCAAACTCGCAAAATTGCTTGATTCTGTGAATATCTACAAATTACGTTCCCGCAATTTAACACTGATTTGTACGAGAATGGAAGAAAAGGAAAAGACGGAGCATGAGAATCTATCGAGAGTCCCTATAAAACGAAGCTCGCGATCGCGTATGATGTACGATTCCACGCGGAGTCATCAAGTTACAGTTACTTGCTGCCTGCCGAAGCAGGCGTTGCCAATTGATACCACACGATTATGTTAGCAATCGCACCGACAACCTGGAGACCTGGTGAATTGCAGCGGTTTACCGATACACAATGCGCATTTCTTGCTGAATTCCAACATAAACCGGTGAGTCGCGAGTAAGCGAGTATCCATTGTAAGGAGAAAGGAGAGAGAAGGAAGAAATATTTATGTTACATGTACCACAATAAACTTCAAAAAGAAATAAATTACGATCATCGTTTAATTGAAAATCACGAGTAACCCAAAGAGGAAGTTACTGCGATGTACATATAACATATTATATATCGTTTCGTCTTACGTGGTGATCCACATTTCGTAATCTAACCGCATCGGTACTATTATGCAGATGCTACAACAACCGAGAACGTGCATACGAAGCAGTCGAGAGATGAACAAGCAGTTGATTCCCGTGTCTGAAAACTTATGCCAAAATAACTTTACTATGTACACGTATGATCTAAGCATTGTTATTTTTGCTGAGTTCAATATTGAAAATTGGTGATAAAATTCAAAATAAGAAATATTTCTGAATATTAATTAAAAATGAGACATTTTCATTATTTAATTATCCACATAGAATCTATCTATTTAGAAATAGCAAGTAGACCATATTAGGTATTAGGCCATATTGGACGCTAAATAAGTAATTTCTAGAATTTCTGTAGATTATAGAGTTTTGGGCAGTCCGATACGTAAGATAAATTTTTGCAAAATTTTTAAGCCAAAAAATAAGATGAAACCATTAGATGTGGATCAGCCATTAATTCAGGCTTATTTAAATAATTATAGTATTTTAAATGATACATATTAAGATTCTTTAGCATTTGTTTTATTTCTTTCAAGTGTCTCTGTCAATTGAATTGAATTTATTAGGAACAGCGCTACACATTTTGATGTTGTTAACTAATTAAATATGCGAGGTTACCTAATATATCTTTAAAAATTCATTCAATGTGTAATATCGTAAAAATTACCTTATGGCTTTTATAGTAGGTAGTAAATAGTATTAGATTTCATGGAAAAAAATCAACGTTATGCTCAGTTGAGATTAAATATGTCCGCGGCTGTTGTTTAATCACTATGTTATAACGATATTTTTATTGTGTAAATTTATTATAAAAATGTTTAAAAACTTAACAAATCTTACAAATGATGCCATCCCGAAAAGACTTATTTGTTTTAAGTATGTAAGTTTTAAGTATTCAAAATAAGATATAAAATAGTATACATACAATAGTATATAAGCAAAAAGTGTTACTATTCATAATTTCACTGTTTCTTATTGCTAAACGTTTAATTTTTATCAATTTTTTTTATCATTGATTTTTAATTATCACTAATTTTAAATAAATGAATGTGTTAAAATTGCATCATAATCCACAATCAGACTCTAGAACTAGATGTGGATCGTTAATTATGATTTCGTTATATATATTACGATATGCATGCGCTATTCATTTTTATTATCATTTTGGGATGTAGTAACGTCATCAAAAAGAATAAAGCATTTGGTGAATTAATCCGCAATTAATACATGAGGTCTAATTGTGGATAATTGTCATTATTTTATTTAATTCAAATTAAA
This sequence comes from Trachymyrmex septentrionalis, assembly GCF_001594115.1. Lineage (NCBI taxonomy): Eukaryota > Metazoa > Arthropoda > Insecta > Hymenoptera > Formicidae > Trachymyrmex > Trachymyrmex septentrionalis. Next base: position 1,494,452 of record NW_017305525.1, read on the forward strand.
AGAAATAAAACACGCGATAATAAAATAGAATAAAATAATCCATAATCTTTATAATCAATTATGACTATGAAATATTTTAATTGTTTGATATTGTTCCGGATAAAAATATAAATTTTTTTTTTTAAAGAGTGACTCACAATTAGTGGTCTTCCCCTATGCCCTGAAATATTAATGAGTACTTTATTTGCAACTACACATTTTGTTTTTATAATAGTAATTGTGTATTGCTTATATTTTGTTTAGGAAAAAGTATAAA
>NW_017305525.1:1495202-1497922 GCF_001594115.1 Trachymyrmex septentrionalis
TTTTCTCATTTCAAAACAAAAAGAAGACATTTTAAGTTCTAAATTAGCAAAAAAAAGCAATAAATTAATGTAAGAAATTACTATTTAAATGATAACAAAATTGATAAGCTCTCCTCTCTGAAAAAAGTTTGAATACACCCACAAACTTTAAGTACTTACAATTAGTAAAACTACAGTAGCGTTGTTTTATTTTTCATGTTGTAATTTCTGTGCTTGCTCTTATCATTTAATAATTGTTCTGCCAAATTTCTGAGATTAATCGTTGGATGACTAGTGACTACATATACCTATTCGCAAATAAAAACTTTCTGCTTTTATATAATAATAAGTCTTATAAACGAGTAACCTACTCGTTTTCGTTAATATATAATGGGCAATTATCTTATAACAAATTCGATTGGACGCACTCGGTGCGCGCTATATTTCTTACACTATCGTCGTACACAAATTGACATAAAGATGTGTTTAATATAAGTATTACATAAAAACAGGTTAAATCATGAAATCTTCAATACGTTTTATTGTGTTGTTAAGTGAAATATGTATTTTATAATTCGAAATATTTGCATTACACTTTACACACGGATTAAATCAGTATAACGACTTTAATATCTACCAGTGCGTCTAATGAAATTTGCTATATCAAATTAATTATATCGGTATTGCTATGATACATTTATTTATCTAGTCCATTACATAAACAATAACTTTATTCTCCGCAGATGGTGCTGTTTACACTATCGCGTTTGAGGGTATGTAACGAGTCAAAATCAGTCCGCGCAGTTGGCGTTCTGGCGTCAATGCGTGAGAAAGGCTCTATCGGGATTTGCCATTTGCGATTGCGGTCTACGACTCTATGATTTGTATCGTTATCACGCGTCGATCGCTCGTCGATATCTAGTTATTTAAGAAGTAGAGCGGAGGCGCAGAAACGCGCTAGCGTATAAATGCTGATTGCGGTTATCCGGGGAATAACAACGTACTATGTTTACGGTAGGATTATTTCTATTGCTGTAAATTTACAGTTGTAATGGCTCGATCGTGTCACGTATACTTCCTCGATTAACGGCTCCTCTTTTCTTTTTTTGCACATCATTTATCGAGTGTGATGTGGAAAGATAAGAAACTTTATTATCCACAATTCATTAGCAATTTCCTTACGTACGTATATAGGAGATATCAATTGAATCTTAATATGCGCTTAAATCTTAGATATATGTTTTATTAGCAAATATGACATATAAGATGAAATGTATGCTTTTTGCACACAAAAAATTCACCTCGACTCACTGCAAAAGATGTATAATAATTATCCTCATTCATAATTTATTTCCCATGTAAAAATAATACACTATATTATTCTCTCTCTCTCTCTCTCTCTCTCTCTCTCTCTCTCTCTCTCTCTCTCTCTGTAAACAAAAATAGATTTACATATTCAAACGAGTAGTATGGTATATTATTTTTACACAAAAACCTATAAAATTATATATATGTATGAATGCACTAATGTATTACACACTTGGATCTGCAGCGCTCGCTCGCATTCACGAGCCAGCGGTGTCGTTAGCCGAAACAATTCACCGTCTGATTTCCTCTTCTCGTTTACGGGTCTCGAGAGGATCCCTGGTACGAGTTTGGTACCGCGGCGCCTCAGCGATCGATCTTGCTATACCGGATGAAAGACAACGACATCGACAGTACGGCGAATGGGTGCCCGGTACTTTGTTCTCGGTTCCTGATACGTCCTGCCCGATCCTGTACACGTTGCCTTTTCTCCTCTTTATCTCTCTCTCTCTCTCTCTCTCTCTCTCTCTCTGTCTCTCTCACTGTCTCGTATTCTCGCGTCCGCACCGGCGGCTGCTGCATCCGGAGCGACCAGGGAACCGAACGTACAGCGGGTTCGACGACCCGAACGGCGAGGTCCGACGCGACGAGCACGCTCGTTCACCGCACGATACGACGCGTTATTCGAATACGGAGCTCAGCTTCTTGGGCGAGGCCCGTCGCAAAACGCGGGGCCCGTCCAACACCGCCGTTATCCATCTTACCATGGGATTCCGCGATTCGTTAACATTCCTCCGAATCCGGATCCTCTCGTCGAGACCCACGGGCCGGTCGACTGTACCGTGGCCACGTACTCTTGTTTCGTCCTGCGTCCAAACAGGACGTTACCCCCGCAGACTGCAGGTGGTCGTTCGTTCGTTCGTCCCAACGGACGAGTGCGACGTTATCTGAATGTGTAGAAATTGTAGCGACCTCCTCGACCGACTCGAATGTGTAGAAATAGAGAAGCAAAGCTCCTCTTGTGTAAGATACGAGTCTTTCTACGTTTTTTATATGAATTATGTAATATTTTATGAACCACACTCAGAAAGGACGAATTTTGTTAAGTATCTAGAAATTTAGCTAGATAACAAAATCTAAAAATATTTTGTTATACCGTCAAAATTATTATGTAGAAAGTTCAAGAATAATGAGCAATGCTACAGAAAGTGTTTTGACGTTCTAACAATCAATTTGCGCGTTCTACACAATTATTTTGATAATTTAACAAATTATCTATATAGCACAAAAACTTGCAGCAATTGCTATATTGCATTACTGCAATATAACTGGAACATTGTTGAAATGATGTATGCTATATGGGTATTTTCAGCTCTATTTAATTAAATATTTAGATACTTTAGCAAAATCATTTTTTCCGTGGAAAGAAAACTCTC
>NW_017305525.1:1498191-1510277 GCF_001594115.1 Trachymyrmex septentrionalis
TCTATCTATATATATCTAAATCTATTCCATTTATTAAAAAATATAATATAATATATAGTAAATATATATATGATTCAATCATCATATTTATACACTTTAGAAAAAAATATTATTAATTGTACAGCATCCATCGTTATTCTTTAACAGGTGAAATTTAAACGGATAATAAACTCATGTTAATGATCTCCGCAAAGGCCATCTACCCTTTATTTACTACCAAGGATTACTCGACATATCAACTGAAACCCGCTGCTATTTTCAGCTTCTCTGCACCTGTTTTTAGCTACACGGCTGTTCAGTTGGATGTTATCGTACATGCAACCCGTACTAAATTTTCAGTCGCAGAAAAAAGATCGCATAAATTCACAGCGAAAGAGACCATCGTGACGATGAGAATATAAATACCGTCGTTAGGCGAGACTCCGGCGGTCATTTAAGCGGCTGAAATCGGCGTGATTCACGCGCTCGGCGCATTTAGCTCGCGAAAGCCCATTCTATTTGCTTAACTTACTGCGACCGAGTCTCAGCTCGATACGCGTGTCCACCCTAATCCAATTCGAGATCGTTCGATATCTCTTGGAATCCCGGGCACTTCATGACGCGACGCGAAGCGACGTCGCGACTCGAGATCGTCGCGCGCGCGGAATATGCGCTCCGATATACATGCAGTCCTCCGTAGGAGCCGGATAAAATGAAAGAAAGGAAGAGACACGAGAGAGAGAGAGAGAGAGAGAGAGAGAGAGAGACGAACGTCGTCCGAGCGAGGAATACGAGCGCGCAAAACCATCGCGCCAACGATCGCACGATCGGTACTCGCGTCATCTCGTTCCGACGATCATGAGAAGTTCTTGCCATTCGACTCACCTTCTCGTCGCAGAAATCATCGATTCGATCCGATCTGGCGGCGATCCAACGACCGCGCGGGTAAGCCTAAACTGTTTGCGTTCGATTAACGTGAGAGCGAGCGCATTCTCTACCCCCGTTCTCGTTCGTGGATCGCGGTAAACTGGTTCCACCGAGGGTCGTAAGAGCACGAAAAGGGCGGCCTGAGGCCCGTATTCTATTACGTTCCGGGCTCGCGCAGGAGTGTTCGCGATGCTCGCATTAATGTGGAAAAAAAAAAAAGGAAGACGATCCAGATTCACTTACTACGGAGATATAATTTAGCAACGATTGGAGGCGCTCGGAGGCCGGTCACGCTCGGATTACTTTGCTCTCACCGTTTTTTCCTCTCGTAATTAAACGTGATTATAGAGGGTGTTCTGCAAGCAGAGAGAGAGAGAGAGAGAGAGAGAGAGAGAGAGAGAGAGAGAGAGAGAGAGATTTCTTTGTGCTGTACGATACGATGGAGGATAGTGCGAAGAAATAGGGATTGCTATTTATAGCATTTGGGGGGATCGTACGTTATAGAAATTAATAGAGATATAAATTAGGTATAAGAAAATTAATCTCGTTCTCTTCCAACGCGAACGCCGTACAAATCCCTTTTCCCCCTTTTAATTCTGCTTCTACGAGAGAAGTCGCGATTTAATCAAATCAACTGTATTAGTAATCGCGATCTTTGACATTCGCCTATTGCCCTTCGATAACATCGGCTAACGAAACGGTGATATTTCCCTGCAAGATTATATAATTCACGCGTGAAACTCTATATGATCACGTAGCCTTTCTCGAGTATTGGATCGCGCAAATTTCTATCCATTACAAGACATTACGAGGAATTGCGGCGGGCGTCGCGTCTCGACGCATGTAATGACTATGTCGATCCTGGGACGTGCGAGTAAAAACGACATCGACGACGCTTTAAGCATATATTTACGCATTAAGTTACTCACAGCAGAAAGAGAGAGAGAGAGAGAGAGAGAGAGAGAGAGAGAGAGAGAGAGAATAAAAGAGAGAGAGAGAGAGAGAGAGAGAATGAGAGAGAGAAAGAGAATGAGAGAGAGAGAGAATGAGAGAGAGAGAGAGAGAGAGAGAGAGAGAGAGAGAGAGAGAGAGAGTGAGAATGAGAATGAGAATGAGAATGAGAGAATGAGAGAGAAGAATGGAGAAGAGTCTCGCCGCGGGTACGTGCGTGTTGTACTTGCCTGTCTCGCTCGCGGTGCGTGCACGCACGGCCCGTGCGGGAGAGTAAAAGCGGCGATTAAAGTAATTGTGGTGAACGCACGCGGTCGTGAAGCCTCGGTTTCATAGAGTTGTCGCGTCCATCGAATAAACCCGGTAATTGGCGTGTTGTAGACGCGCCAATAGAGGAAAAGGCGGGGAGGGGGGGGGGAGGAAATCCTCCACGAGAACGAGTGCCTTTCTCATTGGAAGTGCACCATTGATAATGCATTCAACGTGGGTGCATCCGATCCTTTCGCTGCAGAGGTATTTGTTCTGTGAAAAAAAAAAAAAAATCAGTGAAAAATCTAAAAAATGTTGCTATATACAGACCTGAAAATAATTTTTAAAGACTTCGATGGTCTAAAAGCTTAGGACGTTCGCATAGAATACTAAAAATCGGGATTCGACACCCGGCCAAGATAATAGCTTTCGCAATAATTACATATGGATTTTGATATATATTTATCAGCATTATTAAGATCTTCCTAAGATGCCTATGAGCATTAAATTATTAAACTGCTAGGCAATTTAATTTGTGATAGTACTGCGGTAATTATGTCAGTATAGCGTTTTAAGATCGAAAAATTCGGTGCGCGATTTGGCAGAAATTCGATATATAGTGTATAAATTCACATCGAATTACTTAAACATCAAAGATCCAGCTGTGACTGTTATAGGCTCTATTATCTATTGAAAATAATTTTAGTGGATTATTAAAATAATTATAAATATATTAATTTGGAATAAATGATAAGCAATGCTGCAAAAAATTTTAATATTTTGGCAACTACTTTGAATTTCCAACCAAGTTATGTTGATGGTCCAATAAAATTATTTTTAGATCTGTATTTAACAAAATTTAAAATTTTTCAATTAAATCGTTCTTCTCTCGTGTATGAAGGATGAGGAAAAAGTAAAGTTTAGTACGAAATGTGAATGCAGACGATTGCATAGAGACGTAAATCGAATCAAGTTTCTGTACAGAAGAGAGAACGCTTTTTGCCTTTATTTGGAAATCCAATAGAAAATAATAGCAACAAAACTCCATTTCTGATCCTCAACTACCAAGAGATCGCAGAATAATCTTGTTCAGAAGTCTTACAAATTTACATATCGAGTAAAATAGAATGAAATTAACATCCTCCCAGTCTGTTACAAGATAAATGCAAATGGTTGGTACAAAGACGTAAGTATCCGAATCAAATTCCCAAGCAGAAAAGAGGACCTTACTTGAAGATATAGTAAGAGAGAAATCTAACGAAACTTACTTCTGATCCCCAACTGCCAAGAAGTTGTAGAATAACATTGTTCAGGAATATTCACCAGTCTTATAAATCTACATATCGAGTAGAATAGAACGAAATTAGTTTCCCTTGCATCTAATTTACGTTCCGGAATAAGTTCAAGCATCGGGAAGCAACATTTGCCTCTGTCTCATTGTCCCGCAGCCGGGAACGGCTATTAAGAGGAAGATAAGATAGGCAAAAGACGCTCTCCCTCAAATATAAGGTGTAGTAAAAAGTCATCGCGTTTTTTTAAAAGACATCTATCAGTAAAAACCGCAATTACTTTCTTACCAACAATATAAATATATCTTGATAGAGTAAAGTTTCAGCTTTAAAAATCTCTTTTTTAAATTATACGATACGACAATTTTTAATGGAGTTATGAGCAATTAAAGTCAAAATAATTCTTTTATTTAATCCGCGATAACTCAGTAATCAAAAGTCGTAGGAATATTAAAAAAAAACGATTTTGTAGGGAAAGTATCAAGCTTTCACGATAGGTAATCGAAAATTTTCTCAAATTCGTTTTGGACACGTTACAAATCCACAAAGTGAGAAGAAAATTTTTCGTCTTTTTCAGCTCGTAGTTTTTGGTATGTAAAAATTATCAAACTCATATAAACTTAAAAAATGTGATAAGCTTTTAAAAGTAGAGATTTCAAGCTTTAAAACCCTTTTTTTAAATTTGAATTTCATTCATTATTGACGAAGATATTGTATATACAACTTTGAGCTAAAAAATACGCGATGACTTTTTTTTACTACACCTAATATAACCGCGCACTGACACTGAACGACCGCAATGTTAATGTTTAAAGTATGTTTCCTCTCTCCGTGTGTCTAATGGCTGCCGCTTCTAAACTGGAGGATCTCTCATACTCCGGCGAGGAATCGTATGTGCTCGTTCCATTCGTAAAACAGGGTATCGATTTATTGGAGATAGACGTAGCGTACGTGGATTCGTAAGCTGGTCAGAACGCCATGTAAGTTATCGCGGTGCGGCGCCGGTACCGTTGCGTCGGCGATGAGAAAATACCGCGTGATTCACCCTTAACCCTTTCAAGGCTCCCGGCATACATACGTATCACTCTATGTATCTTGGCTGACGTTGGAGATTAGTGTACAATGTATATACGTAGCAGTGGGTACTTGATGCCGATAAAATGTATATAATGGAAATTTAATTAAAATACAAGGGGGATTGATAAAATAATAATTGAAGGACTTGCAACAGTGGGCCAACTCACAACATGTTTGAATATGTGATACTGATAAAAATGGATGAGCGACGGAGTTCTCTTTAGTTATTTGTCCCAAAGGTCGAGCTAATCCATTATTGCCGCTATATTACACGGAAAGAATAGAAATATCTAAAAATTTAACTGGATATAGATCTAAAAATAATTTGTGAACTATCAAAATAATGCTCAAGCTAGTTATTAGAATATGAAATTACTTTTTGCACATCATGAGTTTCCTACATGATTATTTTGATGGTCAACAAGATCATTTTCTGATCTATAGCTAAATAGTTGGCTAAATTTTTCGATACTTCAATAAAATTATTCTTTTCGTGTATATGTGTTTATGTAAAAATTTGATTAAAACGCAAGAAGAATTAATAAAATGATAATTGAAGGACTCGCGTTGTAACTGTGACCCTACCATAACGTAGCTCAATGTATGATTTATGATAAAAATAGATGAATAATAGAGTCCACAATATAGTATTTATCCCCCCAAAAAATTGAAATAACCCACTATTATTGCTATTATATATATATATTATATATGTTTAGCATGCGATGTGCAGCGATTTGTATTTTTTATCACTCAGCAATGTAACCGTCTAACGCAGAGAAATTTTATTCTCATAATATTACCTTAGTCACAATATGCGACTTGTAATAATGCCAAAATATAAGAGTTTGTAGCAATGTGCAAATAAATATGTTTTTCCTATCCCTTTAACTTTAGAGTTTATTTTCTCCGTTTCTTTTTTTTTACAAAGTTAGCTCACTATTGCAACAAGTCCTTCAATTGATAATGATAGTTTCGAAGGAACATGTTCTTTATATGTACATACAATGGTTTATGCGATAAAGATTATTTTCCTCCCTCTCTCTCTCTCTCTCTCTCTCTCTCTCTCTCTCTCTTGCTTCAAAATTAGATATCGTATCGAAGGATGGAAACGCATTCGTATAGCAAAGATCAGGTGATATCTACCGAGCCGTGTTCGGCTCTTATTCGGCCCTCGTTTCGTATCTTCTGGATGCTGTCACTGCGACAGCCGATAAATCGTCGGATCGGTGCGATAGAGACGCACGGAGAAAAAGCGGCCGAGATACGTAAGCGGCGGCTAGTGAATTTCGCATGGGCGTGCCGATGCCATAAAGCTTTAAAATACGATGTTCCCGCGGTGGACACGTTAATTGCTACGTGGAACGGTTCGGATGAAAGGAGCGTTTGATAAATTGCGCTGTTAAGGCATCGTGTTCGAGTGCTCTCTCGCGCAACGTTATCCATGCGGCACTATAGGTGCGTGTACCGCGTATATACCTTGCGCCCCGTAACTCACCTGCCTCGATCTTTCGGCTCTGATAAATCATTCGACGAAGAAGTACGGTCCCATCGGCGACCCGGGATCGGCTGAGATACGCGCACGCATTGCGCAAGGCCGCGCTTTCTCAAGGTCGTTCTCCATTCTCTATCTTCTTAACGAGAAGCAAGAAGGAAGAAATTGAAAAGAAAAATTATATACAGAGTGTTCAGCGTAATGGTTCATACGATTTTTCAGATACTTTGGACAGTTGTAAAAAAATTTGAAAGATGAATATTTATTTGTTTTATATAGGGTATACAACATAAGATAAGAAAATAAAAAAAAATTTTTTTTCTATAAAAAAATCAAACTCATCCTAAATTTTTTAAACAGCACCGTACAATTTTTTTCCATAATATGTAGGGTATTCTCTTCAAGACGAATTCAAATCACTCTCGAAATGTCACTTTCATTGATGTTTTATTGATTTCATTGATACTGTATATCATATTTGCAGTACTTGTAACAGCAGTATTTATAATCTTTGAACTAGAAAACACAACACATTAATACATACATATATACATATATACATACATACATACATACATACATACATACATACATGAACTTATTTAATAAAGTAAAATTAATAAAACAGTAAAATTAATAAAATATTAATAAAAGTGACATTTCGATAGTAATTTGAATTTGTCTTAAAGACCCCTACAATATTATAAAAAAAGATTGTATAGTGCTATTTAAAAAAACTTAAAACGATTTGATTTTTTATGAAAAAAAAATTTTTTTTTATTTTTTTATCACATGTAGCCTGTATAAAGTAAATGAATATTTATCCTTTCACTTTTTTTGTCGAAAGTGTCTAAAAATCGTACGAATTGTTATACTGAGCAGCCTGTAGATTCAATTTTGTTTCATCTATTTGAATAATTCTAAGTTGAAAAGAGGCCAGTTATAACATACACGGTAAGAACGGTTTTACTGAAATGTGTGTGCGAAAAATTTAATTAAATACAGATAAAAAAATAATTTTGTTAAACTATCAAAATAATTATATAGGACACTCAAGCTAGTTGCTAAAATGGTGTTTAACAGAAATTAGTGTTTAGTAAATGTTTTGCATTCATTGGATTATTCTTTTACATCTAGAGAAAAATACTATATCCTATTTCAGCGAAGAAAACTTTCAATTGCAAAATAAATATTCGCAGCCAATGTCAAAACTTTTTGTAGCATTGTTCATTATGCTTAAGTCTTCTATATAAATTATTTTGATAATTTAACAAAATTATTTTCAGATCTGTATCTACCTAAATCGTTAGATACTTTAGCAAAATTTGTGTACGGATATAGAGTAGTTTTGTAAGATAAAATATGTTTAAAAGATAAAAGTAGTTTTATAAGATAAAATATGTTGTCTTTAGTTGTTCTTTTAAATCGTTCTTATTTCTTCCTAGTATACTCGAAAATATCCAGAAGAATGCAAACATGAAACGAGTGGCATTAGAAAAAGAATGAAATGAGACTTTACTCGAGACATGTTGAGAATGTATCGGCGTTTCTTCGTCATTCTTTCCATTTCTTTCGGTCGGTAGAAAAGACTTCAGCTAATTGAGAATTCTTATGAAAGCGCCGAGGGTAGTTAAGCGCGCACTGGCAATATGGCTCGGACGATGGCTGGGCATGCGTTGAATGCATAACATTTTTATCAAGCTCGGGAGAAACGTGTAGGCAGACCGCTCGCGCGATCACGCGGTGGAATATCCGAAACCTGAACGGAAGGATTCAAGGTCGCGTGCACGCGAGGGCGAGGTATTTTACGTGTTCTTATATGTTACACGATCCTTATTCTCTGTGCTAAAAGTAGCTACCTGGATGGCTGTTTTTGGTGCGCGGGTCTATAGATTAGATAAGCGAAGTTCAAAACAGATTATTCATCTGCTACGAATAAATTATCTGCATGGTTAAGTTTAACGACGAGCGCGAAGAAAACAGGACGCAAAGGCATTGGCATTAAGATGCCCAAGCATGGAAATCAAATATACTGAGATTTTTTTCATCCAGATTTCTTCCTCGGATTAACGAATTTATAAGAGACAGCGAAGTTTACTTTTTAAATGCAAACCGCCGTGTTTATCGCAATGAAACCATGCCTGACTTTGTAACATTATCATCTCTTACAACACGAAATATTGCAGAAATATTATTTTGAAAGATTACAATATTTCATAAAACATTGCAGCAATATTCCTATGTCAGTAAAAATACAATATTGTTGCAATATTAGAGAAATATTGCATATACATTGCTATAACATTATGCAATACTTCAATAATTATTCTAGTTCTATTAATTGCTAACATATAGCTAACATATATATTATTATATATTTGCCATCATATAATATTTCAAAATACATACGATAAAGTTATAATCAAAAAATATTTGGAGGCCTAAAAGCACATCCAAGGCTATATGTTTCGATTTCCACCCGAGTGCCATCCAAATATTATTCCTTATTATTTACCGAACATTAAACAAAGATGATATGACACTCGGAAAACACACGGGTAGGAATCCGAACACACTTCAAAAAAGGTTGGGAATCTCCAAGAGATCCGATTTGCGTACTCTTTCTTATAAGACTCCTGAACGTTTTCTTCTTATGAGAAGTGTATCCCTCTAATGCATAATGACGAGGCGTACTTATTTACTAAATTATGACAATAACAATATATTGCAATATTTTCTACAAAATATTAAAATTACAATATTTTGCAATATTTCCAATAAAATATTATAATTTCAATATTGCAGCAATATTACTGCAAATTTTTGTAATATTGCGTACTATTTATAGTAAATATTGCTGCAATATTTCATGCTATAGGGGATAAGACAAAAACAATAAACCGGGAGGGAATAATCATTTAATGTACACATAATTGTGAGACAGAGTCCCCGAAATTATAAAATTCATATGAAATTCCTATGTATTGTGCAATCCGACAATTATATGCAACCACAAGAAATTATTGTGTAATATTACATAAAATCGTTTATTTTGCCAAATGACTTCATATATAGAAAATTATTTTAGATGAAATTGTATGAAATCAAATAAAAGTATGTAATCTATGGGACAATATTTCAACTAGTGGTTACTCCCTCGAAACTAATGATCCATATCTTGCATCCGTAATCATTGGCAAAACTTGCACATTTTTCGATGGAAATTTTATTGCAGTTATCCATTAAAATGTTTTTTTTTTCTTTACGTAAAATCTGATTGATTCAGACATAAATATGAATATAAATATGAAAATCACGAAATATATACAACCTATAAAAGAACTTTTTTTATGAATAACTGTATAATAAAATTTCCATCGAAAATTTCTATGCGCATGTTTTATCAATTACGAACGTAAGATGCATAGATAAATTATAAAATATGATTTATATATGTGAATATATAATACAAATTAGAACTTTCTCGATTTTACGGTATTATACTTTTGAAATTCTGACGATCTCATAGATTGGATCGGAAATCCGCTATTGTCCACAATGATGCAGCAGCTGTCACAGTCGAGTGACGAAAGTACACGGATCAATATAAATTTTCTACGTCGATCACTTCAGCTTTCATCTGTGATGTTTGATTGTTCATGGAAATACGACGATGTGGTGAACGAGCGAGTGGAAAACTTACGATGGACAGTCGACATGTATACAATAGCGCAACATGCTCGCCTATTAGTAAGATTCCTCGAAGAAGCTCGCCGACGATGTAACCGAGGTTAATCATTATTGTACTTTGTACGAGCGGGGATCTGTCAGTTAAGGTCGTCGCGGCTTTCAGCATCAATCTCAGCCATCGAAATTCCAGTATAATAGAAATGACCTATGACTCGATGACATAATGATATCCTGGGCTACTAATCAGGAGACACGATAGTATCTTGGCGCTAAGCCAAGCGCAACGACCGTGGTTCCTTTATGCGAGACCGCGAGTTGCGGGGGATTGAGATTATTAGATCTCAATAATCGGCTGAACCGATCAGGTTCTGCATATGCCCAATCGATAGCATTTATTCAAATTGTGTAATAAAAGTGCTTTTATTTTTTTCCTACGAGCCCTACGAGCGGAGATATTGCGACGCAAAGTTCTGATGTAAAACTTTTTATATAGAATTTAAGATACTTCGTCGTTATTATTATGTGCTTCTCGAATAAAACCTAAGTATCCAACCCAATTAATAGTAGCTTTAATTTTTCTTCAAGAATATTCTTATTGAAGGTCTTTTTATTTCAACCCAAAAGTAATAGCAACTTTAATTCTCTGTCAAAAAATTATTACTCCTCGAAAAAAATGTATCAAATGAAAAATTCAAATTCAAATGCTACAATCCTAATCAAGTTAAATTCTATCAAATTAAAAAGTAAAACGCAAGTGGTACTATCTTTTGTTATTTACTTAACGCTAATGATATTTATCATTCCTATAAAAGATTTGATACAAAATTGGCGCCAAATTAAATCCCATATCAAATTAAGTAAAGAATACAATGCGTTACCTTATTCATTCAAGTGTTACCCCAAAAAGTTAAAGAAGTAAACACTTGGCGCTGATAGATCACGGTATAACATAGTGCTAAAAACATGAATGTAAAATAAGAAAAATGAAAAATATTTCCATAAGAGTAAAAGTATCTAGCGTATAATATATTCGATTGGATTGAACAATTGTATAAATTACGAAAGTTGTGTAAGCTATTAGGTTTAAGTTTAAAATAAATAAATTTGGATTTATAAGACTTGTATTATGAAAAAGAAAAAAGAAAACAGTAAATATTTTTATTTAGTGTAAAAAAAACATTCAAATTAAATTCATTATTACATTAAAATTATAATTATCTTTTATTATTTATTTTTTTAACTGCTATTATAATTTTTTAATTGCTTTTATAATTTTTATTATTCGATAGCAGCCGTCAGGGGTTTATTTTTTTAACTTTTTATTATTTAAATTTTATTATTTAAATTTTATCATTACTTTTTATTTTATTATTTTTTATTATTTAAATTTCTTTACTATTTGAATTTGGATAATAGTAAGCATTTGTAAGAATTTCAAAAAAATTTGAGACGCCATGTTTTATATTTAGGGTTAGTAGCAAAGAAGACACTGCAGTTATATTCATGTAGGTTTGAAAAAATATCTGTGTATCTGAAAGTTTGTGGAGAGTTTTATATTAAGCAAGGTAAGTAGAGAATTTCGGTTGTTACTGTAGTTTATTTTTTTATAAGAATAGTATAGTATTTTTTATAAGAATATATCCTGTTTTTTTAAGCTTTTATGAAATCTACGTAGAAAGTAGGGATCAAATTATGGATGAGTTCAAGTATTTTAATACAAAATTTGGTTTTTCTTGTAATTTTAATGTTCATTTTCAATGTTATCCAAATTGCCGTAAAGAAATTGAGCTTCATTAAAATTGTAAGGGAAAATCTGCCGTTACGCCTCAAGATTTAAAGATTAACTTTTTTATACTTTGGGTAAATATTCCTTAAATATGTGAGTTTTGCAGCTACATATTCAAAGTAACGATAAAATGATTATTTTTCGAGAGATTGTTTAAAATGTTTGAAATTATTCAAATTACCTCGCTCTACCCTATTGTTTAGGCTCGATTTTTAAGCGAGTCAATGAAACTTGTCAGACAACGCCCGCTATTGGCATCGTTAACCACCGACTAGAAGCGGTGCGGATCGAAATGCTGATGAAGACCGCAACGTCGATCGTAGAATAATGAAGTATAATTGAACGCGGCGCGATTACTGTCTAACCACCTTCACCTACGACCCTACGCGTTCTCGTAGGTCAGCGACTTCATCAACTTTCTTCGTCGACGAACACTTTACTGAGAACATCGCGAGCCAAATAGATTGCTGCTAGTTAAAGGACGTGCGTACGCTGCACGCTAATAATAATCGAGCGATTTCGCGTTGAATTTTACCGTTCATTGACGTTCGCATGCGGGCTGTTTTGTTCGTATATAAAACGTGCGGGTTTATACATATACATACATATATGTACCTATTTATACATTTTCTCAAGTTTGAGT
>NW_017305525.1:1510377-1513979 GCF_001594115.1 Trachymyrmex septentrionalis
ATAAGCCTTGTTCATGGCAAGGCCAAAGGTATAGTTATTAGGCATTCGCGAACAAACCTTGATATTCAGAATCAGCAATTCGCTCCCGAAGTATGACGAGCGGTTCTTATCGATCGTAACTATATATGTATTAAATGCAAATTGAAAGAAAAACGAAAGAATCGCCACCAAGAAAAATCGAATCTCGCCCGATACGTCCGGAGAGCTTACTTTGCGTGCATCGAGCTTATGCGACTTGCTGCTCGTGTCATATTGTAAATACCTGGATAAATGTTTGCGCCGGGGTATCGCGGCAAAAATACCGGAATCTCGCGATTACCGGTGTAAGAAGAGAATGAATGGCAGATAGTAATTATCTTATAAAGTTATAAAGGACGCGTCTTCCTTACGTCGCTGATTAAACCGCCGGGATATCCACGATTCTTGGCAACTATCCAGACAAAAATAAAAATTAGAGTGTAAAGTCGAATGTAAGAAGAGAGTAATAGAAGTGTAAACGAAGCTTGTAAAGGAAGCAAAAATTGAGATAGCAAAACGTAAAAAAAAACGTAAACGCCTCTTTTATGTTTCGTTGTCTCAGTTTTCACTTCCTACAAGCTTCGTTTACGCTTCTGTTACACTCCCCTTACGTTCGGTTTATAAACGTTTTCATTTTTATTTTTGCTAAGGTGGTATACTAGAACGGGAATAAAACAATATATAGATAATATGAGAAATAAATCATATAAAGGTTTACAACAAAATGTTCTATAGTTTTCTTTCTAAAGGTGCCATTTTATAAGATATTAAGATAGCGCATAAATATTTATGATTGTGTTTCAAAATTCATTGCCAGTGTTGGAAACCTATAATGTACGTAAACTTTAAAGTTTTAATAATAAAAATACTAGCAGTGAATTTTGGCACACAGCCTCCTATGTACATTAAACTGATAAATTATTGATTCAAATATATAATTTTGAAAAGTACATACAGAATTCATGCGAATTTGTGAAGCAAATAGGAGATCAGTCCATGTATACATTTATACACTGATGACATTTATACATCGAATATGTATTGTTACATCGAACAGCAATGCAATATTATATATCCCTTTTATGTTACGCATAGACAATACATATTTGTAGAGTTATCATATTTGAATCATACAAGAAAAGAGTATATATACACACACACACACATATATATATATATGTATATACAGGGTGTTAGTTAAGTATGTTGTCATACTCAACAGAGCGATTCTTTGGTTTATTTCAAGTAAAAAAGTCCATATAAACATGTATCCTAAACGGCTTAGTTTCCGAAATAAAAAAATTTAAACGTGTAGTAATAATCTGTTTATTTGAAAGAAATATAACTTGAACTAGCCAAAAACAGAAGAACAAAAATAGGCTTCATTTCTTCTGATGAAATAAAACAATTAGATGAATTGTTGAAAATGTCCATCTTGCGCCATGATACGAGTACTTAGATACTTCAGCAAAATTGTTTTTTCCATGTAGAATTTTCTTATAGGAAGCGCTATTTAATGTAAACATTTAATGAAATATCTGTAGTTCTTAATGAAGGAGGATTATGTCGGATTTCATTAAACTTACGATTACTAATAGCGTAAGAATTTAGAAGAGTTAAAAAGAATTAGTAAAGCATAAAACAAATGTGTGTGGATATTGTGTCGTCAACAAGTATGAAATTAGATTTTAGAAATATGTAACTAGCAAGTGTATTTCAATTTCCTTTTACCCGTCTTGAAAAGTGAAATATTTAAGGTAATTGCTTTTAAACGAGTAGAAGTTTCCTGCCGCTCAATCCTCAGTATCCTTCACGGTCGCTGCGTTTTCCCGGCGCTTCCCGATCACCCGCTGTGTTTCTCTTCGTGGTTCGTAAATATTACATTAAATGCGAGACACGCAGGAGCACTCGAATTATAAAATCGGTCGGTCAAACAACGATGACTGCTTTTCCCTTTTTAAAGCCGTCTTCACAAACCTCGTGGAAACCTCGATCGTTCCACTTTCTAATGATTAATCGTTCTTCAATCTTGTGCATCATCGCGTATCTTTGTGAGACTCGCACAATTTGTACCGTCGTATTGCGTGTCGCTGTTACGGTGAATTTTTATCATCGCCTACCTCTATTAGGAAACTGAATGCATTTCCACGTCGACACATGGCATACATTGCGCACAGCTGGATACCGATAACGCGACAACGGTACGCGACTATTGCTTCATAGCGAAAACCTGCACGATCGGCTGAAATGATTCGCACTTGCGCTCACAAACACTTGGCGTAATACCTAAATTCTTCTTTTTCTTACGTTAGGCCTCTGGCCTGCGTTGCACTTCTCTATATGCTTGTTGTGTGCACGCTGATTACATAAGCCCGCAAAAAAGTAGTATCGTGTGCTGGAGTGGAGACCCAGCTATTCTTATGTATTTTGATGTCATATATCGCTGAATACGAACTACTAAAAAAAATGGATCAAAAATGGAAAAAAAATGGGCCATTTTCTCGCTCTAGATAAAAAATTAACCCTATTTTGATGTCAGATTCATATTCAGCGACTCAAAATACATAAGAATAGGATCTCCAACTCAACACAGACTGCTGTAGAGGAACTCATAAATTGTCGAAGCCATTTGTAAAACTTAAGTGCTCGACGATACAATTGCTTAGATAGATCTTAGACTATGCAGCAAAAACATCGCGCTTTAAATTATTATCATTTGATACGTTAAGTAATTATACTTGCGTGCAAGCATATAGTTGCGCGAATGAGTTGCGCCGAGGCGCATAATTAAATCGATTACGCGGTAATTAAGCTTAATTGACTCGTTGGTAAGCGATGGCAAACACGTTGGCGCGAAATAGATGTTGATTATCGATCCTTCGCGTCTGATGAAAGTGAGTAGACGCAAACGTAGAAACGCTAACGTTTATACACTATCGAAGTTTACTTACGGATTTGCGAAAGCACGTCAGCGAGGATTTATCGGTGGCGTGCATCAATTTACGAGGTAAGGAGGAAGCTCGCTCCATAATTCATAGAAATAAATTTTAACGCGCGTCAAATTCGCGCTATTCGTGGACCGTCATAATGGCGATAACGTACGACGACTCCTCGCAAGAATGTTTGCTTATTATTCAGCCAGATTTGGATTAACGCGTGTTCCTGCGTGCCAGCAAAATACTGCAGCGATCCGTTATAGCGAGGCAAGCATTTACTGTTAAAGCAAAGCCAGCCACACCAGCAAAAACTCCAATTGATTGCATCCGAGGATACCATCGAGAAATGCCCCGTTCCTCCCGGCTCATTTCTCGTATTTCCTCCTCTCTTTCTCATCATGATGCGAGTGCATATAGAATGACCCATAACAGATACCACTCTCCTTCCAGTTACGCATTCTATTTGATATTTCTTTAATGACAATTTTATCAATCTTTATTATTTTTCAAAATAATTTTTGTTTCTTAAATTTGAATACTTCTACAGAGAAACCACCATAATTATAGTCTTAAAATAAAAAAAAAATATATATATATATATGGATTCGCTGATTATCGAAGAAAACCATTATCAACTCGAGAGCTCGC
>NW_017305525.1:1514079-1514583 GCF_001594115.1 Trachymyrmex septentrionalis
TTTTTAAAATTGAAGTCTGCTGAACTAATAAACGCATGTATTCGGTTTTATTATGAACTTTTTACTCTTAGTGTGAAACCTATTTATTAGAAAATTCATTATTTGATTATCTGTGTAGTCGTTGCAAAAAAAGATTTGTGAAATAATGTTGTATCAAATTTTAGTGAGGTTAGTTTTTAAATCTTGTTTTATTATATAAAAATAAATATTGGGTAATAAAGTTTGCATGCAGTGATAGAGTAAGATCGTATGATTTGTTTAACTGTAAAGATTAGATTTGGTGATCGTGAAACCGCATGGAATGGAAGTCGTAATACGAGATATTCAGGGTATTCCTAGCTAATATAAGAGCATCTAAACAATCCAATATCTCAAAGCATACTATCGAACGATATATTAAAAATGACGATTCTATTATTGTTGAGATTTCTCACACACATACACACACACACACACACACACACACACACACACACACACACACACACACACACACACACACAC
>NW_017305525.1:1514683-1529332 GCF_001594115.1 Trachymyrmex septentrionalis
TAATTATTATATATAACATTTAAATTTTTTGTTTCCACTTTAATGTAATATAATAAAAGGACAAAAATGTGTGATATTACTATTTCAGATCTCAGTTTGTAACGAGAATTAATGAAACACGAAAATGTCTGTGATTTGGACACAAAATTAAGAAAACGAATATTTACGTAATCTTTTTGTGTTATTTTTGTATTCTGAATGAATTTCTGAAATTATGTATTATAAAACATTTATATATACAGTATATATACACATATATATATATATAGTTATATACAATTTATAGATCTGAAGTTTAATTTCTTAAAAATGTTCTCTTTATGGTTGCGCCTAATTAAAGCAAATAATTATCCCGATTAGACCTCGAGGTTCATTATTAATTTAGATAAAAAGTTTTTGAGACGCCTTGTAGTCGCATTGGGTGTTCAGTTCGCATCTACAGTGATCCACGCCCAAGATCGTCGGGACTGTGTCTAATTGAAAAAGTAAATTACCGGTTTGCCATGAAGAGACTTAAACTTCGTCGAACGGCAATATTTAATGTTTCTTCGGCAGCAGAACGCGGGCGCGGGTACAGAACGCCCCGCACATTCATTTCGAAGTTATGCGAGATCTCGGGTCGAGATTTTAACGGGCAATAATTTTTGAAGGTTATCGCGACGTTCCGTTCGAACGGAACGTCGCGATAACCTTCCAACGGGGACAATAATTGATCCGCGAGCAAGGGAAAAAAGGTTCTGGAACCACCCCTTTTCGTAGTGATGAATCGCGCAAGATAAGTCACCGATTATCCTTTATCGAACAGACGGACACTTTCAGCAAGGTAACAAATTTACTCTTTTTAGGCCGAGTCTGCGATGCCATAGACAGCCTTTAATAATTCTGGGCTGATAAGTCGTCGTCCTTTTCTAAATTACAATCCAATCTGTTATATAGGCAAAGAAGAAGACGAAAATATAATTAATCAACTCGGCAGAAAGGAATGCTAAATTTTAAGCGTTACACCGATGGGAGTAACTTAATACTTTATAAACAGTTTTACTTATGTTAAGATAATGTCAGTTTTTTAGATAAATATATTCTTATTATAATAAAATAGTAAAATATAGTTTGGTTAAAATAAATGATATTTGTACTTTTTTCAAAACATATTTCTTTGCACATTAAATAAATATAGCTCATTGATACAAGTCGTTATTTCTACTTGAAATTATTTTTGATAAAAACAACAAACTTGTATAATTTTTCTCATTTAAACTATCAATAAAATCTTTCTTTTTTTTGTAAAATTAAAAAAAATTAATTTTTTAATTAACAAAACGTATATAATATAGCATGAAAAATACAATTTTTATTTATTGACATAGAATGTACTTGACTAATTTTGGAGCTCGAAAAAGGGTTGACTGATTTTGGAACAAAATGTCTACTATTTTTTTTATTAAATATGACTGATGAATATAACTGCATTTGTGTGTGTAACACTAAAGTAACTTTGGCGTTATTTTTTTGTACTTTTTACTACAATAATTTTTGTAGTTATATTCATTTTTCTCCCTTTATAACTGATTTATAACTGTTTCAGCATGCCTTTTAAAACGTTCCTTTTAAAATTTCCATAACCAAGAAGTTAAGGAATCCAACATTTAATCAGAAATTCCAATGTTTAATTTTTTATATTTTTTAATATAAGCAAGACCGGGGCACTATATCACAAAAATTCAAACTCTTAAAAGTGCATCTAAATATAAAAATTTTTGTATCTTTTTTGTAATTAAAGACGTTTTTGAAAATTCAAAATGGCGGACCCGAAATGGCGACTGGAATGTAAAAAGACATTAGAAAAATTAATGATATCGTGAATAAACGTGCATGATGTGATGTAGAGATCCGTGTGCGTGCATGCGTGTGTGCGCGCGCGTGTCAAAACGAATTACGTTGAAATCAATCCTTCTTCAATATGACAGTGGTTATCAAGACATTTGCGTGCCAAATTTTACATACACGTGAGAGGCAAGGGAACTCACGTAAAAATCAATATTAATCTCAGATTTTTAAATATTTTTATTTATAAATTACAATACTTTCAAAGGAAATACGATAAAAAATACCTATAAGTACGATTTAGGCGAGCAGTTGCTTAAATCGTAATTTTTGCAGCATGTTACAAAAAGACTTGTAACAAATTAATTTGTTATTGGTGAAAAGTTAAACATGTAATAATAAGCGTCTGAAACCTGAAGCTACAATTTCTAATGTTCATTTGCATACAAAACAGTGCCAAATGGGAGATATAATAAAAAATAGGTTAAGTGGTTCGCACCTTTTTACTTGGTAATTCTCTTCCCTACACCTGCCTATTGGCTATTCAAATATAATAATAAATCTTTGGAATTTTACCTTATTCCAAGTCATATTTATGCGCAGAGATTATGAATCTGATTATAGTCGAATGATTGAAAAAAAAACTTGATTTCCTAAAAAGCGCACGTCCTTGACGTGGAACACATACGAGTTCTTGATGTACGAACAAAACAGGCGTGCAGCATATAAATTATTTAAGAAATTCTATCGTGTCATATCGCATAATGATCGGCCATAAATTATCCGTCATGAAAATACATAATCGCAAAATCCCGCCTGCCTTCCTACGGGGACGGGAGGCCTATATTCCTTTTGCCTAAACCCGCGCGGTCGTCCATCATCGACCGGAACATCCTACAAAAGAAATTTTTCGTCTTCAATCATGTCGGCGGGACTGTCACTTCTCGACCGTTTACATCTTCTCTCGCGCCGGGTGTGTCGAGAGTGTACAGCAGCTTATTTAAAATCGAATATTTAAGAGATATAATCGCATTATTTATTCATTCATTTGTAAATTGATAGCCGTCCTTGCGATGAGTGCATTGTTCATTAATACAGATCCGCAGATGCAACATTCCTCCCGGCCGAACTCTGTAATTATTCGACTGCTCGTTGCACCGACAGAACCTCTTCTCCGATCGACCCGCCTACGGGAGAGAGATCGCGATTACGTTGACAGTGCGCATGTTAATTGATAAACGGATCAGATTTATCGCGAGTCGACACGCGTCTTAAAATAATACGTAGCGCGTCAGAAAAAAAAAACCAGTGGCAGATATATAAATATTCGGAGCTGGCCGTTGCTGGCCGCGCCGGTCGGGTACCGATGATTAAAAGGGGTACGCGGCAGGTGGCGATTATTATCGCCGATCCTTATCGCCGCCGTCTTTCAGGGGCCAGCGATTAATCGCCATTACGCGATATTACACGCTCGCGAAACGAGTCGCGCCGTCGCAACAGATAGCAGAATTTGTGATCCGATCGGGCGAAGGGATGGATCGGTGCGCATAATAAACGCTCGGGTACGCGCAAGGCCGACCGTCGCGTCGTCCGTTAGGCCCGTTCACACCTCGGGGGTATGTCCTCCGCTTTGGATGAAATTGGTGTCATACATCATTCGCCCAAAGGCATAATCAAGCGCGGCCGTGGCCAAGGCAAGTTTACACTCCCGGCGGACTTGTGCATCCCTCGATCTAACTGCTTCTCTTTATGAACCGTGCAAATTCGCTGGCGCTCGTCAAATTCCATGCCGGTCACACGAAACGAATGAGCATGGACTTACGAGCCATTTACAGCATTTCTTGGAAATAAATCTACCTTAGAATTAGCTTACAATTGGATAGCTACATGTTAAGTTAATTATTAAGCTAATTTTTCGTGTCTAGACAAGACCGTGGTTTTTATTAATAGCAAGATATCTACTGTCTGTAAAAATTGAAAAAAAAAAAAAAAACCTGACGTTTGCAAGGAATTTTATTTTTATTATAAACATCAAGGATTTTCACGCAATTTTCATTCCTGGAAATCTATCTGTTTCTGAAGACATTGTTCTTTGATCATGTTTTCTTGATAATACAAAATGTTGATTGAATTGGTTAAGAATAAATATGACATCGGCCTACGTTATATATAACATTAATATATTATATATGTACATTCTTGTGAATTTTTATTCAAAAGCTCAGGAATTAGATTTGAAATATAATACACTTTTACACCGACCCCCCGCGTCTGTTAAGCGTGCATTTAAGTGTAGGAAAGTATTATTCAAAAAGTAACTGAAATGTAAATCTAAATATAAATACCGGGCACGAGAAATTGTATATATTTAAATATAAGTATAGATACCAGAGAAAAAAGTACCTTAGTACTACCTAAGTACGCGTATCTAATTTACGCAACACCTAAGTATCGCAAAACACTGGCTACACCATCGAAAGTTCGCGCAAGAAATTTGTGTGGATCGTGTTTCGAGAATTCTGCGAACCGGTCTGAAGTAACAGTGAAATAAAAAAAAAATGCCTTTGTCCTTTACGGTACTCAGGGTCGGTCCTCCCTGCAGATCTCGAGGGATATCGATATTCCGCAGCGCGGAATCGCGGAACGTTGAATGCACCGGCACCGAAGGACGAATCTTAATGGGTCAATTCGTTCGTCGGCTTCGCGCGAGGTGCAGCAGCGTGGCAAGTTTCGAAGGACGAGTAAGTGCCACGACCGCGGCGCGGCGGGGCATAAATTCAGTTTCGTTCCGGCGTACGCGGCGCAATATAGCACCGCCTCTCTCGTCTGCCACTTTAACTTCGTCGTTTCTTCCTTCGTTTCTTTTCCTCTTCCCTTTTTCGCATTTTTCTTAAACCTCTAACCTCTAAACGCGCGTGCGCGAGTAGCAGCCGCGGTATATACCAGGTACACGCAGGTACTGGACCGGCTAGACTGCGACTATCAATAAGTTTATATCTGACAAGGAGAGGAATCGGGAAGGCCCTCGGACCAGCGAGGCCGCCATAAAGCCACCCACGGCGAACGATACTTTAGCACGGTAGCGCAATGCGCGAGACCGGCTCCGGCTCCAGGATCGGCCATATGAGAGATCGCGGAGAGGAGAGGCCATTCGAACGAGCACGTATACATATGGGTCCCGGCGGCGCGGCGCGGTGCAGAGGATCGACCGCCTCCGACAATCAGATTGACCGGTCTGGTTGAGTTATACATATCGATAAGCACGCATCGCCAAATATCTCACGGACTCTCGCTTTCGCTTTCCTCCTGTCATAAGCCCTCGTCGCGTCCTCGTCTCCTTTTTGCGTCTTCTTCTGTGACGGCGATGCGGGGACCGGTATCGCGCCGTACAGGCGTGTACAGGGGTTGGTTTCACGTTCGCCGATCTGGTCAGTAACTCATGCCGCCTGACATATAGCTATTGTCCAACGCGATGCAACTCGCCCCGTCGTCTCCGATGCATGCACGCACTATATGTTTCCTCAGCTCCCTGCCTTCAGCCAGTAGTAGATTTACAGCCTCTAGAGCCCTAAGCGATACTATATTTAGGGCTCCCCACCTTCGAGAGACATCGGACACTCTCGAGAATAAAACAATTCATTATATTCGTGTCGATTACATTCAGTGAATAAGTATATTTAATTGTCAATATTTAGTTACAATTGCACCTTTTAATTAGGCGAACTTTGGAAACGGCTAGCGTACGAGTTCACGGAACAATCTTGGGAATTTCTTCAATTGAGTCGGAATTCTAAGGCCGATATATATTCGTAGTCAGATCTTATATATTCAAGACCGTCTTAAGTAAAATCGAGCTTAAGAAGTCATGAATCAATGAGAAGGCCGTATTAGCGTCTCAAGACTTTACTAAGACATTCTTAAAATAAGAATGAATTAGGAATGCCTAGTCCTAAAAGTCGTTTAGGACGACTTATCGTTGGATCCGTCACTGCTCTCAGCTTCGAGCACTGTGTCATGTTTTATCCTCTAATCGATTATCCGTGGGCAGATATCCCGCAGTAACAATTCAGAACAGTCAATTCGTATCGGTGACGTAACACCCGGCTTTTCGCAAATGCCGTGAGTACCGTGTGTTGATATAGGGTTGACAAATGACCGGCGTTGCATTTTCGGAGCTCACATATCGTATCGCAAATCGTGCAATACGACGCGACGATAATATTGCTCTCATTCCGGATAAGTGAGTTGTCGCGAGTCGGCGGAAGACAGACGAGACTTTATGTCTTTGTAATTGCCGTATTAAAGTGACATGATGTCATTATGATCTGTATTAACTATGCAAAATTTAACATCTCAATATTATTAACTTTCCGCGGAGGTAACGATAGATTTATTAAGTCCACTTAATTATGAATCTAACGGTAGATTTATTGGATTCACTCTCTTTTTCAATTATGAATCTCTTTGACGAAAATATCAAACAATTCAATTTCCTTTTTTTTTTATGTTACATCTCTAAATTTAAATTATTCTCATTAAAATATACGTACACGGGAGGAACAGTTTAATATTAGCTAATATTTGAAAATTCAGTTCGACATAGATTTGAAAATAATTTTCTTTCCATCGGAGTAATTATTAGGTTAAGTAAAAAGTCATCGCGTTTTTTTAAAAGACATCTATCAGTAAAAACCGCAATTACTTTCTTACCAACAATATAAATATATCTTGATAGAGTAAAGTTTCAGCTTTAAAAATCTCTTTTTTAAATTATACGATACGACAATTTTTAATGGAGTTATGAGCAATTAAAGTCAAAATAATTCTTTTATTTAATCCGCGATAACTCAGTAATCAAAAGTCGTAGGAATATTTAAAAAAAAACGATTTTGTAGGGCAAGTATCAAGCTTTCACGATATGTAATCGAAAATTTTCTCAAATTCGTTTTGGACACGTTACAAATCCACAAAGTGAGAAGAAAATTTTTCGTCTTTTTCAGCTCGTAGTTTTTGGTATGTAAAAATTATCAAACTCATATAAACTTAAAAAATGTGATAAGCTTTTAAAAGTAGAGATTTCAAGCTTTAAAACCCTTTTTTTAAATTTGAATTTCATTCATTATTGACGAAGATATTGTATATACAACTTTGAGCTAAAAAATACGCGATGACTTTT
Source organism: Trachymyrmex septentrionalis (assembly GCF_001594115.1). Classification (NCBI taxonomy): domain Eukaryota; kingdom Metazoa; phylum Arthropoda; class Insecta; order Hymenoptera; family Formicidae; genus Trachymyrmex; species Trachymyrmex septentrionalis. Next base: position 1,521,684 of record NW_017305525.1, read on the forward strand.
TACTCAACCTAATATTTATATAGAGCATTCAAACGGATTGTTAGTGTTAAAACTTTCTGCACCATTGCCCATCACGTTTGCGATTCCTATGTAATTATTTTGACGATCCAATAAAATCATTTTCAAAATTATATCTAGCTAAATTTTTTTTTCGATATCTCAGCAAATTTCTTTCCGTACAACATAACTTTTTCAAACTATAATAATTTACAATTAAAAAGCACCATTCGTATTTCGTTTGTATTTTATTGTATGAAAGATTTCATCTCCATACTACTTTAACTTCTGCACATTGCACACTCGACTGTGGAGGATTTATACTTGTAAATATAAAATAAGAGCAATTCCCGCTCACCGTATTATTCAATCACAAGTGTGCAAATATGATAATACCGCTTTGGAAACCTACGAGATTGTACACCGTCCGTTCTCGCATAGGCGAGATTACGTTCGTATTGTCCGGGGCCAGTTTCTAGGATTAACATTTTTCGCGCGGGGAGAAAGACACGCTTATCCGTTTGAATGCCGCGATCATAGTACGCGGTAACCATCTCTTATCCCGAGCGCGCGCATCTCTTCGGGTAGACGTAACACGTGGATTCCCGTATGCTCGTAACACAATGCGGACAAATGACGACGACGTCGCGCGAGATCGCGAGTAATACCGAGTGCTACCGTGCACCAGCTCGATCGTACAATATCCCAGGTGGTTGGTTGCCTGGCGGATAAGAGTAGTGAATCTCAGGGCTGATCCGTTCCCGGCGCGGAATGCTCTTAACGAGTCGTCGGGGGGAATCTGCGGATCTGTTCTCGGACGGCGGCTACCGTTTGCGGGATCACGAATGGATTAGCGTGATTTAAATCGACAAATAGCGGTAGCCTTACGGAATCGTTAAGCCATTTAGTATCGCCGTGTGTTCGGTACTCTTTACTTTCTCTTCCTTTCTATCTTTTTCTCTCCCGGGACTGTGCTTTCTTCTTCTTCTTCTCTCTCTCTCTCTCTCTCTCTCTCTCTCTATTTGCTCTTCCGGTCGCTTTATCTCGCCGAAGCGCATATCCAGTCATCGGTGTGCTCCACTCCTCGTAGATAATTAGTCGGAGTAGCTTTCGGTATCACGGGCAGATTAACTTGATTTACATCTGAGTTGGCCCGAAGGTCGCGCCGTTTAATCACTCACCCTCGGCACTATCGTTACCCACCTGTTGGTTCGCGGGCGAGCTTAAGTGTACACTTTGTACGGCTCATCAGATTACCGCGCGCTATTAAATACACGTGAGAGTGGACTGCCAGCCACGATTCTTCGGGCTTTTTAACGCACGGGCCCCTTCGTCGCGAGCCGATTTGCTTGCGCTTCGGCAAATTCGCACGGTATTTCGTAATACCTGAAGATACTTGCGCCGTCATGATTTCGTTAGCAATAACCATTTCGCGGAACATTACGATTAGTCTTAATCTCGTATTTTTGTTAAAAAAAATTCGGATTTTTAACATAAAAGTATACTAATTTATGCACTCAAGCCCAATTTTTTATTATTTGGTTGATTTGTGGTCAAGCTTAATTTGATGTTTCACCCAATGAGCTTCACTCATGACATCATCATAGATGAAGCCATTTGATAAAACATCAGATTAAACTTATAATCACAAATTATCCAAAAAATGAATACTCAGACTTCAGAGAAAAATATCGTAATGATAACTATAAGGGTCATAATTATATAGATTTATATGCAGAATTAAGAGTATTATATGTATAATTAAGAGAATTATATGTATATATATATATATAATATATATTTATATATAATTGTATTTATATATAATTATATATATAATATATAACACATGGATCAATAAGTCCCGAGACTAACCCAGAAATGGCGCTCGTAGTAAACCAGTAACCACGTCTTTCTAGAGTACTAACCTTTGCTTGAAACGTGTCAAAATTTTAAGTCGATCGGACTAGAAACAGCTGAGTTATCGAGGTTAGAGTAAAGTCGTTTTGTAGTTTGTTTAAAAAATCCTTTTTCACCAAGACAATGCACCCTGCCACAAGTCGATGAAAACAATGGCAAAATTGAACGAATTGGGCTTTGATCTGCTTCCCCACCCCCCATACTCGCCAGATTTAGCCCCCAGTGACTACTGGCTCTTTGCTGATCTTAAAAAAATGCTCCAGGGAAAAAGATTTGGCTCAAATAAGGAGGTCATCGCTGAAACTGAAACTTATTTTGAAGCGAAAGATAAATTTTTTTATAAACATGGTATTGAAATGTATCACCCTAAAAGGTGATTATGTTGATGAATAAAAAAAAATTTTGCAAAAAAAATGTTGTTTTCATTGTTAGTCTCGGGACTTATTGATCCATGTGTTATATATGTAATTGAATAAACTATTTTATAGTTATTGCAACTACATATACAATATATAAGATAACTTATTCAGTTGTGTGCATTAATTTGAATTTTGTGTACGTGTGTGCTTGTGTATGTGTGTGTGTGTACATTAATTCTACACATAATTTTTGTAATTGTCATCTTTATGATTGCTATCACTATGTTTTTCTCTGAGTGTGGCATAAGCGCGTGTGCCATGTAATGAATCATTATGAAATTTTCTACATGTATAATTATTGAATTATTAAATCGAATGTGTTTAGTATTAAAGGATCTTTCTAGCAACAGAACGTAGTCATACATTGTGTAATATAGTAGTACACAGTGTTGACTTGTACCTAATAGTGTTGTAAAAGAAAGAACTCGGGAAAGAACGGGAAAGATCAGAAACGAAAAAACGTTTTTTTCCCATGTCTTGAGGCAAAGAACCCGTAATGGGAAATTACTTTATTTAATATTGCATAAAGTATTGCGAGCATTGCTTTTTGTTTGATATTACATTGTTTTATTTACAATTTACATTATATGTATAATATAATGGTTATCTTGTCTCAATCATAAATAATGAAATTGAATAGTTAGTTTGTGGAAATTTTCTGATTCTGATTACTAATTTTTCTTATCTTGCATGTTTTTACCTTTAGAAAAATGTTCATTGCTTTTTAAGTTCATCGTCTTTTTTAAATACTTAATGTATTTTGATTTGATTGATGCTTGGCCTTAAAAGTGCTAAAGAAAACTTCAGTAATGACAGTTTAATATTTCTATAATTACTTATAATTTTGTTATTTTGTAATTAAATGTTTTTACAAAAGTTTTTAATACATAAGTTTTCTCGGGAAAAATTCCGGGAACGAACTTATTTTTCCCGAAATTTTTCCGGAGAAAAAACCTGGATAGGAAAAACATTTTTTAAATCGTATTCCATTTCTTTTAATTTCCTAGGAAAGTAACAATAATAGTACCTAGCTTAAACATTGTTCAGCAATATTTTTATTTTATTACCAGAGTAAAATAAAGAAAAAGATTTTATACGTCCAAATATACTTGAATATAATCTTGAAACATCTCCTCTATCAGAGTACCACTCTTAACAAAAAATGGTAATGGAATGTAAAAGCTTGGTATTCGTGAAATGATATTCGTAAAATGACGACACATAGTATTTTAGTTGTGATTGTGTCAATTTATGTCATAGTTAGAAAACACAATCGTATACTGTTATACAATATCGTTTATGTACGTTGCTAAAAGTACTTTGAATTACTGTGTATATACATATATATGAGTACACACACACACACACACACACACATACATTGCTCAACAAATTATGGTATAAACTTTGCAATTTTCAATATGACAAACACACCCTCATATCTTGAGAGTTACGGTGGTAGAGGCGTATTAAACTTAAAATCTGGCCATGTCTTAAAATAGAGATTTCAAGGTTTGATTTAAAAAAAACGTTATCCTACGATAATTTTTCGCAAAGTTGTCAGTCAAAGTTAGCCAATTTTTGCCCAAAATTTTTCTATGCCATAGTTTTTTTAGCAGTGTATGTATATATTATTTATATATACATATATAAATCGATATAATTTTTATAGAAAATGTTTTATTAATAAGAATATAATAAAATATAAAATATTTGATAAACGAAAAGTACAAATATTAATAAAGTTAACAAATCTTAAAAATCACGTTACAGAGCAAGATAGACGTTGCCCGATCTTTAAAGTATGCGTTTGAGCCCTCGTTTGCGACCGATAGTTCGATGACCCGGGCTTTTTCAGAGTCGGCCAAAACTTCATCTGAATATATCGAGCCGCTTCGACCACGCAAAAACCAGTCAGACCAAGTCAGAGATAGGTTATTCACCTGGTGACGTTTGACAAGTAAACAATGAAACACTCGGGTTGATCTTTCCTCACATTCTCAGCACGCGCTTAACTGATTTCCTTTTACATCGTCTTCTTAAAAATTATGATCTGCACAAAAATGTATCGTAAAGTACATAAAAATCAGTAAGTTCACGTTTTTATTTCTAGTTTAATTATATATACATATTACTTAATTTTATAGCTTTATGAATAGATTAACCTTAGAATTTAAAAAGCGTTAACCTTAGAACGTTATTGATATTAAGTGATACAGCGTTGCTATTAATATGTAAATTTTTAATTGATAAGTATAAAACCACTGTTAATTAGTGTAACACAAGTTTCTTATACATTTCATACACATTTTAATGATAAAAAATATTTATATAATTTAGACCTTTATAAATATAAATAACCTAATTAAAGATTATTCATTTCGCAGGTTTTCTCCGTGTCCAGATTCATTCTTGGAATGCTAACCTAATTATTAATTTAAAAGAAAAGAAAAAATAAGCACAATATCAAATTCAATCTTGAGGGACATAGAATATATAGTTCAATCGTGTATATGTCACTTCATACACTTAAATAAAGTATACATATAACAACACATAGCTGTTTATAAAAATTGAAATTACTTATCAATTTCTGTTATATTACTGATCATTAGGGGATCCAAAGTGATATACAGTGAGAGCAAAAAGTATTAGTACAAGGAAATTTTTTATAAAAAATATACTGAGAATAAAAATTGAGAAATCTTCCAAAAAAGTGGATTTTTGAAACCAATCAGTTTTTAAGAAATCCTCATTCATAATCAAAGTGACATCCAAAAAATTAATTTCGTTTCCTTCTTTTTCTATAGTGAATTGGAGTCTCGGATGGTATGAATTAAATAATTGTAATATTTTATTGGATTCAGACCAGGGGATGCAAATAAGGATATTATCTACGTATCTAAAAAAGAAGAGAATATGGAAGATCAATTTTTTATCGCCCAATTCTTCAATTTTTGCAAATCAGCTGCTATTGGTAATGGAATTTTTAATTTTCGCTTATTTTTCAGATGATATATTTTCTATAATTAATGCACATCTTTTTGATATATATAATTTTAAGAAACATACAGTCAATTTTATTCTTTATGAATAAATTGTTAATTATCCAGCAAGAAATAATCATCAATTAAACGACGAATCGAAGTCAAATTGGTGTGGAAATCATTGTATCGATATCGATTCGACATCAATTCGATGACTCATTTCTCGCTGGATAATATTTAATTTTTTTAAATAATATTTTTTTTAAAATATTTTCTCTGTACAAACTTTTTGTATTCACTGTATAAACGGAATTTTTAAAAGCTTGTCTCCACTTGTTCTTTTAGCATAGCTAGATCCTCTAATGACTTAAAGACATAGCTTGGCGTTCAATGATCTTGCTCACTCGTAAAATTTACGTATTAATAGCGTTTTAGGAGTTAAATAAATAAATCTTTTTTAAGTGCATATATATTTTATCAATAGAGAATTTATATTAATCCGTAGAATCTGAATGAATAGCAGTTTGTGGAAGTAACTCTGAGAATTTCTTTAACCTTCAACATCTATCCCTCAAGCACGTGTAGACCACATGCTGTTTACCGTACGCCGTATAAGTATGTTTATTCACAATTCATCCGACCATTCTATGTAAATCTTAAATGTAACTTGTTTCCGGGCACTGAAAGTAGATAAACACATGACTCGTGGAGTAACGATCACAGTACAATAATGAAATTTTCCCCTTCCTTTCCTTCCTTTCTTTCTCTTTTTCTTTTATTTTAGAGCATTTTTATCTGAGATGAGAGTTAAATAAAAGCGTTTGCAAATATTTCACAGCACTTTTACCATATATGCTGTATCAGATGTCACGCAACAATTGTAGGCTTTCTCATAGACTCTCTTTGTACTTCATGAACATATTACGTATATAATTGTAATCGTGTATAATTGTTGTTAGAAAAAAATAACAACAATCCAAAAATTATTACTGTAAAATAATATTGGTTTTTTCTACTATTACTTTTTATTATTAGTTTTACAAAACAAATTGAATAATGTGTATATATTTTTATAGCTTTTTTCTATATCTTCGACATGATTAATTCGTAAACAATAGGCATTTTATTTGTATTGCAGGATTATTCTGTAAGCTATATAGCTATTTATGTAAGCTAAATATTATTAATTTCATTTATTTTAATAAAAAATGATATTTTATGAATATTTTTAATAGTTACGATTTCAAAGCATAATCTTGTTAATCTTATATCCGCTATGCCATATACACAGGTGAGAACTAACAATGAATATCTATATTTATACAGGATATCCTGTAATTCATCCGACAACGCTCGTAGGCAGGTAAAGCGGACTAAACTGAGTCGAAAAATTTACTACTATTTTGCAATTTTCGCAATAGTTAACAAGATATTATTTATTAAAAATTTCTAAGAATATTGGCTTTCAACAATTTTTTACTCAAATACTATCAACTTTACAGAAAAACAGAAAGAGACAAAAATTGTTTATTTTCTTCTCATAGAACTCTACGAATTTGTTTAGAATTTTTTATCAATTTTTTAGTACAGCATTTTCTCATGCTGGGAAAAATAAGAAAATGTATAGTACTAAAAAGTTGATAAAAAATTCTTAAAGTTCTATGAGAAAAAAATAAATAATTTTTGTCTCTTGCTGTTCTTTTTTTTAAAGTTGATAGTATTTAAGAAAAAAATTATTAAAGACCAATATTCGGCAATTTTAGTAATTAATATTTTATTAACTATTGCAAAAATTGCACAAAATGGTAGAAGACTTTTCGATTCAGTTTAGTCCGATCTGCTCAGCAGGTTGTTGCTGAATTACGGGATACCCTGTATAGCCTGTATAGATCGACGATCACTACGAGATCATTGGACCTTGAAGAAATGAAGATAAGACCATATGGATCTAACAGACCGACTCTATACGGATTTAACTCGTCTTATCCGTACCGTCGTATAAATCTATCGACAATGCAAATTTGCGTATTGCTCCATTTCACGGCTCAACTGTCAATTCGATCGAACGACTGAAGACGTTGATAAACTCGCTGTAAATAAACAACTAAAGATTTGGAGCATCATGCGAGTTAAAAAATCGGATGACACGCCTATGAGACAATGGCTGCGTTCAGCAGAAAAAAAACACTTTTACTGTCATAAAAATCTGTAATATGATTAAAATGAAATCGAGATTAAAATAAAGGGACAAAGAGATATGTAAAGTTCGTGAGAGAGAGACAATAAGACATACCGAATTTATTAAAATCAATAATAGTATAATGAG
>NW_017305525.1:1529432-1545401 GCF_001594115.1 Trachymyrmex septentrionalis
CGCGTGACAATAAGACATACCGAATTTATTAAAATCAATAATAGTATAATGAGATGTTTACTTATTGTTAGACTAGAATCAGACTACGCATGAAGATTGAGATTAAAGATTGAAAGATAGAAATTTGATCAATCAAAACAATAGGAGCTAAAATTCCTCGTTGATTAAATTGCAATCTTCAATCTTCAATCTAAATCTTCAATGCATAGTCTGATTCCAGTCTTATAATATAGTCTTCATTTATAATTACGTCATTTATAATTACGAAATAATTCAAACGCAAAAAGATAGAACGGCAATTACAAATGATAATTAGAATACTCTTTAAACAAACGGCTTCCAAACAAATCAAATTTGAACAATGAAGGAGCATAAAAGCCAACACAAGATGACAGTGCAATAAATATATTATTAATTTACATATACTTCCCTTTCCTTGATCAGCTTCCTCCTCTTTAACCAATCCCCTCTTTTTCACGCACCACTTCCTTACATATTATATTATAATATTATTAGTCTTCTCTTCACTGTCACATGGACTATACATATCTTTTTGAGGTCTTGTCAGAGATTTTAATATGTGATACTTTGCGGTTTATCCGTTTGTATTTCTGACGATACATATATTTTTGAGAGCTTATCAGCGATTTTAATATGTGATATGATTTATCCATTAGTGTTTCTGTTCGATTCACAGGTACTATTAAAAAACAACCTTTTTTTCTTTCTTATAATTTAATATACTTTTAAATTTATATTTTTTTGACATATAATAGGATTATTGATTTTTATTTTTATTTTCTTATAATTTACTTTTAAATGTATATCTTATTGACATATAATATGAATTTGATTTTTATACTTTAAGGTTATCATTTTTATTGATTGACCAATACATAATTTAAACCGTTGTTTATATAATTTATATAGAATTTGCGAATCCTGTGGAGGTCCGAGATGCTGGTGTAATTTCAAATTAAGTAACAACAATTTTCGCATTTAACGATACGTTGTATTATAACGATACAAAGAGAAAGAGGAATCTTTTCGTGACGGACATTTATGTTATTATAAATATCTTGTAGACGACAATTTTGTAAGTAGCGGTTAATATATATTTGATTTGCAATACTGACAATGACCAGATATATGGTCAAAACCTTTATCAAGATATATGTAGAGTAAATTAATATATTTATTGCACTGTCACTGTGTTGGCTTTTATGCTCCTTCATTGTTCAAATTTAAAAATTAGAATGACAAAATTAATTGAAATTCAATTAATAATTAATGTCAAACACAATTCAAATAATAAAAAATAAGTACATGAAAGTTATGTAAAAAAAAAGTCAGTACAAGAAGTACATTGTCTTGCAATCGTTATTCTATTTCCTTTGCGTTTAAACGCTAATTACAATAAATTATTGATAATATTAGTAATAATATAAAAATAGAAAATTTATTAAAATAAATAACGGTATGATGATTTCAACTTATTATTAGTTGTCTTCAGTTATGATGATAAAATTAATAAGTTGAAATATCTCATCATATCTTATTTGTAAGCTTATTTGTTCCTTTAATATGAAGGTCTTATTCTTAATCTCCTGCTGGATCTAAATATACTATATTCAAGAATCTTACAATTGTAAAGTTAAGCCTTAAACACAATGAAAAGCAGAAAGCGTTCATTCTAGTATACATGGTTTCTGATAGGTTGAAATTTGTTATTTCCTGTTACTACTGCCTGTGCTTTTCATTGTGTTTCCAGCTTTACTTTTTGAATTCAGCCAACGTCTCATAATGAAAAAAAAATTCGGAATACTTCGCAAATAATATGATTTCAGTAATGATGCATAATAAATCTTCTGCAATATTACATTATTTCGACGTCACATTTCAAAGCTATGTACACATATCTAAATGAAATAATCAAGAATTTATGGGTCAATGTTGCCTAATATGCAATGTCTCAGTGTGTGTGTGTGTGTGTGTGTGTGTGTGTGTGTGTCGGAACGCGAGCAGAAACACGGTTGTCGATAAATATTACACGGTTATCGGGTTATCGGGCGCGCAGATTGCGATGAACGGGACGATAGGTACTTCTCGTGGGGTGTCCTTTTTTAATCGTATCCTCTCCGCCTCCGCGCAAAGGCCGCGCGGCGGACGTTAGGACGAAGCGGCGAAGGGGGAGGAAGGGGAGGGGGAGGGGAGGGGGCACGGAATACCTTCCGACGATTATTATCGCGGCTTGTGTCATGTATCATGTCATACTACAAGCCACGATGGCGCATACACACACATACACACATACGCGCGTATATAAATATACATACGGGATCTCTCGCGGGACTTACTTTCGCGAGAGGGACAACACAGGTCCCTCGACGCAGTCGACGCGAGGACCCGTCCTTGCATAAGTTGGCGCTTCGACGGCGCTGGGCATTATCGACGTAGGAATAAAAGCAAATCGATGGAACAGGCCTGGCCATTTGCTATTCGCCGCCGAGAGAGAGAGAGAGAAAGCTTCATAAATCTCCGTGCGCGAACGACGTATTCCCAAGAGCGGGAGGCCTTATGTCATCCGGTCCTTTTGCCACGGGAGGACCAGGTCTGAATACCGCGGAAAGTGAGAGTCCCGTGATTCCCCTCTCATTCTCGAATCTCGGAGCTCCGATCTTATAACCGGACTGGGGACAAAATGGAAATTACCGGTGAAAGCATATCACGCCTTCGATCGTGGTAATCCCCGATAACGTGTTCTCATATTATGTATTCGAAAGGATTACGATGAAAACCATTTTTAACCGTTGCTTTCCGAATGATATAATCAGGATTAGTTTAGAATTGAATGCCTAAAACAGGAACTAAATCATTCAGTTTAAAACGAGGCTCTTTTTTGTTTACTTATTGTGTGTTATGACACTAATTCATCTTCCGTTAAGCTCTTCAAAAAGAATGATTTCGCTGAAGTGGGTATCGAAAATTTGAACTAGACGCAAATAAAAATAATTCCGATTTATTTATTATCAAACTAATTGCTAGAATATCAAAACTTTGTGCAGCATCACTCATGCTTGAGATTTCTATAAAGTCAATTTTATGACTCAACAAAATAATTTTCAGATTGGTATCTAGTTAAATTTTTAGATGTCTTAGCAAAATCATTCCATGCATGATCATTTTTTGCTATTCTATTCAATATAGAAATATAAATTATTGTGTAATACTAAAAATTTGGGCCGATATTTCTTTTTAAATTTTGCACGAATTGTCAGAACAATACGTAGTTAGAAAATTTATGTTAAATTCAACACATTTCACTTGTCCTAAACGGTTTATTTAAATTTTTATGTTAATTTAAATACAAGATGTATATAAAGTAACATACATACATATTATATAAAAAAATTAACTAGAAAATGTAATACTGACACAATTTGTAAGTAGCTATAAAAGCATATTTTTCAGTGAAACTTACATTTATAATATTACATCAAAACAAATTATTCATTTGTGTTAATTTTTATTTGAGAATTTATGATTTAAAATACATTTATTTCGTAATCTGTTCACTTACTCATAAATTATTATTTTTATACTAAAACCATCAATTTAACGCAAAATATTCAAATAATATAATCACACACATTATGTTAAATTAACACTTAGATATAATAAAAATTAAATATAAAATTTTAACAATGATTTAAATGGACCGGTCAACGCAAATGCAAAATATTTTTTATTATGCAACGATTTCATGATCCCGCATAACATGCTTGCGCAAAACGCAAGAATCTCTCTTTTGTGTTTTACAAAATGTGTTCCGGTAAGTTAATCTTCTATTACAAGGATGCCCGATTGCCCGACCTTATTCCCGCGCGAGCATAAGTGTCGTTGCAATCGTACTCGATGCGTAAATTAACTAGACGGTTTCCCAAGTAACTTCAACATCGAAGGACGGATTATCGCGTAAAAACAACTTGTCGAAGACCTCGCTCAATGTTCGACAAGACTTAGAAAAAAAAGATTAGTCTGACGTGCTTCGAAAAGTCGACCGTCAATGATTGTGATCACGCACTTCACGGCCGACTGCGTGTTCTTCTGGGTTAGAGAATTACTCGTGCAAGCGTGAGCGCGGTGAATACTGGAGGCAACAAAAGTGAAACTCGCAAACTGAGAGGAAGAGACGTGTCGCATCGTTCTCCACTTTGCCCGATCTAATCCCACCGCGAGAGATAAGATCTATGCATCATTGTACGACAATCGTTGGAATTATATAAGACGTTATTTTCACTCGTGCACATCCGCACAATTGACTGCCGCAAGAACTGTTGCAAACCGTTCTGTAAATTTCTGCGAGTAAATGAGTAGAGAGCAACGATTTATCTTGCTTCGGGAGTTTGACCTTTCGATTCCTAAGCGGGACGAGCCGTTTACTCCATAAATGATTTTTTTTCAGAGTAATCATAAAATGAAAATATTATAACTACTTTAAAGATAAATTAATTCTTAAATACTTCTTAATGATACAAAATGGCTGGATATAGCAGAGCAATAGAAGTCAAGCACGGTAATTCTTGTGCAAACCAATATGGTTAACGAAACAACTTTATTAATAATTAATCCGCAAAGAAAAGAATGTACACTGAGATCATTATTAGATTATTATTAAAGATTCAGTTTTCGTTTTGATGTTCGTCTGGACTATAATTAATATCAGAATTTTCTTTTTTCTTTTTCTCTGCAATTAACATTTTAGGTATATTAAAAGTTATTTATTAATTTCAACATCATTGACACTAATTCACTGAATGATTAAAGACTGATTTTTGACTAAACTTTTGATAAGTGTTTGCGATATGGTGAATTTTTGCTTTAGTGAGCTACCTTCTATATTATTTTACAATAAATCGTTTTTGCTTCCAATTTACCTTTTAATAATTTTAATACATTTTAGATTGTTATTAGAGTTTGTTTTTATATTATAGTTTTTGTTAATAGATGGAGGTGGCTCACTGAAATGAATTAGTTTGTAAAAAAATTTTTTGTAATTACAACATCTTATTGTCTCTAAGGATGGCTCAAAAGTGAGCTGAAACATATAAGCGGATTAATTATTAATACAGTTGTTTTGTTAATTGTATTAGTTTGCATAAGAATTACCGTGCTTGACTTCTATTGTCCTGTTATATCCAATCATTTTCCATTTTAAAGAGTTATATTTATTTGTAATTAAAAAATTAATATCAATTTAATAAGATTAAGTTATTTGCAGAGTTATGCAATAAAAAGTATTGTATAAGAATTAGAATATAGAATACAAAAACTATAAAAATTGTTTCATTATTATAATCAATTTCAAACATATTTTATAGCAGTATAAATAAAAATAAATAACATTGTACTATATTTACACTTAATTGATACGCTTATTTACTTTAATTTAATTTTTAACGTAATAAACACACACACATTTATTACAGAAAATTTTTTGAGATTAGCCACTCGACTCATTTGAAAACTTATGTCATGGAAACATTAGAGATCAAAGCGGAGAGCTCTTGCATAAAGCGTAACACATAAGGCATAAGAAATTCAACCGATCAGAGTTTTTTATTTTATGGAAAGGAAGGAAACGAAGAACTTGCATTTGTACATTTTCTTATGTATTACGTTGTGTAAGAGTCTATGTTCCTTGCTTCAGATTTTCTGAGATCGTGGTAATGTAGCTCAAAATAACGCATCCAGAGAGAGAGAGAGAGAGAGAGAGAGAGAGAGAGAGAGAGAGAGAGAAATAAATTGTCTTATTATTAGTGATCTCCTGTTTCATTGATATATTCGTCTTCAAGACATGAACAATAGTGTAGATGTCCACGCACCATCATTGTGGCCTTTATCATGTTTATCGGCGGAAAGTAGCAAATATTCGTTTGAGAACAAAAAACTGCTTTCCTCGATTCAGCTAGGGAAATCGCGTCTCGCCGCCTGCAATTTCGCGATCTCGGACTACAATATTCGCCAGTTGCGAGATGTTCTGTGTGTGTCGCTCGCACGGGGTGTTCGCATTCACACGACGCGGATTCCCATATCAGATATTCATCTTTCCCCGCGAGAGGATTTTGCCATCGAAGGCGACGCCATTGTGCTGGCCTCCGTTGCCATAATTCCGTGGGACTCTCGTTACGAAATGCCACTGGGTGTACACGGGTCCCGATGCTTCCGTCCGTGCATTGTGGACGTATGAAATTCAGTCGGTGTCGTAAGATGGAACACCCACTCTCGATGTTCCATAACGGTAATCGTAGTGACAGTGGTAATTTTATGTTGCCTTGGTTCAAAAGTCAGCGGGCAGAAAAAGTTTCATAAAGCATGTAGGAGATATGAACAATATAAGGGCGTGCGCATGAAAGCGTGAAGAGCATTTGAATACGATAGGTAGCACGTGTAAGTGTAAAATGAACGTAATTATCGAGGATCAGAAGCTAATTATTAAAACAATTACTATGTCTGTGGAAGATATCTAAAATTGCGATTGACAGTATACTGAAATAGAAAGAAAGTGTGTACGGAAAGAATTTGGAACGGAACGATTTTGTTGAAGTACTTAAAAATTTAATGAAACGCAGATCTAAAAATAATTTTGTTGTATCATCATCATAATCACATAGGAATCTCAAGACTAATGACTGCAAAAAGTTTTGATATTCTAGCAATTAATTTAAGCGTCTTATATAATTATTTTGATGATTAAACAAAATTATTTTCAGATCTATAATATATACTCGTATTTAGTTAAATTTTTAGATATTTATATAAATATATCGTTCTTTTTATATGTAAATCAAATATATGTAACAGAAATATTAATTCATACGGAAAGAATGTTTTACTGAAATATCTAAAAATTTAGTTAAAAATGCAAATTTGAAAATAATTTTATTTGACCATTAAAATAATTATGTAGGTTAAATTGTTGCTAGTATATTGAAGTTTTTTTGTATTATTGTCACGCTCTTAAGCTTCTTCTACACAATTATTTTAATGGTCCACTAAAATTATTTAAAAAAATCTATATTTAAATTTTTCGACACTTTAGAAAAATCGTTCTTTCCGCTCTATTTTTTGCATGTCATTTAATGAAACGATAATTGTAAGCGGTGAAAATTTAAAGTGTAATATTTATGTAACGTGCTATTCAATCAACCGTGCAAAGTAACTTTTTCTTCATGGATAACAAATGCATAGCAATCTTCGAAAAAGTTCATTAAAGCGAACACAACGTATAGTATAATGTTATTTATATACTTTTTGCATATCGAAAAAAATCGGAAGCGGAATGAGTCTCGTGTCATCGAACGACGTCAAAGAGCAACTTTTCAGTTATTTCAGAAAGAACTAAGAAAATGATCCTTTACGTAAACGACACTGCATTATGCAAATGCGCCGTTTATCGCAAGATCCAAGTATCCTTCTGTTGCGATACTTGAAGCTTGTAATGAGAGACTTTACGCTGAAACAGGTCCGGCAAGTTGCCAAGATAGGCCTCGGTAGGTCTTCAAGCACGTCTGTCACGAACTCTATTCATAGGGGCCGGCTAAGGTCGGCCTCGCAAAAATCATAAGAATAGCCCGTTAACGAGAGTTTCGCACAAATCACATCGGGTAGATTAGACACGCGATTGCAAGCGATTAGTTAATTCCGGCGAGCCATGGTTGGTAGACGCGATTGCTCAATGTCGCGCTGCTCGTGCACTAACTGCGAGGGTACAACCTCCGATAGCGCTATACAAAAAGAACGATTTTGCTGCAATATCTAAACATCTAGCTAGATACAGATCTGAAAATAAATTTTACTATGGACTATTAAAGTAATTATGTAGGGTGTTCAAACTGATTGCAAGAATGTCAAAATTTTTTGCGCTATCGCTCATTATGCTTGAAATTTCTACATAATTATCCCTTAATATTCACATATGAAGATATTCCGGTTCTTTACTATACACCACGCATCATTCATATTCTAGATTAATTTTCATTACTTTTAAGAGGATCTCCTACATTAGAGGATAAAAAAAAATTCGATTTTTTTTTTTTCATAAATCGATAGTACAAATAATACAATCTTTCGAGAATATGTCCTTAAAATTTTAGAACAAAATTCGAAGTCCTGATATAAATTCAGTACTTGTATATACGGGTGCATGCGGCGCGCAGTTATAATAGATAATTAAAAAAAATTGTTTTATTATAGTTTTAAAGTACTCTTAAAGCCAATTTTGATTCTGGAAATTTTTTTTATCTCTCACAGTTGTTTGATATGCTTTAAAAGAAAAAAAACGATTTTTTTCGAGGGGGTTTCACCCCCTAAACCTCAAGATAAGCATAAACAAAAAAATATGGATTTAATATTTTTTCATGCTCTACAACATATCTAAAGCTCATTAAAATAGGTAAGAGTCGGTTCCTTTGTTAGTAACACGAAAGAGGCCCGAATAGCTCGTAGAATGGCTCAAATTGCTCAAAATGAATTCCATAAGGAAGCTGAAAGATTATAGTATGTCTGGAATAATATATTAGCACTCCGAGCACTGTAGGTACTCAAGAACTAAATTGAAAACTTTAAATGCGTTTTTCTAGAAATCTATTGTTTACATTTTCTTCAATTTTGTGTACACGATTAAGAAAAAAGTATTTGTTCGATCGACTTCTTTTAGGCTTGTTAGTAAACCATCCTCGATGAACCTAAAAAGTTAAATAAAAATTAATATTAACAACTTTTTTGCATAAACGGCTACTACCTAATAAAAATTGTAACTTTTTTTTCAAAGTTGCACAAAATTTTAATTTATAGAGGTATATTTTTTTTTAATTTTTTAGGTTCATTTATATTCTATAAAAATAAAAACATTTTTTTTTCCAGCAAGAATTACAGCCTCTAGAATATTAATAAGATCGTAACGTCATAACGAAGCGTCAAACTAAATGTTTATATTTTTATTATTTGTATTATAATACTCTTTTTCACATAAAAATTTATATACCTATTCTACGATAGTTATATTAAAACATGCAAAATATTTGAAATCGATAAACATTAGTCTTTCTTTTTAAAAAATTACGAAAGATCATCTTGTTTTCGGTTTCCTAATGTAAGCCCAGTTTTTCATTATTTGGTTAATTTGTCATTAAGGATATATTAAATGTACAGTCCCTGCAAAGAAAATTAAATTTAGAAGTATGTTTAATATTTACATTTCAAATAAACTATATACATATAAAAGTTATGTGAATAAGATTATATTTTTGTTTAATAATACACTTTTGTAGTTTATTTATTTTATTTATTATTTTTATTGCTAAAAATTAAAATTTTAAAAATGATTAAAAAATTTACATTTTTTCTTAAATACTTTAAATATTTAAAATAATTTATCAAAGTTTCATTGCGATTCACTAATTAATTACAAATATATAGAACAAATAAATATTTTGTTTATTTACAACAATACATTGCGATGCATGAATTCTACATAAATAATCTTAAATTGTAGGTACTTATATTAAAAAATTGAGATCTTTATCATTTATTTTACTATACATTTCCACATATTTTTATTACAGTTAAAACAATACTACTATTTATTAAAATAACTTATGATCTAGATAGTAAACTGTCACCAAATTTGTGTCGTATTATTTTTAAATGTAATTAATAATCTGTAATTTTTTTATAATTTTATTATTATTTTGAAAATATGTATAAAACATCCTTAACCTGATATTTCACCCAATAAGCTACATCTATGGTATCATTATATTATATGTAGATGAAATCCAATGGATAAAACATCAGATGAAGCCTAAGCATAAGTTAATTACATAATAAAAAACTAGGCTTAAGCATAGAAATTAATAAATGATTTTTGCATATATAAAACTTTAACATCTTTAAAAAATATTTATTAAGTTGTGTATTTACATAAAATGAAAGGATAAAGATTATTATTTAGCCAAATGCCGGTAGTCATAAGGTAAGTCATAGGTTGTCGTATTTATAATCATAAATCAATTCATGGTTGATCTTCATCTTCAAGCAAACTAGATTTGCACCAATCAGATTTATTAAATCGTTGAGAAGCGTTTTTTAAATGAAAGACTGATTTAAACCTAACTCAAATCGAATCCTAGATTGAATCACGATTATAAATATAACCCCTAGTATTAAAAAAAAAAAAAAATACGCAGGACATAAATGATTCAATTGTATATATTAAGGATTATTTTCGCGATTCAACAAAATTATAATCAGATCTGTATCTATCTAAATTTTTAAATACTTTAACAAAATCGTTCTTTTTATACAACGCATTGCACATTGGGATGGGACACATTGGAATCGTAATATCGCGGGACATTGACATAGCGTTAGGAATGCCGCGGGTACGCGCGATTGTGACCTTAGTTCAACATAGGGGAACAGGAGGGGAACAGAGAGAGAGAGAGAGAGAGAGAGAGAGAGAGAGAGATTTATAACGATTTTAATAGAAATAAAGGTGCGCTTTGCTCACAGAGATAACACTCGGCGACAATGATGCATCACCGGGAATGCACCGGTGCTATTTTAGCATGCCGCGCACGCATCACGCGCAAAATTTTCATTTTCGCGCTTGTCAGGGAAATTGCCCGCCGCGGAGAAACGCGGCCGACCTGAAAGAATAAGATATAAACATCGTGCCATAACGGTCATGTCTCACGAGATCCGAAAAAATCTTCACGACACATCGCCGTCTGACTAAATCACTCTCAAGAATCTCTCGAGATAGTGTATGTCATGCGGTTCACTGCGTGCGAGTTGTGGAAAAATACAAAAGTCATACTCCTTAATACTTAAGAATAGTATGCCCAATGAATACAAAAATTTGTAATTGAGCTCCAAATTGTATTTATTCAAAATTTTCACATAAAAAAAATGTAATCATATATTCATTCAAAATTTTGAGTTTTCAAAAAATATTTATTTACAAAAAATTATAAATATTTAACGAGTATTCATATTCATTCAAACAAAATATAAACTGAAAAAAAGCTCCAATAAGCAATCGTTATCTCTTAACTATAACCGGTATGACTTTAAGTTAAAAAAATGAATTCTATTTATTGTTGTCATTGTAATATTCAGATTTTATAAAAGACACTTAAAAATGTTGAAAATATTTTAGAAAGATATACATTTTTTATTTATAAATCTATCTATTTGATAGAGCGCCATATATATTTTGATATAATTCCGATTATATGATAGTAATGTTTTATTATAAATAATAAGATAATTATAAATATTTTATAGGATATCTTGTGGGTGCGACGTTCATTATGGTCTGTGGACATTAAATTCCGAGAGATATTATTTATTCTCAATAAAAATGTCTTTATTGAATCTATAGGTTAAACAACGACGCCGTATAAGTCGCGGACTAAACGCACGGTATAATCGTAGCCATTGTTTTTATAGATTTCTGTTTTCTCTTGTAGGCTTCCAAACTAGATGCAGATAATACAGAGTAAAAGTGAGTACAAAATAAAAATATTTGTAATCATATTAAAAAAATATTTATTCAAATGGAATGAAAAAATATTTATTTGTTTCTTAACGAATAAAAAAGAAATGTATTCGAATGAGTATTTTCATTCATTTCTTATTCGTTTATTTGAATGTTAAATGTATTCATCAGACGCACTATTTAAGAAATTTAAACACGACTGTATATGTGAATACATCAGATACAATAAAGAAAACCATGATCCATCAAAGACCGATGTTCGATGATTTAAATAATACGTTATGTATTCTTATAATGTATTCTTAAATTAATTTATTCCAGATATGATTGCAAGCCGATAACTTTTGGTTTCACAATTATTTTGGAACGCTAATAATCCCCCCTAAATTAAATTAAAAAAAAAAAAGAAAGTAAGAAACTTATTGTAAAAAATATTACCTCAGCCAAGATCATACTCCTTAAATTCTCCAATTTTTAATTAGCATCAGAGATAATTCATTCTAACACAATGCATTTTTTAAATTTAATTTAATCTCTTATTAACTTAATTTTTTATGTAACGCAAATAAGTGAAGAAGACCATATTCACTGTCAAATGCATAAATATCGAAATATAATATATAATTTATTATTTTTAATTATTTCTATAGGAGCATCACTGTTCCTATTTAATATATGTTGTTACTTTATCTAAAACAAATGGAATTAAATCAATTTAAATAATATTAAATCAATTTAACTCAAGCATTTAAATTTGATTCAAATTTAGTTTATTATTTATTAAGTATATACGTTCCCACACAGTCAAAAGTCTGTCGAAAACAAATTTTGTCAAATGCTTGTTATAAATTTTGACGACTAAAACATGCTAAATTTGATATAATTTTATTGCATTTAAAATTATCAGTAAATTGATGGCAGATAAGGAACAAAATCTTTTGAAAAAAGTCTTTTTGACCTCTTCAGTTTTTAATTAGTATCAGGAATATCTATCCATTTCATTATAATGTATTTTTTAAACGTGACATTTTGCTGTCGCTTCTAGAGAGATGTCCGAAGAAGATAACTATTTAGATTAGTATCGAAGAGAGATATCTCATACTGAAAGTCATATTGTGAAGTCGAAGAAAGTTCGCGTCCGCAAATTTCTCCAACTTCCTTGCGTGATATATTATCCGCTACTCCATTTATCTCTCGTTATGTGCCGCACGTCCTAGAGAATGATAAATGAGGTGATGTATGAGGAGCGGTCTTATGCGTTAGCGTATCACCGCCCCGCGTTGTCAGCGTGCGATTATCATGACCGAGAAAACCGGGTTAGTTCTCCACGGACAATTACCGATACAAATGTGCAACAGGTTGGTTGAAACGGACGAGGCAGATATCCGCGAATTTTGCTTGTCGTTCGTCACGTTTCGAGTAGGAAACGGAAGTGCTTACATTCGACGTCGCAGGAAATGCATAGTAAAATTGTTAGCTGCCATACGGTGAAAGCAAGTAGATAGTACATTGTAGTACCAGCACAGAGACTACAGCTCTATTAAATCTTTATACATTTCAAAATAAAAAAATAGATAAAACGTGACTGGAAGATATATGAGAAAGAAAAATTTTTCGATTGTGTAATCTGAATTAGATATTTTATTTAATTCCTTTCGCGTCTTTTTGCGCGATTGTTTATTCAGATGTACTGTTTATTCGTGTGTACTCAAATATCATTGTGATAATAATTTTATATGTATTAATTAATATGTACTGAAAAAAAAGAGTCTAATAATAGCTACCAAATGCGAAAGAAATAATTTCAATCAAAAATTTGGTTAATATAATATAACCAAAAATAATTTTGTTTATCCATAAATTTTTAATAATTATTATTAACCGGTTAATTATATTGTTATGTTTAGTAATATTTACTAAATATTTAGAAAAGTAGAATTATTTTTTGTTATATTAATCAAACATTTAATTGAAATTATATCACTCAACATTTAGTAGCTATTACCAGACTCTTTTCAGTATAATGTATCAGTTAACATCATGAAATATTTATGATATACATTTGCTTAGAATGTATTGAATAGCATGAATGAAAAGTTCAATTGTGAATCGGTGGTGAGCATAGGCGTATTATTAAAGGGTTTGGGGAATTCGCGCGCAAACCACCATTCACATTTTTTTATTCATTTTTCACTTTTAATTATAAAAAATATAATACAATTTTATTTTTTACTTTGAATACATTTTTTGTTGTCACATATGATATTTGTTTCTATCTCCTTACAGTTATGTAAATAATTTATGAAATTTCCGTTAGTTAGAATTTTATCAAAATGTCCAATACATAAAAGAAATTTTTGAGCTAAAAACAAAATATGCGCTGAGATATTAATAAGTATTTCAAAATAAAACTACAAATTTTGTTTTTACAACTATATCTGTACAACTTTATCTGTACTTTTTTCAAAAAAAAAAACGTTATAATTTACAAAACCTAATATTTTTTTCGATTTGAAATAAAAAACAAGAAAGAATTCTTGATTTTGAATGTGTGTGTGTGTGTGTGTGTGTGTGTGTCGAGCCTTTTAAGTTTTAAAATATTTAAAAAAAGAACAATTCACACACACACACACACACACACACACACACACACACACACACACACACACACAACGCAACAAATTGCTGTTTATATGAGATAACAGATCGGATAAAAACTTTTTTTGAAAATATTATATTTTGGATACGCCCATGAACGCGATATAGAATATGTTAAGATCAAGCGTAACGACGACGTATCATTAGGAATTCGCTCCAGTGACCTCACTTTCGCCTTATTTGTAGATGGCGGAAAAACATGTCCGATCTGAGTAATGTATGCGTGTAAACGAGAGAATAACGTGACCCTGCTCTGATAGCAGTCAAAATTATACGGGTCCTTATCCATTAACCCCGAAACCTCGGACGATCTGTTATGTAGAAATTTCACCTCTCGTAACTTCCCCGAAAGTGAAATACTACATGTAATTTTCATTCGGCATGGCGAATTCATTCTAACGGCGCGGCGACGAGTGGAGCTGAATTAATTTGCATCCGCGACGAGAAAGAAGATACGTGATTCACCCACGTATTCATGCTGTCGTACATGTTACGGTATTGAACGATACTTCGAGTTGTTCATCAGTTAGCTCAAAACTCGCTCCGCAAGCCTTGATTGCCTTAAAAAAAAATAATAGAGAATTAAGGATTAGACTCTGCCAAACGAACTGAATATCGAGTCATTTTTTGCTCAACTTCATTTAAATTTCGAATTAGGAATCGTTTTCAGGCAATGAAAGGGTTAACGGGACGTATTAACGAAGTTGTCACGACAAACGATCGAAGTTATTGATAGATGAGCTAACGGTCGAAGTCGGGAATCCGGTTAAATCTTGTCTAACAAGCGGAAGAATATTCCAAAATTACGACTTTGATTATCATCGTGTTATATTGCCTGAGGCCTTGTCCGAGCAGGAGGAGAAAAAGAGAGAGAGAGAGAGAGAGAGAGAGAGAGAGAGAGAGAGAGAGATCTCGTGTTGCTTTACCTAATAAATCCAGTGATCACGTAACACGAGCACCCGTATTCGGTTTCACGTGTATGATTCTAACCAGCGCTAACTAGTGCTAAATAGTTGCCGCGAGCGATAGCATACCTACGCAACGTAAACCACTTCATTCGTCCTAATGCGACTTCATTTCGTCAACGAAACAATTATGTACTTCCTTCTCTTCTCGAGACGAAGTATCGAGTCGTCGTGAATAACCGTTGTCTTTTGCGCAGACCCTTCCTCGGAAATCGACCACCCACCGCGCCAGATAATCCCCCGTGCAATTTCTTGTGCTTTGCGCGAATTAACTAGCGGCACTCTACGTGAGCCTTGATTAATTGCGATCGCGGAGTTACTTTCGCGTCGTTTATTCTTAATCTCGCCGCGTCGTATCCCGCGTGAAATCACGCTGTAACGAACGCCGATAGAAATAACTGTACTGCAACTATATTAATGCGTCTCGGCACCATCGTACTCTCTCCGTCGGCCAGTTCTTGGACTGTTAAGAAGTGCTGATGTTTTTTTAAGAAAAAAAATATGTGTGGATAGTGTTCTCTCTTAATCCTCCATCGACCAAGTTGGGCTTCGAAGGTGTAGTCGATATTTTGAATGTGTTTGAATTCTGGTAGGTAAAGAATTCCGCACTAATTACATAGAAAATTCGATGAAAGTTAGTTTTTACATAATGTGATGAACAAAAATCATAGATACAAGACTCAACAATAGATCATTTTTGAACTGTATATCAAAGGTATTGTATATCAAAGGTGTTCTGTAAACACAAGTTTTGCACCATAGCTCAAAAACGTAGCTTAT
>NW_017305525.1:1545501-1554217 GCF_001594115.1 Trachymyrmex septentrionalis
TGTATATCAAAGATGTTCTGTAAACACAAGTTTTGCACCATAGCTCAAAAACGTAGCTTATAACGTGATATATAATAAAAGATATCATACAAAGTTCAATAATGAATAGTTTTTAAACTATCCATTATTGAATCTCAAAGATGAAGACATTGCACGAAGGATTATCCAGGTAGCTGGTTTACAAGGGAGATCCCGTACAAGAAACAACATAGCGGTGACTCGATTTTATTTTATGCTCTACGAGTACAAGTTTTACTATAGTCTAAAAACTATCTATTATTGAATCTTGTGCACAGTCAAACCTCCGTAAAGTTAACCTTCGTTTTTGTTTCAACCTTCGTAAAGTCATTTTAACCTCTCATATAATAATCAAGCAGGCGCGTTATTTATTTTTACGGAGGTCGATCGATCGGTCCTGAGAAGTTATTTTTATAGAGGTTCGACTGTATATGATACACTTAAAACATGAACACATTTTTTGTGACATTTTTAACAATGCAGGTAAAATACTTTTAAAATGTATCTCGACACACACACACACACACACACACACACACACACACACACAAATATAGATACATGTGAAAAAAATGTATTTAGATACACATATCTTGATAGCAAAGTTTGCGAAGATAGATTTTGAGCAGAGTCTGCTATCAATTTTTGATTACAGAAAGACAACATAAATTGTACACACAGTTTGTATTATTTGACATTGTCAGCAAATTGTGTGCTATCAGAAATATAACAAAGCCTGCTAGACATACTATGCCAGCAGATTGATAGCAAGAACCGAACCAAGTCTATAAATCTGACGGCAGATTGAGAGCAGAACTAATTCGAGCAAACTCCGCTCGGTTTCTGCTACCAATCTGCTGGCATAGCCTGTCAGCAGGCTTTGTCGACAAATCCATAGCCAAATGCGGACACAGATGACTATGTGTGCCTTCCAACAAGCGACACAAATGACACAATGGATCATTACATCCTTGTTGTTTGCCAATGTTAAACAAAGATGACATGATCACTGTGTCGCATCGTGTGGCTTGTTGGAAGGCACACTATGGTTTTGTAATCAAAATCTGATCGAGTTTGCTGCCAATTTGGCCCCAATTGCTAATATTTTGCTAGCAGGATTACGAATACATAAATTTAAATGTATACAGATACAGATATATTCAAGATACTTCAAAAATATCTCAGGTACATATCAGATTTAAATTATTTTTATTAAAATAATGATAATGATTTATTATAATAATAATGCACAAATATACATAATACTGACGCATAATAACACTGATAGCATGTTTTCTGATCAGCCCGAACGCAACTCGTGCTTGGTTTATGCTTCGGTTTTAACCCTAAAATCCTAAAATTCAGCCAATAGGGCTGCCAATTCTAATTAGTCCTAACTGAAATCTGTATTCCGTTGGTTGAATTTTAGCGTTAAGACCGAAGCGTAAACTAAACATTACAGACGCAAATCTATATGGCGTCACTAACGACAGTAATAGTCAGATAAAAAATAACATCAAAAGGAACAAAAAGATTTTTTTTTATTAGAGACAAAAATTACGTGAAAACACTATTATGCGTTGGTATTATGTATATTTATGAATCATTATATATATATGTATAAATACTCCAATTCAAATGTATCTCGGAGACTCAGATATACAAATGTATCTGCAAACGTGTCATGTATACACGTATTTAAATACTACTCAGCACTATCTATATCATTGATTTACTACATTATAAGCTACATTAAATGTGAAAACTAACTTATTTGACTGGAATATCCGATTTCCATATAATTAATGCGAGTCCTTTAAGTCTGTAACAAATAAGAAAATAAATTAATTTCAATGGTTTAATTTCGACAATTCAATAATAATAAAAATTCGTTGTTCAAACTTTCATAAATATGCTTAATATATTTTTCTTTATTTGAATATATTTTAAATAAAGAATTTTTACAAATTTTTATACAGCTTGAAACGATAAAAATAATCTATATTGGAACTAAAAAAATCCAGATTACTGACGAAAAGTGTAAAATTTCACATGGTCGAGAGATAGTTAAAAGGATCTGACTTTTGTTGTTTTCGAAATTAAATTGAATTTGATTAAAGTTTCATTTAGTACTCATCGCTTTCTCCAAACAACGAATAGCAGGCAGAACACTTGCCAGGTGCTCTCGAATTACGCGATCGTGATGCATCGCGTGTTCTTTATTAGGCACGCCGCGTCGCGCGGGATGGGAGGCGAGCGGAAAGGAGGCCGGGCAATGATGACGTTACAACTGATTTCAATCACGCGTTTCAGTATAAAGGATCCCGGGCGAGCCCTTCCGCGTCCGCAGGCGCCGCGGTGCAGCGCTACGCGATGGAAATCAGCGATCCTTTCACGCAGCGTGGCAGAAGCCCTCGTAAAAGGGAGTACGCTCCATTTACATCCACCGGGCGTGATCTATAGAGTGCACGGAAAGATGAATGGTCGGATAAAGAAGGCGAGAGCGCTTGTATGGCCGAAGAGATGGCGGTAATGTTTGAGCACGTACCGACCTACGTTTACGAAGCGCGCCAGGTATAATGCGCTCCTGCGAGAAGCCGCTCCTCTCAACCGCGACACGAACGAGGACACAATTATCGCGCCACATCGTACACGTTCACCTACGAACTCTTTGCCGTACAAACGGCCGTCGCAAGACCGTGACATGAAAGCGCGAGAAGTCTCAGCCACTGGCGATGGCGGCACTACCAACTACGGAAGTAACAGCCAATAGGGTGTTGAAACGTAAACCATCGGCTGTTTGTACCTTAGTTTCCGCCATCGATTTTTCCGTGGAAGCGATGAAAGAGCAGCAATTAACAACTAGCTAAGAAAATATTAAAAAATTAAGTGTATATACTTTATAAAATACATGAAAAACTCTATAAAATACATAAAAAAATTAGGCCACAAATTTTTGATGTTTGTCAAATTATTAATAACAATATATATACATAAAAGACAAATTCTGGAATGTTAGTTACGTCTTATTAAATACTAAAAATAAAAATAACATTTTTAATCGCCTTGATACAAATTTTAAACGCTTCGAGATCATCAATGATGGGGACGCGTATCTTTCCACAGATAAATTCTCCTAAATAATCGATAGAATGGTTTCAGTTCACTAATGAAAACTTTTTTTGGTATAGAGTTTTTAATGAAATGTAACTGATACTCCAGAATTTGTTTCTTCTTTAAATATACATAGAGGAAAGCCCCCTATTATGAGATAGCGGCGTTTCTGCTAAACTAAATAAACGCTATTAATTCCACCATGAATTTATTGTTCTTGGATTGAAAACTATTTAGTCGAAAATTCATTATTAGATCATGCCTCGTAGTCGTTGTTAAACAAGATTTTAAAATTTGGATGTCTTCAAGTTTCATTGAGATGAATATTTAAACCTTGTTTATTATTTGATAAACAAATATTTAGCAATAAATTCTTTATGCAGAGATAGAGTAAGGTCGTATTAATATAAAAATACGGGATATGTTGAATTGATTAATTACAGAAGTCAGATTTAATGATCGCAAAAAAACCGTAAAGCATGGAAATTGTAACATGAGATACCCAGGATATTTTTAATATAAAATAACCCATGTTCTTACGTTATAGTGAAAATCGTTGCTAAAGTATAAATGTTGTATAATAATAAAAAAGACAACTGGAATGAATGTCGAGTGCCTACATCTGCGATGCTTGATTCCAACTACCTGAAAACAAGTTCTGGATATAATCTATTGCATGCTCATTTTTCGCGCTTGCTGGTTGTGTTTGTTTGTATTTTAGAAACATTAAATAAAGTTTTTTAATTGCAATACTAATATACCTTTACTATCGATTTCTCAGAGCATCTCATATTAGGAGCACAATTTTTTAATTTTGCGATTTTTGCTCACTTTTTACATTTCTTTAATTAAAAAAAATGGAATTTGAATTAAATTTTATGTAACGTTTTCTTATTAAATTCCCTTCAAAATCATCTATTATTTTGTTAAATTCTGCCTATAGACTTCTAGTATTTACCCAAAATGAATTCAGTATCTCATAATAAGGGCCTTTTCTCTACATACGTTATATTCAAGTACAATATACATACTTGTATGTTAAAACAAATTAAAGTAATTTGTCATCATTTCGACGTCAAAATAACTTCAATGTCATTTTGACATTAAAATGATGACAAATAACATCAGCTTATTCTACCTTGATAATGATTTCATAAGCATACAAAACTTTAACGTACAAACTGTTTTATGCGTTAAAGTTTTATGTGCTTATAAAATATCACCCTGTACAATATAATTTTAATGATAAATAAAAGAAAAAATTGAATCGGACTATTCAATTCATTTGCTAAGTAAGAATATTATTATTTTTGTTACGTAATACCAGGTTTATAGCCTTGAAAGTTAAATAATAGATAAATCGTAATTGTAAGTTTGAAGCTAATGCATAATCATGTTTTCGCGGCAAACAAGAAGATTTAAGAGGACAAATTATCACGATTATTTCTCTTTTCATGTAAATCATGATTTCATTATTTATTGTGTATGACGATATAAAAAGGCTATAAAAAGGAGGGAGGAGCTCAAAGAAAGTACGCTTTGTACAACAAGTTGCTGCGTTCTCAGGCACAGTCAACGTCTCTTGACTAATAGTTAGCGGTACCTACGGAGACAATTACTGTACGCCGTATATGTTCACCCGTGGAGCTCATCTCGCATAGATAACGACGAAAAGAAGAGCCGAAGGCATCGCATCCGGGCAACGTAAACAGGAGAGGCTGCCCTAGCCTGCGCAGCAACAGATACAACGCCTGGCGTTGTACAACGTTTCCTGTTACCTGCTATACCTACGGCGTAGCGAGACTGCTCCACGTGGCGTCCGTTTTATCTCCGGACTGGACAATTTGCTTCGCAACCCCGAGAGATTTATGCGAAGTGGCGAACAGTACGAGTACTGTTACCTTCTGCTTCGCGGAATCACAGACGCGAAGGGGAAAGCTCACGTTCAAATCATACCGTTTCTTCGTTTCGGATCTGCTTTTAGTACTGTGCCCGATGAATACATCGATGAATTACACCTAATATTCGAATAAATGAATAAAAAATGAATGAAAATACTCATCTTCATCGAATACATTTCTTTTTTATTTGTTAAGAAATAAATAAATATTTTTACATTTGAATGAATATTTTTTAAATATGATTACGAATATTTTCATTTCGTATTCACTTTTACTCTGTATTATCTGCACATAGCTTGCAAGTCTACAAGAGAAAACCGAAATCTATAAAAACAATGGCTAATACGATTACACCATGCGCTTAGTCCGCGACTTATATGATGGCCGTTTTTGTTTAAGCTATAGATTAAATAAAGATATTTTTATTGAGAATAAATAATATCTCTCGGAATTTAATGTTCACAGACCATAATGAACGTCGCACCCAAGATATCCTAAAATATTTATAACGTTACTGTCATATAACCGGAATTATATCAAAATATGTATGGCGCTCTATCAAATAGATAGATTTATAAATAAAAAATGTATATCTTTCTAAAATATTTTCAAAATTTTTAAGTGTCCTTTATAAAATCTGAGAAGTAACTATGCTTATTGGAGCTTCCTTTTTCAGTTTAATATATTTTGTTTAAATGAATATGAATACTCGTTAAATATTCATAGTTTTTTTGTGAATAAATATTTTTTGAAAATTTAAAATTTTGAATAATATATGATTACATTTTTTTTATGTAAAAATTTTGAATAAATACAATTTGGAGCTCAATTACAAATTTTTGTATTCATCGAGCATACTAGCTTTTAGTATTCGCTGCTTTATATTAATTTGCCACGTTCTTTGCGAATTTAATAGATTACGCCAGTTAGCAAGATTCATTTTTGTGAGAATGTACTCATCCATATCTTTCTTTTTATTAAAAACTTATCTTATAATACAGCTTTTTTTCCATTACTCTAAAAAATGTATAAAAATTATAAAGTAATCTTTCTATTTGTAACTCATTACATTTTGTTAAATCTATTCTGTTATTTTCATTTTTTAAATTACTACAATTTAACTATAACTTATTGTCATTTTTAATACCGACTGTCTATTTTTTTGGTAAAACTGTATAAATATAATTATTATTACTAATATTTCCATATATAGCTCAGATCTTTCCAGTAATATGATATTGCAGTAATATTGCTGAGTAGTATATGGGTAGCCATGGGGTGTCACAACAAACCCCCTCCACGTCTCCCTCTGGCGCCATGGGCGTGGCCTAGACGTGACAGTCAGCCAAAATGGCGCGTTCTAATTGGCTCGCCCTATACTCACCAAAGATTTGATTGGTTCGCCCTATACTCACCCAAGATTTGATTGGTTCGCCCTATACTCACCCAAAAGGTAATTGGAGAGGGAGGGGGGTAGACGAAATAGAGGTTTGAAAAATGGTGAGAGGGGATTTGGACTTCAGCATTCTTTGTCGCGCGGCTAGAGTACGAACAGAGGGGGGTGGGGGGATGAATACCGGTCTAATCTTATGACGGTCGCTTTTGTTGTCACGGGGGGCAACGTCTCTGACGTGTAGGCGATTCGGTGAATGTCTGATAAAGGAAATCTTATACGGAAAATTTGTAGGCCTAGAGAGAGACTTGCTTTTGTTCGGAAGAATTTTGGGGGAGAGGTAAAACAAGAACGAACACGTTGCGGCGCGTCGTCTTCGAGCATTGCTTTTTAAAAAAACATTCTTTCTATATTTAGTGTATTTAATGTACATTATCTGAGTCTGTAATACGGGGGAAAATGTATCTAATGTAAATGAGGTTGAAGGGGTAGGAGTAAGAAACACGACAATATTTACAAGTTCAAAAACGTTTATTTAAAAAAGATATTACATGAAATAGTTATTTTATTTTTTTAAAAGAGTACACGTTTGAACATGACGGCATACAACATGAGAATTTACGAGTTTATGTTTACAATGAAGAAAAATTTTATGAAATAACTGTACAATCAAACGATCATTTCGCTTACAATCAGAGGTAAACAGATCAAGAAACTGATTAAGATTATAGCCATTACACAAATAATATAGTATTTCTTGTACTTTATTTAAAAGTTTATATGTATAGCGCTGAAATAATCAGAGAAAAAAGTTGGTTATTGGAAGGTACGAGTAATTAAGAAACGAGGGTTTATGTTATAAAATTATATTTATTGATACAAATTTTTTTCAAAGAAGAAGAAATACATAGTTTGTATGAGAATAAACTAAACACGTTTTAGTAAAATTAAGCCAAAGATTCCCGCTTCGAGAGAATTATATAATACGAAAAATTTCGTTATATCTTAACGAAATTAATTCCAAAAATATTATATTGAAATACATATCAAGAAAAGTTAAGTCGTTAATTTGTATACGCACATTACGTTCTATATCTTCGCAATTACCACGCAGTGTTAATTTTAAAACTTCCTGATTAATGAAACATTTGGGTAATTTCAATTCGATTTCTTGAATTAAATATAAAGCACACTTGTTAACATTATCGGATAAATATTCTAATTGTTTTAAACGCGCATCGACGCACTTTACAATGCTTCGCAGCCCGAGGAAGGTGGTTTTTTGCATCACAACTGCCGCTACGTAGGTTCTCCGTTTCTTCGCCGCAGGAGTTGAATCGACCGCGTCCTCTTCTTTTCGAAGATTTCCGTTGGAATTTTCCTCTTCTTCTTCTTTATACGCTACCAATATTGATTTTGACCCGTAAGATGTGGTAAAGCTGATGGTGATATTTTTTAGAACAAAAAAGTTAGGTTTCACTCTGTTATCGCTGCTTAAATATTCGTTCATGAGTTCCATGTTATCTTGAAACTGTTGCCAGCAGTCGGTGTCAAAATAAATTCCGTCTGCGCTATGTCCGCCCAATTTTACAACAGGTTTGAAGATTTCTTCGTTCGTTCTTTGCAATCCTACGTGAATCATCATCGTAGGGGAATTGTTAAGGCCATACGATGTTGCTAACAACATATGAAGTCGAGCGTTTCTTCTCTCGTCGATGTCGTTACGTAGCTTGTAAAAATCGGAGATGGAGCACATGCTCACGTCCGAATTATTAGTATTTTTTGGACAGGCCATTGTTCTTATGACGTAGTAGTAGTAGTAGTACCAAATTCAACCAAGATGATGAATAAAAACACTAGAAGCACAGTACTTGTTTGCTCACGAGGCTGAAGCTACGACGACGAGACTCGATTTTCGTTAGTATTTATAGATTTTCGTCGACATTCCCACCCTCTCCGACACTGCGCATAAATAAAATTATTCTGTGCGCGCAGATGAAAAAAATAAAAACATATACTTTCTTAAAATTTTTCTTAAAAATTTATAATAATTTTTTTCCCCCTTAGAATTCAGGAGAGGGGGTGAGAACAAGATAAACCGAACCATTAAAATTGTTTTCCGTTTTTTTCTGAAAGGTTTTAATGTTTATCAGTCGTAGACCAATATTGTGTGAGAATCCTTTCCAGTAAGTGGATACAAAAAACAGAAGATAAAAGCGAAGTGAGAGAGCTTTTTTTTCGTGATAATTTGTATGGGGGCCAGAAAAGCTGTTTGTGAACAAGATAAACC
>NW_017305525.1:1556206-1580530 GCF_001594115.1 Trachymyrmex septentrionalis
TCTCTCTCTAGGCCTACAAATTTTCCGTATAAGATTTCCTTTATCAGACATTCACCGAATCGCCTACACGTCGGAGACGATGCTCCTCGTGACAACAAAAGCGACCGTCATAAGATTAGACCGGTATTCATTCCCCCACCCCCTCTGTTCGTACTCTAGCCGCGCGACAAAGAATGCTGAAGTCCAAATCCCTTCTCACCATTTTTCAAACCTCTATTTCGTCTAAGACCCTCTATCCCCCACCCTCTCCAATCACGTTTTGGATGAGTATAGGGCGAACCAATCAAATCTTGGGTGAGTATAGGGCGAACCAATCAAATCTTTGGTGAGTATAGGGCGAGCCAATCAGAACGCGCCATTTCGGCTGACTGACACGTCTAGGCCACGCCCATGGCGCCAGAGGGAGACGTGGAGGGGGTTTGTTGTAACGCCCCATGGCTACCCATATACTACTTTGCTGCAATATTTCCAATGTTCCTATCTTGTTGAAACATTGTAATGTTGCTGCAAGCTTCTGTGCTGCATGGGATTATAGTAATAAAAATTAAAAATGAGCTTTCCTAACTATAATTATTTTACTGTGTAATTTTCATTACAAATACGAAACAAAACTTTTCTTTCAACATATCATCATGTGTTCTTTTTTTGTCCTATTTATCGCATTTTTGTTGCATTCTGAGATTATATTTTTATTACAGATAGAGCAGCAATTTTGCTGGCGTTTTACCTTTTGTATATGTATAAATATATTAGTTGTTTTCATTTATACTTTAGAAAAATCATCTGATTGCATTAATTGGAATTCTGATTGAAAATGGACAAATCAAAACTTTCTGGTTGAATCTATTATAATTCTAATATTGAGATACACAGGATTCCGATTAATGTAATCAAAATTTTCTGTATAGTTTGTTCATTTTCAATCAGAAATTTTTCTCAGTATTCCCTTTTTGATTATATATCCGACTTATTGTAAATTAATCTCACATGTATGTAATACAATTACTATCATTATGTTGGGCGTAAATTAACGCATCGAATACCGCAACAATCGTGACAATGCAACATAAATCGTGTAGAAAGGAAAACTAACTCGTATTATCAGTGATATATAACTAAACGTGTTTATAAATCAAACGGCTAGTAGAAACATAGTTATAGTATCGAGCCATTTAATATCGTTTATTATAATTTACATCGATGGACATGATCGGCTTACGTGATTCGTGGACGCGCGCTCTTATCCTCGCGATACCAGATTACAAACCGGAATATCATTACAAGTCAGCTGAGAATTATCCTAGATAACGTCGTGCGAGCATCGCGGTGGCAAACGGTAAAATCGAGCGTTACGAGCTCGTTCGTGGCTGAGGATCCTGAACGCGCAACACCAGCGCGGCCTCACATCAGACAGCGGCAGCAACGGCAGCCTCCTCTAGAACCCGAGTGCATCTATTACACTAATAGCGATAATGGCTCGTTTCTGTGCGCATGCCGACAGGAGAGTTAGCTGCCTCCGTTATGCGATACGACCGAGACGTTTATCGAGAGAGGCACCTGCTCGGCACGAGGTGACCCAAGCGAATTGCGCACGGCGATGAAGAACGCCATCGATCAAGTATGTGGTATCGGTGTGCGAAAATCCGCGCCTGGAATTTTCCAGTTAGCATTCAGTACGATAGGAGGTGGAGACCTTTAAGCTGCTCATAGAACAAGAGTGTACGCCGGTCATCCCAAGATTGATAAAGTACCGTATTAAAATATTAATACAATGTTACTACCTAATGTTATATACCTAAATAATAGGTATATAGGTAAATAACTGAAAAATATCAATAACAGTAATTTTTTTATAACAAATTATTATAGTAAAATAATAAATTATTGTGCAAGATCACTAACTTAAGGAGATCTCGTGCTACTTCCCAGTCAATAGAAAGTTTATTCATAATAATATATAAAATGATTAAAATAATGGAATAAAAAGATTACTAACAATATCTTCTACCATTATACATAATTATTGTTAATTTTATATAGGTTAATTTTATAACTGTCCCAATTACTGTGCCTGTCCCTATTAGTGTGCTTTTGTATTTCGAAGTCATAAAGAGACCTAGCAGAAATAAATAATAAAAAAAATTTTTTTGTTAAGTTAAATTATTAATGCACACACACACACACACACACACATACACATGTATATATATATATATTTTTCAATTTTATGTAACTTAGAAACAAAGTATCTTAGAAAAGATTCAAACGCAGATTTAAAGCCCCATCTTTACACTTTTAAATGCATGATCGAAAACCTTTCTGAGATTTCTTTTCGTCGAGATATTTAACTTTTCGTAAAATGTGAGAAAATTGTAAGTGCCTAATACTTTTGCTCTCTCATGGCTGTATCTATATATAAATAATATATATAAATCAAATTTTAAATAGAAAGAATCTTAATTCAGTCGAAGCGGATCTTAGTGCTTAATTACATAGTTCTTATGTGAATTTATATACATTCTGATTTTATACATATCACGCGTCCAACTGTTTTTTTGGACTTAAAACGCATTCATGAGTAGACTCAGAATAGTAATATATCACTTAAAGCGTACACGCCATTTAATAATTTTTGGATGCTAATAAGTATCTTTTAACAAGAATTAATTGTTATATGTTAATAAAAAACTAAAATGCGAATAATTTATTTCAAAAAATATTAAAAATGAATTATTTGCAGTTTTAAATTTTTTCATCAATATATGACAATTAACATTCTTGTTAAAAGATGCTATTATTAGCTAAAAATTATTAAATAGCGTGTACACTTAAAATATATTACTATTCTGGGTCTGCTTATGAATGCGTTTTAAGTCCAAAAAAACAGTTTGATGCGTGATATGTATAAAATCAGAATGTATATAAATTTACATAAGAAATATATAATTAAGCACTAAGATCCACTTCAACCGAATCAGGATTCTCTTTCGTTAAAATGTGCTTATTAATATTAAAAAATTCTTAAACTGCTTATACAATTTAATAAATGATATTACTATTCTGGTTCTGCTCATGAATGCGTTTTAAGTCCGGAAAAACATTTCGGCGCGCGATTTTAGACAAATTCATCTGTGCCCGTTCCAAAAAACGTCAGACACTACAAAGACCAAATTAACGACCGGACACTTCGCCGAATTGAACAACTCTCATCGATCATCCAATACGACATCATCTTTATTATCAGTTTCAACCGATAGTGCCAGCGGTAGCTGAAGCAACAACCACTTGGTTCAAGTCGAGATGCGACTGGACACGGATGCTGACGCAGGAGGCGAGGGAAGGACAGGAGAATGTAAGCGAATCGGTTCAAAGTGGGGCAAGATTTATCTACAAATTTGTAATTTAGATGGGATTTAATTAGCACGGGACACGCCATTGCTATACGTCTATCCGCCCTTACGTATCCATCCACGTCCGCCTATGCTATTAGCGATAATGGTTCGTTCCCATGGAGATAAAGCGCCAGTTACGATCGGCGGCAGACAAGCGGGCCCGGTATTGGCCCCGCGGGCCTGTTCGTCCCTCTTTCTTCTTTCTTAGCTAGACTGGCGCGCAAATGCGCGCGGCATGTCCACCGTCGTGAAACCACCGAGGCCGAGGAACCGGCGACGCGATTTATTATGATTGCCTCGCGCCGTATATATCGACTACCGGACACCCCGGGCAAAAATGGAACGGCGTTTACGGCCTTGCGCTCTCTCGAGGCGTGCTTGCAAGAGAGAATTCCCTTCATCCGTCGCGTCGTGCCGTTATTTTTCGATGCGCTGACGTGGTCGGAGTTTTGACGCGCGATCATATGCCGTGAAAGAGAATGAGGCTAGCGAACGGGGGAAAGTAAGAAAACCACATTCCACGGAAGACTGATGGCAAAGAGCTAGTTTGCGTCGTTTACAATTTTACACGTCTATATGAATCTATATGAATCATGTTTAAGATTGATTTAATGATCGATATTATAATTGTACAAAAGGAAATCTCAGAAAGGGAAATAAATTGTTTTGTTCCTCACATACACGTTTAGCAAAATATATACAGGGTGGACTATTTTAATTTATCCGGTCGATTTTTTCATGAGCTATAAGTTTAAAACAAAAATGTCAAACAAAAGTTTTATGACTTCAAGGGGAAAAGGTGATCTTAGTTCACCTTGCGAAAATATTCTCAGGGTTACTTAAATTTTTTTTAATAAAACCTTCCATTTTTTACTGCATATTCTTGTAGTTGATTTTAAAATCTTTTCGAAACACTATAACAATGTTATTTTTTATTAAATATTTTTCAAGTTATGAGTTATGAGTTACTCTTCAAAGTTACAGTTCCGCTGGTATTTGCTTTATCCAAGGTGTCCGACTGACAGCTAAAACCTTTTGAACGTTGTTCAAAGTCATGATCTTGATATTATATGCCGAGGTCAAGGCTATTTGAAGTCCTTTTATTTTTATTTTTAACGTGGCAATGAATTTTTGTGCAAAAATAAAAATAATAGGAACAATCTTCAATAACCTTGATCTTGGCACAAGATGTCAAGACCATGACTTTGAACAATATTCAAAAGATTTTAACTATCAGTCGGATACCTTGAACGCAAATACCAGCGAGATTGTAATTTTTAAGTCTTATAATTTAGAAAATATGTAATAAAAATATAAATATTTACCTTCTAACCTAGCAAGTCGCAGGATCGCAGATCGAGAGTATTAAAGACATGCAACATTGCCACAAAAAAACTCGGTTTCTCTACGCTGATGAAATTAGTATTTCTGTATTTATTATTATTTTAATTTTATTGAATTCAATTATCAAAAAGAGTGCAATAGAGTTTAAAAAATCAAGTTTTAAATTTTGTGCTACACTATTTTTGATAAAATCAATCTTTTTATTAATGATGACAGCTTGACTAGGCAGTTAGAACCGCCTTAATAACAAGCTGTTAATTTTATAGAAGTTGGATTGTATTTTACTTATTTTTTATAGATTTACAAAGGATCCCACACTATTAAGTACCGGTGAAATGAGTTAGTTTTCACATATAATGTGACAAATAAATGATATCGTGAATATAAGGATATATTAAAGGTGTTAAATTCATACTCACCTTTGATATGGTATAGCTCCAAAACTATCCATGATGGACCCTTACGTCCATGATGTCTTTGATTTATCACATTATAAGCTACATTACAAGCTACATTATAAGCTATAACATTGTATTTATGAAAATTAACTCATTTCATTGGGACCTACTTTTTCATATAGTTGATGCAAAGTCTTAAAAAATTGACAGTGTCTTTGAAGTCCAACATTACTAGTAGAGGATTAATTAACTAACATGTTGGTTACAAAAATTAATGATTCGATCGAATCGTGATAATGTTTCAAATCTACCGAAAGCATCTTTAAAGTGAATGGGTATAATAATTAATTTAATTTCTTTTGGAGATTGAAAGATTTAAGAGATACGTAATAATGAATTATGTTTTTGTACAGTAAAGAATCACTCGTTAAAATGAACATGGAAAGCGTTCCTTTC
This sequence comes from Trachymyrmex septentrionalis, assembly GCF_001594115.1. Lineage (NCBI taxonomy): Eukaryota > Metazoa > Arthropoda > Insecta > Hymenoptera > Formicidae > Trachymyrmex > Trachymyrmex septentrionalis. Next base: position 1,561,797 of record NW_017305525.1, read on the forward strand.
TTCCAGTCGATTCGTCAAGTTGATCGTTGATGATAAAAACCGCGGTATAAAAGTGCGTATTCTCTGCAACTCTGATACTGGTAAGCCAATAACGGATTCCAGTCGTGATTCTCTGAAGTCGAGTGACAATATTGCGTATTTTACTTTGTGGATTTTATCACCTGGAACTTTCCTCGAGTATCCTAAGAATCTTTGTTCTTTCCAAATTTATTTTAATCGTTTCTTGAAAAAATGCAAAAATCTCTTGCGCAACCGTTACAAAAAATGTCGAATTATTATCACTGTATAGATATTATAACGAATTCTATGTAAATTCAATATCAACATGTAAAATAATGCAAAATTGTTGTGTAAATAAAACAAAGTACAATTATTTTCTTGTAAGGTAATGGTAAAATTTATTAGCTATTATAAAATTATTAAATTTTATTAATTATATTAATTATAAACGAGGAGCAGATTTCCAAAATGCATTTTGTCCAAAATTTCATTTTATGAATTGAAGATGGCATAGTGTTCAGTGTTGAGAGACTCATATTTTAAGCTCTACGATGTTCTGAAAGCATTTTTTCACCATTAATTTATGTGCTAAAAAAAGTCTAGACATTCGAAATGCATTAGTGCATTATGTTTATTTCAACTAGAGATAAAATGCATTTGTTTAAGGGGATGCTTGAGCGACAGCCGAACTTGATCGATGTCAATAAAAGAGATTTTTAATTTCAAATAAAATATTACGTACATCAAGGAAACGTTACATACATTACTTAAAACATTACATAATTAAGCTTACGTATTAAGCAAAATCATTAAATAAAACGTTACATGCATTTCTTACTCTGCTATATCCTATATCACTTGAATGCGAGGTTATGTACACTCAAATCGTATTTCTCAAGCCATGTTTCTTGTAAGCTTCAAAATATTTAAAGCTCTTCAAAATAATTTGGAGGTCTCATGGTATTCTTATAAATTACTCAATTATAGGAAAGTACCTTGCATTCATTTATATATATGTGAAGAAAGCAAACCTACATGGTAACAAAAAATTGTAATTTACAATTTTTTGAGAATTTTCATATCGGTTTGTACTTTTTCAAAAGTATTTGCGTTTCTTCTTGTATTCTGGAGAAAGATTTTTTTATTCTGTATAAACGAAATGGTTTGAGAAATATGAAATGACGCCGTTGGTAATTCCAGCATCCCCTTAATATTATTAAAAATAGTTTATCAATTTTGTTTAACATTTTATATCTCGATTGGCAAACTGTTATTTTCTGTAAGGCGCATGGTTTCCATGTGGCTTTTTTCTCGTTTTCTGAAAATTATAAATTTTGGACAAAACGCATTTTGAAAGTCTGCTCCTCAAATATCAACAAATCACACAATTGTCATAGAATTAACATTTAATTCAATAGTGATCATAAATCGAAGGTAAAAAAAATGCAACTATTAATCTTAGCGTAAGTAATCTTGCATGATTTTACTCACTCGATTCAAATCTCCATTACGTAATGCTCAGTATTTCACATTGTTCGCTTTTTGTGCACAATTTCTTAGTCGCAATATCGAGCAGGCGGAGATTTTAATTGCAATAAAACGTTGCGCATAATACACGCGGAATGAAATAACCCAGGAGATCTCGTTTCCGCCTCTCGTCGTTTCATCGATGTTGCGTAAAACAGACACCGATTCGCACGACTCCTCATCAGCAGGGGAGCGATGAGTCGACCCCGCGGTCGGCCCCGGGAATCTTAGGCGTGGAATCGCACTCGGTCGCGGTTATGGGAAATGTGAAAGCTGCTGGTTAAGTGACGTGGGTGTTGCCGATCTCACGCACGATCCGCGAGAGTTTTCTTCGTTGTTGTTATGTCGAGTCCTCTTCTTAGAAGCCAGAAATTTCCATTGAAAACTTCGTGCCTCTCCATCTTGCGCATAGCTTAGTTAAATATTATTCTCAAACTTAAAGTAATAATTTAATATTGCTTAGAATTTTTATCATTTCTTTATGAATAGGGGAGAGATTTGGAAATTCGAATCCTCTGGAATTTTTTATTTAGTTTAATTTTTCAGTTTTATAATTATAAAAAATACAACCTTACTTTTGAATCTGAATAAATTTTTTGTTGTCACATAAAATATTGTCTCTCTCAATCATATAATTTTAAGACTTTAGAGTTTTGACAGTATATCCAATATTTTAACGAAAATTTTCGCAAAAGTTTTTTGTAAACCAAAAAAACAGATGTGTGCTGGAATATTATTAAGTTCTCTATTTACAACTACACGTTTTGTTTGTAATAATTATATTTTGTCTATATTTTTTACGGGAAAAAAATAAAAGTTATGATTTACATGTTTAACTTAATATTTTTCTTTATTTGAAATCAGAAATGAGAAGGGAACATTCTTTTTAAAATATAAGTTAAAAAAGTTAAAAAGAATGATTTACTGCCGCAAAAATTACTGTTTATGTGATAATACATAGAATTGACAAAATTCCTCTCTTTCCACATTAAAACCTTGGATATACTCCTTTACGCGTAAATTTATCTTTCAGTTATATTTCATTTCTAATTAATAATTAGAAACCTAACTTCTCTAAGGATTCTAACTTCATCTATAGCCGTCATAAAAATATTTTATTATTAAGTACGTAATTTTATTTTACACTTTGTGTAATTTTAATTGGCCATTTGGAAAGAGTTTTATCTTAAACCATATAATGAAAGCCATGCTTTGCAAAGGAAGATATTCGCGGGGAAGACAGCTCTTCCTTCGAATGCGATGCTGTCTCGATTGCGGTCCTCTTTTCTTCCTTATTCGTTCCTTTCTGCCTCTTACCCTCCGCACACATTCGGCGTTACACATACGAGTACCTACGTGACCAGGAACGAGGGAGTTACGGGTCGGTATATAAATAGGCGTCGTTTCTTCCGTGCACACTTGGCAGGCGACGTTATTTATCACCAGGAAGCGTGGCGGCATTCTAATTAACGAAGGTCGAGACCGCCATAGAAACCACGAACCTAGCTCTGGCTTTAGACCTCTCCCCAGGATTATATATACGCGTTAACGTAGTCATCGTCGTTGTGCTAGTATACAGCGATCCAGCGAATCGCTCCCGTGTTTCCGACTCACCGGCGCCGTTTTGTTTAATACAGACGCCACAACGAGACTTATGGGAACGATTACTGTTAGCCTATGATAGACACGTAGGTTCGGAACGTAATTGTTGCATCGTGCTTACATACTTTTGCATTTTGATTTGATTCGTTGCAATTGATTTGCAACAGAATGCATGAAGAATGATTTTAGTCTTTATTTTAGAGACGTAAAAATTTTCTAAAATTGATTGACGGTGACTATTATCGCTTTAAATATTTTTAATTTGAATAATATTTTTTTATTTGATCCGGCTGGTCTGTTCAATTATATCATTTAATCCGATTAAAAAGCTATAAAAAAATAAAAAATTAATTTTCACAGAAAAAAGATTTTATAAAATATTAACAAACGAAGTTATCAAATATAAAAAAATGTTTTTAAATAAAATATTAGCGAAAAAGATTAATTATTAAAAATCAATAATTTCTGTAAGAGTTCTCAATATTAAAAAATAAAATATTAATATAAAAAGGCCGAGAGAGAGAGAGAGAGAGAGAGAGAGAGAGAGAGAGAGAGAAACTAAGATAAATTGACAATGAGAACAATAACGCAGTTAATAAGATGCACTTTTTTATATAAAGTATATTTTTTACTCGTATTTTTTTTACAACCTATTCAATTGTTTTATTATGTCAGTACAATAACTGATATGAAGAGTGTTCAGAATAAATCACGTACACGATTATATTCAGATTTGTTTAATTATTATAGTTAAATATTTTGTGATCGTTATCGATTTTAGTTAAATAATTGAAACCTATTATATTCAATTATTGCTTATTTATTACTGGTGTTAAAACCTTCAGAATTCGTGACAGTTCTTCAATTCAGCTGTTGACTTCGATTTATATATTTGCAATTTTATCTATTTTTCTCCGCAAAAATTACTTTTGGGTGCTGTAGTTCGTTAACGATTTTGTCAGTATGCTTCAGAATAAATTGTAGGAGCACATTTCTTTATAAGTCTCTATTCTCTATAACATTTTTCCAACTTCTTTTGCACATTCCTTAGAACTTCGATATGATTAGCGGACCTGTGGATTGGGTATAGCCAATTGTTAAAATAAAGAGATATCTTTATAGTCTAGACAGAAGAGAACAAACCTGGATATAGATCATGTAACTTTTTCCTTAGGGCGAAAAGGTGAAAAGTAAACATTTTTTGTATGTATATGTGTATATGTACATAATGCCTTATGATCAAAAGTTAAACTTACCAACGTAAGTAATGATGAAATTTTTAATCACTGATGATGATTTTAAATCAACCAAAATGCTTAATCGGATTCACGTAAATAGAAATAAATATATTTTACACAAAAAAGTGCGCCTGTCAATTGCGCTGTTACTCTTGTTGTCTTTTTATAATAATATTTTATTTTTTTAAATAAATTACATTTTGGATGAAATAAACTCGAACAATGACCAACAAGAGTTAAATAATTTTAATTTTAGTCTATAAAAATTATTACTATATTTTTCGTTGTTTTCTCAAAAGTCTAATATATCGTACGTAATACGTAGTAACTTAGATTATATTAATAGCGATAATAAACCGTTATAGAATTAAAGATACGGATATTAAACTTATAACATAAAAATCTCTTACTAAGTTAAGGGATAAGGGTTATCGTATATAAACTCATGACGGGCATAAGAATGTTGAAATCAGCATGACATTATAATAAATTTTATCTCCTCTCTCGACGGAATACAGGAAACCCGTTTCACATCGACGAGCTCGATGAGTTTAGCCTGTGAGAACGAGCGACCGTAAAATACCGGCGCAAATTTGTCATCCGCCTCGAACGGCCGCATTGGTGCTCGAATTTATCGCAAATAAAATGTACAGTCGGCAAAGGCGCGCATTAACAGGCTAAAAAGTTTCCGAGTGAAATTCCGAGTGAAGTACATTTAACTTCTTAACGATTATTCATTTCGGATTCTTGCGGCACTCACCGGGACTGTCGAGGTACATACGTCCAAGAATAGAACTCCGTCGCGTTATCTCCGCTAACTCGTGGACTCGGGTTCCAAAAGTAATTAGCGGCGAGCTAATTAACGAAGCTGTTTTTAGGCTTGGTTACCCATGTTTCGTCTTCCTGTGCAATCGCGACGATCTCCACCACAAGAGATACATCAATACAAGAGTCGTAAGAGCGAAGAGATTCTTTTGCCAAAAAAAGATGTTCTGTAGAGAGAGAGAGAGAGAGAGAGAGAGAGAGAGAGAGAGAGAGAGAAGAAAGGAAGAGCAATGGGTTCAGCTTGTCCCTTCTCTCGGATGCGACTACGCAGACCGATGCGATGATTCGGGGGGGGGGGGGGGGGGGGCCACGGGAGATATTCGCGCGGGATCGTTAAACGAATCCGTACACACGGATCTCTTTGATCGCGCGCGTCTCTCCGCTGCGCTCCGGCTACGCCAATAAGACGCTGACGTAACTCCGCAATCTTAGCCGCCGATCAAGCAAGCTCGGAATGAGCGGGGCCGCTCTCGTTCGCGCTCATCGCGAGCGCTCTCCCGAGTAGATAGAAGCGCACGGACGAGCGGACGGGCGGAGTTTCCTCGGCCGGGAGAGAAGCGAGAGCACCGCTTGGTTCCTCTTCCCTTCTCGCTGTCACGAGGAAGGAGGAGATCGGCCGGACCGACCAGGCAGACCGGCCAGGCTAAGATCGGCGACCACGAGAAGGCAAGAGAGGAGCTTCCCCGCGAGTATACCGTTACTTTCTCGGAGGGCCCCCGGGACCAGACGTGTAATTTATATATCGCCCTATACCTACCTACCCGTCGCACAGACTCCGCGAAAGTATACAGCTTTTTTTTTATGACTCAAGAAGGAGAGAACGCGAGGTGGAACAAAACGTCCGGGGGGGGGACGAGGAAGCGCGAGGGAGTCGAACGAAGGGAAGTCGCGGCCGCTCCATCGTGCCAGTCCTCTCTTTTTCACTTACGTGAATCACGCTTCTCATTCTGCCTTTTTCTCCATATTCCTCTTTCTCTCTCTCTCTCTCTCTCTCTCTCTCTCTCTCTCTCTCTCTTTCTCATTCTGTTACTTTGTTGTAAACGAAGGGCCCGCAGATACTCACGAAACAATCGCGTACGCCAATTACGATCGCGGTAGCAGCAGCCGAATGTACGAGCTCCTTTCTCATACATATTTTCGGACCGTACACGGTCCGACGGTTACCGCATTTGATCCTTTCGATAATGACGGCCCAACTAGCGTAACCATTCGACCGCAGTCGTCGATGTATCGATCGATTGATGTCACATGTCACAATCGCGATCGATGCCACATATCGCGAAACATATACGATAACGAATAAAGGGATAAAGAAACTTTTTTCTCGCATTGTGCGCGCAGCTTCCTCAATATAATCTTAACTGTAAGATCGGACCGGTAATTTGCGAGGATTGAGGAAATAATTATCAGGCTGGCTGAAAAACTCTTTTCCCTCGCTCTTTGTGGCGATGAGGCGGCGCGGTGAGTGAACGCTCAACCGGGCTAGCGATCTCGCTCATCATTCTTCCCGCCCGTGACGAACTGGGACTAGTTCGTGAAACGACAACAAAGTTCCTGGTAACGCCCTTGGTAACCCATGCTCAGTTCCGCAATATGCGACGCGATACGCCGTCGGTAGTCATTATTGTCGCTCGGTATTCCGCACGGTCATCGCGGACTCGCAAGCGAGCAAGAGCGGAAGAGATCGCGAGGGCGAAGAGCGCGATTTATGACGCTGCTAGAAGAAACAGAAGCTAGTATTGTCAGTGGATTTAAGCACTGTAGTAATTGGAGACCTTGAGAATCCATTATTGTTCTAAAAATTTACATCTATTTATGTATTTATTATAATCAATTGATTAATAGCACTAGTTAATAAATACAAAAGTTTTTGTAACATTATTTTTGCTCATTGAATGCAGAAATATTAATAAAAACTCTGTAGCGCGTACAATTTTTTTTATTATTAATATTATTCATCGGGGCATTGTTTTTAATAGAAATATATCTGCTTTATTTTTAAAAATCATTTTTACATCGCAAAATTTATTTTGTTTTTTTTCTTTTCTTCCATATGAAAAAAGATATATAGCAATGTATGCATAACGAATTCAATTTTTTATTCTGATTTCCGATTTGACACAACCAAAATATAGGAATTATGTAGATAAGTTTTCTCTTCAAAATTGTAAATGATTTACTTTGTTATTTTATAACGAAACAATCACACACATAACACTTATAGGCCAGTCGCCAAAGGTTTCAAAAAGGAAGAAATTATTTACAGATATTTTATTGTTTTAATCGAAGTTTGAAGTATATAAAGACTAAATTTAAAAATGCTACAACATTAAGGGGAGCACTTGGAAGTAATTAAGCAATAAAATTTTTTGGGGGGATTTTCGATTAAAACTCAAAAACAAAAAAAAACATCGAAAAATCACAAGAGAGCTGTTTTGTTACTGCTGAAATTTCCAAATCCCCTCTTTAATATTGTAGTACTTATTAATTTAGCCTTTTTATACCTCAAAAAGTGTCGAGATTAAAACAATAAAATACCTATAAATAATTTCTTCCTTTTTTGTCACCAGTTTTATCTCTGACGACTGACTTATTATTACATTTATATAAAATTTACGGGAAAAATTTGCATATTTAGATTTCCGTAAAATAAATTTTTTATCTCATAAAAATAATGTATGACTTTTTGAATATCAAACATGAAAAATAGTGCCAACGGAAAAACATAAAATGTAGGTTTTATTAATATTACCAAAATCTTGTTGGCCAGTGTAATTTTTTATATAGAATAAAATCCTGCGATAAATTTATCAAAGACGAGTATGATATGATTGGTTATCTAAAAAGTATTATAATCTGATGATCCGATTGGTTATTACAGATAAGGAAGCATACAATGCTAAGATCATGTAATTTAGAATTTAGATAGCCCAATCAGTATTCATATTGGATATCCATAAGAAAATGACGGTGGCAAACTAATCTTATTGCGAACATTCGGCACACTGACTCTGCTCTGATACTGCATTGATATGGTGCGAGTGCAGAATCACTTTGGTGTCAAATCGCACTGTCGAAAACGTCAGTACAACACTTCTTGAATTTGTTCAGTTTATTCGGATGATCCGAATTTAAATTCAGCATTACACTGGATCAGTTTTCATCTACCGAATACGAAAATCTGAACGCACTGATACAGTGCATATAAGCCGAATAATGTGTGCCACTGAAAAAGTTCACATTCAGTGCCCATTAATGCAGTCTACCCAATCAGCTATTATTGATTCAATGTCTCTGATCATTTAAGATTTTAATATTAATAACGACTTAAAATAATATATCTATACATTACATCAAAAAGGCCATTATGCACGTAAGGTTTGTTAATAATATATTAAATATTTAATATATTAAAATAATCGCAACATATTAAATATACCGTGTGTTGTGTTATTCAATTTTTACAATATGTGCAATATTCAACTGCTTTCAGTTTTTTACCTGTTGAAATGAATACATTTTTTGTGGTGTAAAAATTCACAGGTTTCGGCACAAGGTCCCCAGAAGCAAGAATCTGCGCAAATACTGCGTATTTTTTTTAACAATTTACGGCTGTTAGGAAGGAGACGAGAATTCTCGCCGATCCACAAATTGATGACTCATCGCTCTCGCTCGCGCTTAATATTTTTATATAAAATTTTACGTAATTATCGGAAATGATTGCCGCTGACAAGTTCGAGCGGCCTACCTATCCATCGCCAGAATACCTATACTATGAGTACACTGGACGCGGATATATACGAAGGATACGAGCGTTTGTTCCCTTGGTACGTAACATACGTGCCTCCACCTCGTGCAGCCGATCCTGCACGCAGCCGCGCTTTGACACGGCGGGATCGCGATGACCCACGATTTATACTATTGCGCAGGACTATGTAAGCCGGGAAGATATGTACGCGCGCGTACATGTATGCGTCGTGCGTTCCTGCAAGTACGCATGCAAATGCACGCGCGCGTCACTGATGCGACCACATCCATTAGGATTGATCGGCAACATTAATACAAGTTAGTGCCGACATGCTCGCTGCTCGTTGGATTCTACGGCCCCGTAGGCCGTCTCTCTCGGCATCTTTCTTCCTCCTCCCTTCTCTTTCGGGATCCTCTTCTACATGCGCTCTATCCGCGAAGTTCTCCCGTAGTTTCTTCTCATTCTCCTCTCGTGTCCTATGTGCCTCGCGTCTTGTGATCTGCGATCTCGCGATTCCGCGACGTGCCACGCCATTCCGAAGCGTCGTCCAAAGAGCGAGAAAGAGAGAGTGGAGAGAGAGAGAGAGAGAGAGAGAGAGAAAGAGAAGGCGAGTTATCGGCCATCAATGTCTACTTCCGACAGGGTACCTAGACCGTCGTACACGGAGTACTACCCGACGGCGAATTATGAATTCAACGGTCCATCCGGAGGAATGCCAGACGCGGTTAAAAGCGAAACGGATCACGCCGATATAGCGGGATAAACGTCATCGAATCCGGATATCATAGAAAAACATGTCGTGTGCAATCGAGATGGAATGTCTATCAGTATCGGGACCGTGTCTGCTTGAAAAAATGCATGAAAGTAGTTTTTCCGCTTGCAGCTAATAAGAGAATAATCCAATGTTCAATATTTATGCGTTCGTAGAATTATTGGCAGCATATTAAAAGATTAATGCCTATTTTTATCAATATAGATTAACTTTAATCTCGATTTGTAACTTACTCTTTATCTTTTTCTCATTCTTAGAAGTAAAAACAGAATAAAGAATAAGTTATTGATGAAACGGATATATAATAAATGGAGAGCGTTGCGCAACCACCGCATAGCGTTAATTTTTAGTACGTACATTAATTTTTATCACCACAATTATATATTTATTGTTTATCTGCGATAAGTGCAAGGGTCAGTTGGCGTGATAATGGGTAAGCGGCTAATTGGATAATTGCTCAACGATGATACTTCCCTGGAAATTTTATACATCCCAGGAGTGTTCGTCCCTCAGCCGCGCGATTGCAGCGTCGGAGAGTGAACCGAGCGCTTAATCCTCACGCTTATAACCCCGCCGATTTTATTATATTGCGTATAATTTATGTGCACGCGGGGCGAGAGACCCGTAACGTCTACTTATCTCCGGCGGCGCGGCGTTATCTTCTTGTTTACTATTAGCGAAGTGCGCACAATAATGATACACGGGGCAATTTAATCGTGCCATCTTATCGCGCGATCTTCGGCAATTCACCCCGCGCGCTCACGCTGGCGCACTTCGAGGTCACAACCCCCAGATGAATCGGTCGTTATTTTACAAGCATCGTCTCTCGGCCGTCCCTGAGGCTTGGCGTCTTCGCCGGTTATCCTAAGGCGATTTAAGGGGTTAACTGGAAGAAGGCGGGACGCCATATTAATGTCTCAAGACATCTATTTAGCGAGTAAAGTCGGATGAATCGCCTTTTCGTATAAATAATCACTCGCTATCCGCGCAAACTATGTAACAATTATTACGAATTTTTTAGAAACGGATGGAAAAAGAAAAGAAAGAGTTTTTTATAAATTCCTTTAGAGGGAACGTTTTGTTGAAACATCTAAATATCTAAATAATAAAAACATGGAAAGAATATTTTGATGAAGTATTTAAAAATAGCTTGATATATATACAGATTTTTGAAAATAATTTTGTTGGATCATTAAAATGATCTACTAAGACGCTCAAGTTGTATTGAAAAAAACAAGAGTAATATTTATCGATTATTAAATGAAATAATCAAATGTTTGATTTTAATTGGAATTATTTCACTCAATATGTTGAATATATGATAGGATTGCCAAATTAATTATTACTCTTTTTTCAGTGTGATTGTCCAAACATCAACAGTATTAGCATTGCTCATCATGTTTGCGCTTTTCATATAGCACGTAATTCATATAGCACAGATTATTCTAGCAATATTGCAGTAACATTGTTGCAAACTCTGCGCTATATGAAAATTATTTTGCTAGTATAACAAGATTATTTTCAGATGTATATGAGGGAGTAACCACTCTTGAATTCCGGTGAAATCAAATGAATTCCGGTAAAGTCCGATGAAGTCCAGCGAAGTTTGATGAATTCATAAATTCTTATGAAGTCCGATGAATTCCGGTGAAGGCTGGTGAAGTCTTGAAGTCTGAAGTCCAGGTGTACATCCATTTTTTAAGTGGTTACCTCTTAGAATATCTACATTGAGAAAAAGTATAGCCAATTTTAATATTTAGTTAAATACTAAATATTTATTAGGTATAAAGATATATTTATTCGATACAAGAACCATTAATTCGATTTAATAATTATTTTTTTATTGAACAAATTTTACTGTAAGTAAATGTTTTACTGTAAGTAAATGTAGTTAACAGTATTGAACTAAATATTTATTATATAAAAATTGTCTATATTTTTCCCTCAGCGTAATTGTATTTTTTAATATTTCAGCAAAATCGTTCTTTACGTGCAGAACATTTAGCGATCTTGCAGTGTCAAATCACTCATCGGTCGATCGCGGCGCGTTTGAATGCATCGCGCACGTCATCACTCTCTTTCGTCCACTTAACGTGTGTACTAAAAGGCAAAGTCGTGCAAACCTCGCTCGCATAACTACGTAACATAAATTTTCTTACGAGTTGCAGGTACACGCGACCGTTGCGAGGAGTTGGCGATTTGCACGGCGTCGCGTCGGACGTCGACCGGCGTAACTCTCGCATAAGCACGCGGCGCTTATTACACAAACGTTCTTTTTAAGAGTTCCCCTTACGTATATGCGCATACGTATCTGCGAAAATTACGACTTACCGAAACGGTAAAAGCTTTCTTTCTTCCTTCAACTAACTCCCCTTTATCGCCCCCCCCTCTCTCTCTCTCTCTCTTTCTTCTCATGACGACTCTGGTCAACGAACGAAACAGAGATACAGAGATGCACGCTCTTACACGTGTAGGTACCGTATTCGAGGTGAGGCACAGGGCTTTTGGGTAACCCAGGCTATTAAACCCGAGGATTTGGCCACGCCTATCACAATCATAGTAATTACCCGATACGCATTACAATGCAAATGCTAGTTAATTCTCACCGTGCTCGTGCGCTCGGTATCCTCACATTGAATGGTCCTGTCGCTATCACCTAAAGATCGTTCCGCGTTAAAACGCATTCAATCACCCCGCTCATCTTCTCTCGGGTTTCTCCTCGTTCTTCGTTTTATCCTCTTAGATTCTTGCCTTTTATTGAAAAAAAAAAAAAAAAAAAGATACCGCGAAGAAAGAAGGATTAGAATCCGTCGAGAAAACTCGATATCTCGTCAACATACCTCGCTATCTTGTACGAAATAAAAGAGTACAAAAGACTGATCGGAGGTCGACGTGTTTCGAATTCCTTGGAATTTTAAGAGCATCTCAGTGCCTTAGAGAGTATTTTTGCTTCATCCGGTTTGTCCAGTCGTTAATCCTATAAGAGTTTTGTGTTTCTACTGATTTCTTTGGATCCAAAATACTAATAAATGAATAAACACACAAGCTGCTTATGAGATATTGAAATAAATTGTAATGGAGGATTATGTAGGATATTTCATATACCTATAACATATATATAGGCATAATTTAAAAAATGAATTCAAGACATAAAAATAACACAGTTTATATGAACATGTACTACCTGATTTTGCTTTCGAATTACAGACGTATTCCATTAATTCTCGTTACAAATTGCATAGATATCGTAGCATCTTTACATATTTCTATATTTAGTTAATAATAAATCTCTTAAGGATGTATTACACATATTTTTAAAATAATAAAAAGGTAATGAAAAAATTACGAAATATTTTTTATTATTCTAGATCGTATTTAAAAATATTATAATATAAAATATTTTTATTTTAGCAATGGCTTATTTGGATCAAAAGTTATTTTAATAAGAAGTAATAATTTTTTATTTATATTTTAATAGAAATATATGGAAATGTATTATTTTTATTGTGATAAACTAAAATTGAAAAAGTAATGACAAAAGTTTCCATTTTTTGTATCACTTTAAGCATTTTAAATTATTCAAAATAATTCATTCGAAATTACATTGCGATTTAGAGATTAGTTACAAAGATTTAGAAAAAATAAATGTTTTCTCACATTATAATAATTAAAATGATGACGAAAGTTTCAATTTTTTTTATATAAGTACTTCAAATATTTAAGATTATTTATTTCGAATACTTAATTCACTTATGCTTACTTCATATTAGTAAATTTCAAAATTTCTCAGATATATGCATATAAATTTATGAATTATTTTGACTTACCAAAAAAATAGTATCCTGTAATATAGAATATTACATAATTACGGAAGTTTATTTCTTCATTTAATTATATAAACATAATTTTAAAAGCGCATGCGGATCCAATAAACTCGTAGGATCATTTGGACTCGTTTAAAACTTTATATTCGACGAGTATCGTTTACTGTCCCACATCAGAGTAAGGCAGATGGAGGGATCGCGTATTCGCAAAAAGTAATCGGCATGCAGTCCACAGTGCTGGCTTTAATATCAAGCGGGAGCACTGTCATCGTCTTTTCTCTCGTAGCTAATTATAATGATCCCAAATTAATGACCGCGTCGCGGCGCGACGTGTGGGTATGTATCGAAACGCATATACGCACACAAGGCAGTGGTGTACAGTCATCGTAAACGACGATGTTTATGGACAGAGAAAAAAAAAAAGAAAAGAAAAAGGGAAGGACCGGAGGATGTAGAAGGAACGCCAAAGAGGGAGACTTAGAACCCTCGCCGTGCAATTACACAGGTCGATAGTGTATCTAAATAAAGTTATTACTCGACGTGTCGCTCGCATTATATTAACCGAGCGAATCGCGTGGTAAGCGAATATATACACATCGTGTGAGCGGTGCGTGCATCCTTACGTACATACGTGAGGATATCTGCGCAATGGCCACGCCATGTAATAATAATCCGATGCTGATGAGCGAGAGATCTCTCTCGCTCGTGAGGATGACCTGCGCGATCCTGCGTTTTCCCGCTGCGATTCGAGAGGAGATCGTTATAGTAAGATTAGAGGGGTAATAAAATTCTAGATAAAGACATGTTAATAAAATATAAAAGTACTCAATATATACGCGAAAAAAACTAGAAAAAAATCATACTTCTCCTTTTATGTATTGTGTATAGAAAAATTATCAAAGATTTTAAATAAAAAACCCAAGATAAACCACTTTTTAAGCCCGACCTTGAAAGTTTTTTTATTCGAATATGTATGAGATATTTTCTCCGGATGTTAAAAAATGTTTAAAAAATTTAAAGATAGCTGTAAATAATTAAAATGTTATATAATAACTAACAATAGATGGCGGTGACCATGAATAGACTTACAATAAGAAGTTTCGAAAAAGTGTTAATTCATTACACATCGCAACAATGCAAAGACGTTTTGCCTTGATAACGCAAGCCCACAAAAAAAGTACCCTGTGCTGGGGTGGAGAGTTATTCTTATGCATTTTAAGTCGCTGAATACGAATCTGACATCAAAATAGGACCATCCAGAGTAAATTTTCAATCTAGAGCGAAAAAATGAGTCAAAAATGAGAAAAAATGGGTTATTTTTTTGCTCTAGATTGAAAATTTACAGAATACTCTTTTTTTGTGGGCTTGTGTAATTAACGTTATAAAGATAAAAAATATTAATATGGAAATAATGTAAGTAGTAAACATTTTATTTTATTTTTACTGTTTTTTTATTTCAAAAAAAATTTGTTTTGTATTATTAATTACGAAATATATAGTTACGAGACAAAATTTTAAAATTTTAATGGCAATAAAATCTTTTTTTTTATATACAAAGGATACTGAAAGAGAGAAGAAGAATAGAAATCCGAATCAATTGATAGAGATTTGAGGCGAATAAAGATAGCTCGATAATTGCGTTATAATAATACATTTTAGTGAAAAATTCAATCGTAGTTAGTGATCGAGTCCGATGTGAGACAGGCGACACAAGAATTGTCGTAAAAAGCTGAAATACATTATCTGATTTTTGCCAGCGCATCACTCGTAGTGCTTGTGCGCATAATCCGATCCAAATTAGATTTGGAAGGATTGCACAATGTGAAAAAAAACGGAGAAAAGTAATTAAGTCAACAGATATGTTTCAGTACCGATTATTTGGGTCAATCGGCACCGTCAGAATGACCTCGTTAAGGAAAATGTAATTGTTTCTCATTTTCCGAATTACGTAAAGTCATTTTTAACACGTTAATATATGTTTTAAATGTTAGAAATATTTGAGGTTATTATTGATATCTTTAGCAATAACATTATTTTTTTAAACTCTGAAAATAAATACTTTATTTTAGCGAAGTTCTGAGATCACATTTATTCCTGGATTATCGCCGCGAATTAAATTGCTAGAAATAGCATATCCCTCTCGGATGTCTTTAGCCCTTTAGTATTATAATATAATTTACGATGTTTGATTGCATACCTCCGTGGTGAGTTTTTTCCATTAATAATGATAATGAAAAATAATAATGACATAATTATATATAAATTTGTACGGTAATACAAATAATTATCTAAATAATAATTATACAAGTAATAGGTCTGGATAAGACTGGGAATATAATATAAAATAGTAGAAATACAACTAATAAATAAGCACTAGCAATACTATGGAATTAAAAAACGTAAATATATACGTGCATGTCACTTCGGGACAAGAACGTAAATGTACGTTTGTCACCACTCAAAGGATTAAGAAACAATTTTTGAATTAATCGATCCGATTTGAAATTAGACGTTATAAGAGAATATTGTTATTATGTATACCTTTGATGGCAATAAAATTACATTAAAGCTTTCAAAATAAATGCTCCATTTCATTAAAATTCTGAAATCATTTATTTCTAGCTATCTTATACTTAAATGGCAAGAACAGCGTGAGTCCCATCGAATTGATGCTTTTAAGGAACAACTTTTGAATTAATTGATCCGGCTTGAAATATACCTGAGGGTCGGGCGAAGGCTAAATTGCGCGATTAACTATCGCGCAAATATTAACTCTCGTGCACGGAGGACGTGCGTTCTTGTAGGATCTGAAGGTGGATCTCGGGTTGTGCCAGACCGGTCTGTGGCGGTGCGCGGCACGAAAAAATGACAACGCTGAAAGAGGCGAGTGGCCTTTTTGCGCGGGCCACTCGCGATATTTCATGGCACTTTTACAGATATTATGTGGAACGCCGGGCGCACACCGTGCGATAAATCATTTTGCAACAACATATGCAACCGCGCTGGGGGAATCCCCCGGTGTCGAAGCCGCCGCGCCATGGCGGCGTCCGAGGCGGCGGGGATTTATGCGCGGATAGCGAGGACGGGTTAAATGCATAATTCAAGATGGCGAACGCAAGTAGCAACGAGAGTTAACATATTTACACATCGCGAACGTCATACAACATTCATAGTCAGTGCAACGCGCGGCGCGCGGCACGCTCTTTCTATAAATTCTTTTTTAATATCGCGTTACTATACCATATCGAAAAGTCGTCACGTATACGTATACGTATCGTAACATCGCTAGAGATGTATACACTCACAGATTTTTGTAGAAATACCTGAAATCTAGATTGTTATCTCCATAAGATGAGTGTAGATAAACCAATTTCAGGCAGTTTGATGCAGGAATGGTCATCTTTACCCAATCATGATTAAACTAGACTGCATTCGCGCGGAAATAGCACCCCCCGTGTCATCTTATTCTTATTTAACATTGGGTGAACAACAAAGATAAAACGATATATTCGGGACACTCGGGTAATGTTTTTGAACGCAGCCCTAGTAGACAAAATAAATGTATTTTGTTATTTTATTTTTATTTCCTTATAATGAACCGTACATTTACAAAGTATCTCCTCCTTATTTTGTGCAAACTACAAACATTCTTACTAAAGTAAAAAGATAAGAAAGATATCGTTTAATCAAACACTTACAATAAGAAAAAAGATATAATTATATCCCATGTAATCTTCAAATATAATTTTGAAATAATTACATTATAATTAATTTTGGTATGTCAAACTTTTTAAAACTTTGTAATAGTACTTGATCTTACATAAAATAAATTTTGTACAAATTAGAATAATAAATACATAATCAAAATTTTAACAATTCGGGAAAAAAACATTATATATATTATATATATATTATATATATATAAATGTCAATTTTTAAAGTATCACATATTATTTTATGTAATTATATATGAAACTTTTTCCCAGGAATAAAATAGTAATATTCGAATTATTCATATAATTTGAACAATTGAATTAAGCCGATAATAATAATTTTTAGTAATTTTAGTATTATTATCCGCAGTTTTAGTGAATGTTTATTATTCTAGTACATGTACAAAATTCGTAACTTTATGTAATCTATCTGCGCAGGTTATAACATAAGACGACATACCTACATGATATACAAATGAATTGAAACATTGATACTTAAAGAAAATTCAAATATTAGCGATACTATTGGTAAGCAGTTATTAAAACAATTAGTAAGCAACATTAATAAACTGTGTTTTTAAACTGTATTTATAAGATAGTTGATGCTATGATAATCATAAAATTGCTTTACATTACAACTCAAAGCGGGTAATTACTCGTCAAATGCTCGCTTACTTCTTTCTTTGTTGCAAGATTCACGTCAAAATCATCGTTATTACTTTTATGAAATATGGTTTCCAAACTTTGTTATAAGATCTGTATTCTTGTCGATTGCTGTGTTAATATGACTCACATATTAACACAGAATAAGATTGAATAGATATTACTGTAAAGAGAATAATAAGATTATATTTTTGACATGTATGCATATTATTAGACTATTAAATCAAAATTAGAAACTTTATTAGGTTTAGTTCTTAAAAAGAATGTTCAACTACTATACATTTCAACTACTATATTTACATTTTTTAATACTTGCGCAATTACTTGTGTGAAAATATTTATTAGTCACTGAATATTTCGATACAAGTAACAGCGTATTTAAATTAATAAAACTTAACATAGATTTTTAAAAATAATTTTGTTTAATTTTAAAATTAATAATACATAAATATTATACGACACAATTAACTCAAAAATTTATATAATCCATATTTTTATAGTCTATATTAAATATTCAATTTTGATATACTTGTACATAATAGAATATAACTCTAGAAGAATAAAACAAATTAATATTGATAACATTTATTTACCTCTATTAATCTTGATTATGAAAAGCTTGCCAATTCGTATACGCATAATAAGAATTTATTCCGGCATTTTCATCAGTTACAGACGGTATCATTCCATCTCTTATAATATCTTCAAAACTTGAAATAGATTGGTTTTAAATATATTACTTATATTGGCTAATAATAATTATATTAAAAATATGCATAAGTTAAATATTTGTTTTAAATTTACATAAAGACTATTTTTAAA
>NW_017305525.1:1580630-1586067 GCF_001594115.1 Trachymyrmex septentrionalis
AAAACTTATGATAATTTTTAAATAAATTATATATAATACAATATAATAATAACTAAAAAGTATAACTATAAAAGATCTTAAAATTGGTAATATTTATTTTGATTGATCTTTTAGGTTTCCAGAAACTTGCCAATTTGTATTGTCATGATAAGAATTTATTAAACCACAATTTTTCTTAATCACATGTACTCTCGCATTAATCTATCCACTTCAAAATCTTCATATTCAATCTCATTAAAATACACTTTATATTCTCCAAGTACTTCATTTTCTTCAAAACTTAATGTAGATTTAAAGTATTATTCAGTTTGATCAATCATGATATTAAAAATATATATATACGTTAAATACATATTAAATGTAATAATATTTATCAATTTGTAAAATTTTTCATTAAATATAAAATATTCAATTTTGATATTATATATTGTTACATATAACAAATCAAACTAATAACAAAAAAAAGAATAAAACATTAATATTAATTGAACATTTACCTCTGTTCAACTTCTTGTATTCTAGGATTTTGACAATTTGTATTTTCATAGTCATAGTTACTCGCAGTCATATTTTCTACTGCTATGAATTGTGGAGTTATTTTATACATGTTATTATCTGCAATTCCTTCTGGAAACCTTGGTTTATTCGAAATGCTTCTAAAATATAAAGATTGATGTATTGATTGAATCTTTTAGTTAAAAATAATTTTATTTAGTTTTTACTTAATCAATTTCTGTTGTCAAACGTTCACATTAATATTATAAATTTTATCAACTTTGATTTGAAAATAAAATTAAAAAACAATTAATACAAGCTTATAAGTTTAAAAATATTTTTTGACTTTTTACTATATGATTACTACAACATTGGTTATACTTATTGTGATAAACGTAAATAAATTAAAATAAGTAATATACTAAATTCTTAATTTGTATTGAAAGTACATAACATTAATAACTTAAGAAAAATGATACATTAAAATTTTTATTACATAACAGCTACCTTTGATGATTTTCTCGACTTTGAGGCTGATTATTTATATCATCATGATAGGAGCTTGTATTTGCATTTTCAGTGGCTGTAAACTGTTGTGTCATTCTGTTCACGTAATTATTTGAACAAGTGTGATATGTTAAGATATCTGTATCAAATATTTCCATTTTATGATTGCAACGTTTGCACCGTATACTGCATTCTTTTTCATCGATTTTAAAACTTTGCGATTGCGACTTAATTGCAATTTCTTTTTGTACATCAGCTCTTAATTCTTGACTGTGCACTGATTGCAGATGTTTCTTTAGATATGCTTCACGATAGAAATTCTTACAAAATTTACATTTTCCTTTGTATAAGTCTATTTTGTCGAAGTATTGCCATATGGGATCATTGTCGTTTTCCCATTTTAAACGATCTTCTTCAGCCCATATTTTGTGCGTATGGTATAAATGTATCTTTATCCAATATTTAAATTTTCCACTAATACCTTTATAAATTTTATCACAATTATCTACATTGCACTGTATAGTATCATCGTCTAATTTAAGAACATGTTTCCACATCCAATTGTCTGATGTTTCTCGAGCTGCCATTATATCCGCACAGTGTCGTAATGTGTTACTAAATACGAAAGACTGATTAAGGCAAGGAAAATGTTCAGAGAAGCTGTTTAGGCAAAATTTATGATAGAAGAAAGAGCGAAATGTGTAATTTTTTATTAATATATTAAAAATATTGATTGAATCTTTCAGTTTTTTCATAAGCATCATATAGTTTAATTCCTACTTATTCGATTTCTGTTATCAATCAATCAAATTAATATTAATTACATATTTTACACATCTTGAAAATAGATTTTAACAATTAAAATTAGTACAAGTTTATATAATTTGGAAATATTTTTTTATTTTTTACTACAGGTTACTACGACATTGTTTATCACTGTTTATTGTAACGTTAATAAACATCGAAATATATAGATTAAATTAAATGATATTCTAAACTTTTAATGCATATTAAAGTGTAGATAATATATTAATAAAAAAAGTGAAACAGATTAACATTTTAATTATATAACAGTTACCTTTGTTCATTTTCTTGATTTTCAGGAGCTTGTCTATTTATATTATCATGATGTGAACTTGTACTTGTATTTTCATCGGCTATAAATTGTTGTGTCATTCTGTTCACGTTATTATCTTCAAGTTGATTACGATATCTTAAACAATGATTTCTTTGCACGTGATATGTTAAGGTATCTGTTTCATAAAATGTGTTAAATATAGAATTGCAATATTTACACTTTGCAATAAATTTTTCTTCATAAATTTCGAAATATTGCGATAGCGACTTATTTGCCATTTCTTCTTGTATAGCAGCTCTTATTTCTTGATTATGTTTTCGTAGATGCTGTCTTAGATGTGGTATATATGATATATGATAAAAGTTTTTACAAAATTTACATTTTGCTATATATAAGTCTTCTTTGTCAAAATATTTCCACAATGAGTTATTGTCGTTTTCCCATTTTAAACGATCTTCTTCAGTCCATATATTGTGCTCATGGTATAAATGTCTCTTTATCTGACTTATCATTACAATCATATTCTTATTCATATTTTTATAAATTATATTACAATTATTGGTATTACACTGTACGGTAAAATCGTTCAACTTAAGAAAATGTTTCCACACCCAACTGTCTGATGTTTTTTTATATTTATTTGCCATTACATCCACACAGTATCGCGATGTGTCACTAAATACGAAATATCGATTACACTAAGAAAAATGTTCAAAGAAACTGTTTGAAAAAGGTTAAAGTAAAACATGTTTGTCTTTATTAAAATATAAATATTTATTTAGTCGTTTCTATTTTCCTAACCGTCAGAGCATACTATTTCTTTTATACTTATTCGATTTTTATAACCATTTAAATTAACATTAATATTAATGTTTTGTCAACCTTAATAAATTAGAAAACAGAATTTAACTGCTATATACAGTTTATATAATTTGGGTTAAAAGAATTAACAAAAATGTTTTATTTTATTACAGATTTTTAATATTTTGTTATTGAAAATTAATTATATTATTTAAATTGTGTGTGTGTGTGTGTGTGTGTGTGTGTGTGTGTGTGTGTGTGTGTGTGTGTGTGTGTGTGTGTGTGTAGATATATGTAACAAATTAATTTTATTCTGGACTGTAGAATAAAATATAATATTTTCTATATGATATAATATGATAATTATTATAAATATGCATTTAGTATAGGTACTATCTTTCTTCTTCTCTATTTTTTTCTCTCTTTTCTCTCTCTCTCTCTCTCTCTCTCTCTCTCTCTCTCGCTTTCTGTCTGTCTGTCTCACTTTTTCTTTTTTTCTTTCTTTCTTTCTTTTTTTCTCTTTCCTTCTCTTTCTTCCTCTGTATGTTTTCTTCTTTTCATATAGTTATACATAATGTCTAAATAATGAGGATATAAATTAAGAGATTGGGTTGCAATGTTCTTTGATAATAGATAAAAACTTGAATTTTGTGAATTTGTATAATTCCAGTGGAGAATTTAATAAAATGAACATACTTTTAATACCGATTTCAGTTCATACTCGTAATATGATAATAAGCCTAAGAAAGTTAGGGAAATAGAAGTTGAGGCAAAGATGTTCTTGACTGAGAATACTTGTCACATATGCGATATATTAACATTTTCGGCGTTTTTATTTGAGTAATAATGCACGTTTGGCTTACATCTTTATAAGATTCTTGGAGCGCATTGGCGGGACAGAGAAATGTGTCGAAAGATACTATTATGAAATTACTCCGTATAGAAAGACTGTTGTAGAGACATTAATTATTTTTTTTAACATTAACAACGTTTTTAATGTTGACTGCTCAGTTGTATTAATTTTAAACTAACGTAATATAATTGAGCTCTCAACATTAAAAATGTTATTTTAAAAAATCAGTTATAAACAGAAATTAAATCGATAAAAATAAATCGGACAAAAGAAAGAATTCTATTTTCGATCAAAGTGGATCTTGGCGCTTACAATAATGTTCAAATATAAATAAAAATACATTTTTTTAATTTAAAAAATAATGAATTTTAATTCTATAATATCCTTTCACTGATTACTGGTTATTGCGACAAATATCGCCTCGGTGGTTAAATGGATAAGACGGAAAGTAAAAAATTCTAGATTCAAACTCTGATTGAGATGATATTTTTTGTAATAAATTCTTTACAGTATTTAAGATGCTTAATAATATCATTATTAAATTGACGAATGTCATTAATGTATTTAGAGATGTTATTTTCAACTTCACTATATAATTGTGTTTTAAATCCGACAAACCGCAATTTATAGAGCAGAAAAAATATATTTACAAATTTGCATATACGAGATATGTACAAAAAGTTCGTGCACTCGGCTCATTAAAAATCCAAATTAAATTATTCTGTATCGGGGATGTGGTCATCCTCGAAGTACTCTTTTCTTGACAGAATACACTTGGTCCAACGCTTCTCCCATTCCTGAAAATAGTGCTGCATGTCTTCCTTTGTGAATTCCTTTAGGAGCTTCGTCGTTTCTCGTTTTATGGTATTAACAGCCACAAAATGTTCATCCGCCATGATATTTTTTACTTTAGGAAACAGGATAGATCAAGTGAATAGGGAGGGTGGTCTATGACAATGATACTATTTTTGGCCAAAAACTCACGCGTAACGAACGCGTTGTGCGAAGGTGCATTGTTCTGATGCAGAATCCATACAGAATTTTCTTTTAAAATTGTCTGAACATTACCGTTACTTATTCCCCAAGTATTTCTGCAATCCTTTTAGTGGTAATTTCACAGTCTGCCTTCATCAAATCGTGAACACGTTGAATGTTCTCATCGACACGTGATATTGAAGGGCGCCCCGTTCGTGCGTCGTCATC
Organism: Trachymyrmex septentrionalis; assembly: GCF_001594115.1. NCBI lineage: Eukaryota > Metazoa > Arthropoda > Insecta > Hymenoptera > Formicidae > Trachymyrmex > Trachymyrmex septentrionalis. The sequence continues at coordinate 1,585,568 of NW_017305525.1, forward strand.
GATGCTCTCCCTTCCCTTCTTGAACAGATCCATCCATTTATACACAGTTCTACGCTTCATGGCAGATTCACCATACACCATTTCCAACATTTTAAGAATTTCCTGTGTTTGCCGTTTTTGCTAAGTTTTACGAGAAATTAGATGTTGGTTCTTTGCTCGGTTAAAACGTCTCGCACCAACATGACCAAAAGTACGTTGATAAAAATAGACACGAAAAGCAGAGATCTCACTCAACTGTGATCTTACTTTTAAGGATATGTGACGCTTCCCCCGAGATGTTGCACTACTGTATAAGCTTACAGTGTCACCACGTCGGCAGAATAAAATTCAGTGCACGATTTTTTATCGTACGCACCTCGTAAATATTATTAAGCATCAAGGTTCGCTTTGGTCGAAAATAGAATTCAATTTCATATTTGAAAAATAATTATTATATCCCAAGATACAACATGTTTCTAGATATCACAGTCTTTCCTACGTTTTATCGTAACAGGAAACAG
>NW_017305525.1:1586167-1587804 GCF_001594115.1 Trachymyrmex septentrionalis
AACATATTTCTAGATATCACAGTCTTTCCTACGTTTTCTCGTAACAGGAAACAGCTGGTTTTTAGGAAACAGCTGGTTCGATATAGCGTCGCATTTAATGGCTATCGCGGTGGATTCCAACGAAATCTTTTTATAAGGCCGAATCAAAACGGACTGTATAGATTTATCCAATAACAAAGCCTACACATAGAATGTGGGATGCGCTAGCGGGGCGTCTCATAATGTCGTCCTCGAATGCGGGATCTCCCCTCGTTATATAGTCTGAAGGAGGCTGCCTGAACAATGACAATGAGATGTTTGATCGCGTGTCCGAGGAACATCCTTCTTTGTGATGATTAGACAATCACGAGTTGCCCATGAATGTGGGCACCGTTATCATTGCTGCCATAACCAGCACAACGAACCAGCACACAAAGCTGCTCGTTGGTATTCTTAACTTGGGCGCAGCATTAATCGACAAGCTGTAAGTATCAAAACTATCGTCGACGACGTTTCGGCAAATGGATCTAATTTAAGAGTCGTTCGAATGCTGTTGAGACAACTTTTTGATAAGCGAAATCCGGTCTGCAACTCATTCCGAGAATAGACTAAAATACTGTGTGTATACTCTACTTCTGTGGATAAGTTACGTTGCTTCAAACGAATGATTAGTCTACACTCTTTGATCAAAAAGATTTACACGTAGATATAGAAAAATACTATTATATTATCTTGAAAACAGTGATAGATAGGGCTAAATACTATACAACTATTTCGATTATATATCGCTATCGGGAAAATGAGCTCAACGTTTAGACTTGTTCGTAACATTTTTTTGTCAAGAAACATATTTACAATTTCAGCGTTCGAAATTGATAGATAATCTTTTTTTCGATTTTTTGGGGATATCAAAGAGGAAATATTACGCAATATAGAACCATAAGAAAATTAGCAAAAACGTTTCAGAATAAAATTATCTCAAGGAGTCTTTCGAAGGTTTTAATCTTCTCGAGGTTTTAGTTCCTTTCTTCTTCGACAATCTTCTCTTTTTATTTGTTCGCCAGCGACGCAATTTAATTCCTGTGAGACTCTAGCTGGTTGCAAGGACGCGAAATGGAATACATAATTGATCTATGGCAAGTAGCGCGACCGACGGTTGAGGAACGAATGTTAATAAGCGCAAGACAAAGTGTTGTTAAGACCGAAGACGGCCTCGCTGCTAGAATTGGCGAGTCTGTGACGGCGCGTGTTTTCATAATCTTATTTATAATGCTAATTTAAAGTGCCGCGCGACACCGGGCATTCAAATGTCATCCCTCTTCTTAATGCGACAGCCGGTCGAGTGACTGCAGGAAGTCGCCCGTATGATTTAAACCGACGACTAGGCTGTCATTGTTCGTCGTATGCGAAATTTAATTTCATGGATGGACCTCTCTTCACGGACATTTTAAGATTTTAATGGAAATGAGAGTCATAAGCACGTTTCAATTTTTATCGTTACTACATCTTTGTAAGAAAGCCGATTAACCCTTTCGTTTTAATATGGCTACATATTAGAAATTATAAAATAAAATATTCTAAATATTTGGTCACATCCGTGAATGTATGGTCTTTATTATTTTATGTAATAGTTGTAAAGACTTTATATATATATATAT
>NW_017305525.1:1587879-1607351 GCF_001594115.1 Trachymyrmex septentrionalis
TTTTATTTGATTTTATAGGTTTTTAGAAATTTATTAAAAAGATGAAGAAAACGAAAAAAAGTATTCATTACATATAACAGCTTTGCACTGCACATTATTATATACGGTTGCAATAAAAATAATATGTAAAAGTCTGTAAGTGCAGTTTTTAAAGCGCCAAAGTGTTTTCATGAATCGCTTGTTTATTAAATAATATGCACAAAAAAAGTTCAAATATGTTTTGTAACTGTTAAGCAATTGGAAGTGTGAAAAGATTAAAAAAGCGATATTAAAATAATTTTCATTATTTTGACAAACAACACAAAATAGATCGTGGATATCAAAAAATTTTACCAAGCTCCCTAGTAAAAGAAGTTCATTTTATTTAATTAATTAATTAAATTTCAATTTACTTGAAAGAAGTGATAGACCTAAACGTTAATACAGCTAAATGTTAATACAGAATACAAAAAGTAACGCGCCAGGCTGAGCGAATGTATCGCGTACTCGTGCACCAAGGTACGTACTATCGTACGAATGCACGCACTTTTACCGCGGTAACCCGCTTCACGTGCGACGCGTTCGCACGATAACGCCTCGCGCTACCGCTTTGTCTTATCTTCGTCACGATTGCAACGCCGTCTCGCGTGGTACCGTTTTCCTCCGCATTTGCATAAAACCTCGCATACAGTCGCAGCCGTCTCGCGCGAGTGGTTACCAGCGATGCCTCGCGCCTTATGCCTATATTGCACCCTGGACGCGATGAACGATATTCAATGTAAGCTCTGCTTTTTCTCACGCGACGATGTAAAAGTAAGCTCTCATTGGATATCACTAGTCGTTCATCACTCATCGCAAATCATTCGGTATGCAATAGGCATTACGCCGAACGCAAGGAAGCTGTGGGCAACGAGTCTCCCAGGAGCGGCGTCTCGAAACGAGTATTTACACTTTTCATTTTAATTCCCGTACGCGGCGCGATAGATCATACGTTCTATTATCGCACAGTCGTCGCATCACGCGTGGTCACGCTTCACAGACATTAGTGCGTTAACGCGAGCGTGTAAGTAAGCTTTTTTTATCTCGCGCCTTTACACGGTCTGTTTATGCGGCTTACACGCGGAATCGCACGGAGCGCAAGCCGTTAAATTGAACACGAAAGTTACAGCCCGTGCACCTAAATTGCACATTAACGCGTTCGTACGTAACGGATTTTAATAAAGCGATGATGACGCGCCGGATATTAAAGAGAATCCTCGTAAAAGAAAGAAAAAAAACGGCATTCTCTATTATCTTGGTCGTTCCCAGACCATTTCTCCTAGGGAGATCTCCCGGTGAGATCTCGCGTCATTGAAAAAGTCGAAAAAATTACGTTTTGCAAGATATTCTCCAGAAATTGTCTCCTTTCCGAGGAAGGATTTCCAAGGAATTTTTTTTTTTTAGTGACAACAATAAAAATTTCGCGCCGATACTTCCTCGCGCTTCATCTTCGCGAAGAAAACGATCTGAGAATGTAATTCCACTCAAGGAGAGAAAGAGATGGAGTTGGATGAAGGGAGAGAGAAAGTGCGTATCCCTTGATGGAATTGAGATTGTTTTCAGTAGCACGGCAGCCAATTGGCGGCAGGGCCGATGAAAAACGCGCGACCTCAGGCATATACTGCCCTTTGTCCATTCCCATTTGAAATTCTTAAAAGTGCCCCGACCCTCCCATACGTTCCTTTTTTTGCCATAAAGGCGAGAACACCAGACAACAATAAGATGAGGAGTGTTCGTTCGGTTAAAGTGGTGGTGGCGACGATAAAAATCCAAGTACCTTGCAATTACATCTGCAGGTAAGCAAGGTTCGCGACTAGCGATGGCTACGAACGTGCAGGTCAAGGCATGCCTAATAAACAGCCGTTTTTTTTTTTGAAGTACTTATTTCTAAACGCGCGCTTGCTATTAAACTCATCCATTCGGTTAAGCAAATCGGAATTACGATTGAATGTCTGACATGCCTTTCTGTTCGACGGAATAATCACAGTCACAACGTTTAAGATATATCATACCACTTATCTTCCATCGAATTATACAAAAGTTTTAGTGTTAGCTTTGCATATTTACAACGTCCATTTTAAAATTAAATTCAAAATAAACTCGAGATAAATTCAAAATCTATACACATTAGTTACACTTAAGAACTGAAGATGAAAATGTAAATAACATTGAACACTGAAATATAATATACCTTCTGTCAGAAAAGTTATACATTGATATATATTAATATATAACAGATATATAAATATTAATAGATCCTTTATTACAAAATATTTTGCAACAAATCAATGAAAAAGATTATTTTTTTGAATGACAAGACAATGCCATTTCTAGAAGGTTAAGCCAATAATATTTAATTATTGTATCAGACCTATCAGACTTTCAGTATTATTGTATCTGTAGAACAAAGTAAGAATGGCCATTACTTTAATACTGATTAATTATAAAACTATATGATATTAAATATTGAAGGATTTAATATCAATGCTACGTCTTGGTCGTGCACATCACTACCGTCAAAGACCTCCTGACAGCCTCGGCAGAGAGTGCTTGGCTTCTGAGGCTACTAACAGAAGACGATGAAAAAAGAAGCATCTCTTGGGTAGCACCTGCCATCTCCTGCTTACATTGCCTTACTCAACTTCATTTACACGTGCATTACTCGTCTAAATACTCGCCGAAGATTGGCGCATCGCCTTCAAATGCGCTGCGTTACGCGGGAGTACGGCGTGCATTACGATATCAAGAGATGTAAAGAAGTGAGGTAAATCTCCCGACCGTAGAAGCTCGGGAGAGCTTTCTCAAGAATTTTTTTCGCGGTAAAAACTTTACTAACAAATGAAAACTGCGAAAAAATATAGATTGTATGTACATATTAGGTTGTTCGGAAAGTAATTCCCTTTTTTTCTTATGAAAATGAAAGATGATTTTCAATTAGACGCGTTTCAAATGATCATGAACGGGCGAAATTCGATAAATTTAATCTCTCAGCGATCTCACGATTTGTTATTCGCCGGTTTGCATCAATTAATGCCTTTATTGTGTCTTCATCAGCTTCAACTAGCCTTCCAGAACGTGGTGCATCTTCAACATCAAAATTGCCGGATCGAAATTTTGCAAACCAGTTTTGGCACTGGCGTTCTGTCAATACATCTTCTCCATACACATCGGATAATTTTTTCTTGCTGAACAGCATTTTTACCTTTCCGATAGTAAAATATGCCGAAAATGCTGCTTTTCACTTTCCATATTTGATAGGGCACCAACCAAAAACTACTGCGTAGAATCAATCGAACTTTTTTCATAAGCAAGCCTTGCTATATTAGCTGTCAAAATATATAATGATTATGCGGCTTAAATGTGAAGTTGGTTGTGAAAAAATACAATTAAGTCCTCTGTTGGTAAAAAACGAAATTACTTTCCGAACAACCCAATAATATATAAAAAAAAAAAGGATAGCACTGTATCGTTTTCATCTTATTGTTATTTTATATTTTGTAAATGATAATTTTCTTTCGGTTCGTTATCATTTTCTCAAGTGTCTTTCTTAAACGGTTACACCTGCGAGAGATAAATAATAGTATCGCATTTGAATCTCGCGACTCGAGAAGGAAATTGATAGTTAGCGTGGGATTTTAAAGCGTTCGCATTTGCGGCCACTATTCTTTGTCTCTGCTCCGTCGCTCCTTTTTCTTCATAGTAATCTGAGAAGAGAAATCGATATGACCTCACACAAGGTCTAATTAAACCTACTACGATGTTCTCGGTAACCGCGGAGATGAAATTCCAATATAGTTCGCCTTAGAAATAAATTCAATAAGATACAAAGTCACGGGGCATTAGGAGTCGGCGACGAATATCTATTGTGCAAGAAACTTGGTGCCTATAATTAATTGCATAATAAAAACTTATTACATTTAGTTTTGAGCCGATTCAACTAAATTTAATCTTTTCTCTCTCTTACGTTCGCGAAAGAGAAAGATAGACAGACAGAGATAGAGACAGAGAGAGAGAGAGAGAGAGAGAGAGAGAGAGAGAGGGGGGGAGATAAAAAAATAGTTTGTTTTGCTAGGCTTGATCGACAACTGATAGCAAATTCGGTTGGACGCACAAGTGCTTACTGGTGCATATTAAAGTCGTTATACATTGATCTATTATAATTTGAATATTAAAGTAAAATACAAATCTTTTGAAATACAAATCTTAATGAAGCTATGAGTTTACACAGTAAAAAAATATGTTACATTTGTTGGAAACGATTTACATTCGCGCTCGCGAATCCTTAATAAAATCTTTTTTTTAAGCTAAAAAAATAAAATATACCTTTAATATAATAAATTATGAATGTTAACTTTACTTAAAAAGAATGCTCTCACAGTTTGCTTATAAATTGTATCAGTATGACTTTTTTTATGTTAATTTTTTTTTACATAATATATCTTTTAACATAAGGTTAAATTAATACAAAAATTTGAACTTTTGGATGACGTCAAATGCGTCAAATTTAACACAAATTGTGTAAGAAACTTTGAAGGTAAACCGGTTTATGATAGAAAGTTTGAAGGTAAACCACTAATGTAGTCGAGATTTATGGGGATACATCGCGGTCGGAATTCTTTCGAGTATTAGATGATAATGCAATGCTTACTAATAAATCGAAACGGGAGGAGTATTAAATATCAGAGTGAAATTCCATCGTCCGGTGCGCGTGCCCGTGAATACTCCTTCCTATACATTATTACAGCCGGGGACGGCTATGTAGCGTATTTTATTAGCAGGATTAATTATAAACTTAGTGCATTCAAAATAAGAAAAACATAAAGCCGTTGACTCCAACGGGGTCGCGCAGTATTAAGATAATTTGCGCGACTATAATGGGAATACAGATTTATTCTGCGACATGTGAACTTCATGCAGTCATGGAAATGAATTCCTGCGCCGTAAAAGATATTCGAAACAATTCGTACAAAGATAATTATGATGTCCGATTCAATGTGCGCGCGCGTAAGTGTAGGCGCGATTCACGAACTTTGCTATTAAAGTCAACAATTTATATCAACGTATAGATATACAAGACGAAGTGCTAGTATATTAAAGACGAGACTACAGGGGATGCTATGATCAAGCTAATGGGTGTCACAAAAAATTCACTGGCGCAATTCCGTTGTACTTTACTACACTCGACTCGGGGATCAAGTGTAATTGTGCGTTAAACGTTAGCCAGGGTTCACGGTGTCCCACGGTCGATAAAGGCCACTCGTCGAGCTAACACGTGCATTAGAAAATTCGCACGGATTAAGATTAGAGATATAATCGGACAGCAGTTGCTAATGGTTTACTACGCGCTGTCCGAGCATCTCACAAGCTCACGCAAATGCTCGCTTCTCCTAGCCATGAAAATGACTCGGCTGGTTCGACCTCCTCTCTGAAGGCAGCGTTACTCGGTCATACCTGTCAACGATCCGACAATCGATATCGTGTACATCTATCGGCACGCTGCGCCAGGCTGGGTCGGGCCGTGCCGTGCCGAGCCGGGACGAGCCGAGCCGGGCCGAGCCGAGCCAGGCTGCCAGGCCCAAGCCAGAGCCACGCCAAGCCGTTCCCAATTAGGACGCACGCGCTTCGCATTTTTCAGCGGGCGTTTCATATAAAATAAATGTGCTAACTAACCAATTACAGCGAGACAGCCCCTGGGAGACGACTGGTTGCATCGCTGGCGCTCATTAGTGTCACGCTTAAGTGCCGATTGCACCTTCGCCGCGCGATGCGGCGCAGCACGGCGCGGCCCGGTGCGACGGCAGATGCGATGACGATGATGCATCGCGATTCCACGACCGGCCCCCGAGAAAGTCAATATCGCACGCCGGAATTCCGCGATAGCCCGTCAAGCTGACGCGTCAAGCTTGACCGATGACTCTCCTTTGTAACGCACTTCAAAGAAAGTGTAGTCATTATTTCTGAATAGCAGGATCTTACTTTTCAAATAATTCACGCTTTATTCTTTTCCAGGAGAATAAGAAAGATCGGAGATTTTTGTGCGTTGTCTTAGTATTGTTCCGATGTATCATTTGTATATATCTCGTACAGAATAAGAGTGCCGTTCTTTCCTTTTCACACGTCTCTTAATCTTTCGGAACTGGACCGATTCAATTATAAATATCTTTTGACGAAAGCGGGAAAGATTAACGGGCCATTAATCAGATGGCGAATTAAACATTTTATTAATATAGATTATCAAATCTAAACAAACGGAACATTTTGACTATACTGTTGTTGATTGTCTTAGCTGTTTCTATACTAATTATATATATATATTTGCAGTATGTGCATTGTTAAATTCATAATGTTATACCAGCTAATTTGAGTTATTTTTAATTATTTATAGTCGGCACCCCTACTTATGACGTTAATTTAATTTAAAACAATGGAATTACACAATCTAAAAAATGTATTCAATTTTACTTAAATTTAGTTTATCTACTATTATTTATTAATTATAAATGCATACATGAAATGGATGTTGTTTATTTTGAAACTAAGCCGACATTTATAGTCCGTTCTCGTTTCAAGATCATCTTAAATAATGTCTTAAGATACTAATACGGCTCTTAGTTCGTAATATCTAAAGACTATATTTGAGGTCTTGAATATAAAAATCGACTATGAATTCTGCTCATAGAACTGATTTATACTTTGACATACATGAAAGTTAAAAATAACAAAATATTATTTAAATTAAGGAATTGGATTACCATTATTCCTTCGGTATCTAATAATATATAAGAGTTAAATAATGAATAAATAATAAATACAATGAAGTATATTAAATTACGTAGTCACATCAGAGGTCAGAACATAAAAAATTATAATAAGGTACACAAGAATAAATAATCCATCATAGATATAATTATGCTTTCCGTAAAGTGAAATATCTCAAATAATAAAGTCCAAATTTTAATGGAATGGCAAACACATTCTTGTAACTTATTCTTCTAGAGCTTTTCAAAACACTATAATACAATTTTTTTTTATAAATTTTTTTAACATTCGTCAAAGTCAAAGCCATTGGAGGTTTTACCTCTTATTTTAATTTTTACATAAAAATGAATTTTCAGTGGAAAAATGAAAATAAGAGATATAAAATGGTCTTGATCTTAATAAATATTATCCAGGACATGATCCTGAACAACATTCAAGAGGTTTTAGCCGTTGGTCGGACATCTTGGGTACCTAATACTAATGCCAGCGGTACTGTAACTTTCAAACCTTATAACTCGAAATGTACTTTATAAAAAAAAATTTTATTATAGTGTTTTAAAAAGCTCTCGAGGTTAGCTACAAGAATATTTGATAAAAAATGAATTTCTCTCAAGATCACGTTGAATTTTTTAAATGATGGTTCCATTTAAAAAATTCAACGTGACCTTGTCCTGACCGTGACAACGCCATTTAAGGTCTAACCAATGATACTATATTATGTCTCCCTTGAAATCGAAAAATTTTTGTCTGAAACATTTTTCAAGAAATTATTGATATATTTATTAAGACAAGGGTCCTGTTGCTCTGTTACACCCTATATATTGTATATTATAAATTTACATTGAATTATTTAAGCATCAAAGATTCAGCTTTGACCGTTATGGGCCTTTAAAAAGATTGAATTTAGTTAAATTTTCAGATATTTTAGTAAACTTATTTTTTTCTTGTGCCTTTCAATTAATAAATTAAATGGGCGGTCTTACAGAGTAGGCACAGACTCATTATTGCAATGCTAGTAACTATGTTACAGATTTTGGCATCAACTCTGAAGGGTTATACGCCGACGTACACTCCAATTCGGAAGAGGTTAGATAGACATAAACTTTCAATTTAAATTTCTGCGCAGTGTTCCATTTTCGAACGTGAGCATGATGCAAAGGACACTTGCCGAAGAATCTCTTCGGCCAGATGCGAGCGCGCGGAATAAACGCGCCCGATTACGATTCCCGGGGTCGACCTTGCGAATCCATAAAAGTGCATAATCGCGCATCTCACATCAGCGTTACAACGTTTCTCTTGATCTTGGCCGTTCGCCGTGCGCGCAGTTGCACCCGCGGAGCTTTGTTTTCTCAGTGCGGCGGATCCACACCCTGACTTGGCGCGTACATTTATACATTTTACACTTTCGCACGCACACCGGTATAATAATAATTGTTCGCGCCCTTGCGTCGAAAATAGCGGCCTTGTCCTTGCGAGGCCGCGCTCCTCGGACGCATCCATCGCGGCTGCCGCCGTGGGAAGATCGCTTCGCGGAGATCTCCTTCTCGCCGATGGACCCTCCGGCTCGCCTTGACTGATCCTTTCTACAGATCAGTATGCGTGCTACTACCACTATCCACTCGTACGTATGCCACTAGCTAAATGCGTTCGCGATAAATATAGAATTAAATGGATTCACGCGCGCGTCGCCGGCATTAATAAGCGACGTGTTTCGCATACGCGCACCGTACTGCGCCGTATTGCCATCTCTCGCGATGTAACGTAGCGTCAGTTATATATAAAACCAGGAAATGTCCCTTACTGTCGTAATTTTACGGTCCGGTTAACTTTTAAATAGATAGATGCTCAGAACACGTCAAAAATTTTATTTTTACAGTTACATTTGTTAATAGCATGTATAAAGTTACATTAGTTATAAATTTACATTAGTGATATTCTTATAAGTAGGATTGTGGGAAGTAATGCGTTTTTTGTAACGACATTACTTTTTTTTATTAGTAACGAAAAAGTAGCGACGTTACATTTTCTTTAGTAACGAGTAACGAAACTGACCCCGTTACTCTTGTATCGTTACTTTTTTATAGGCCGTTACGGACAATTAAGATTGTAGGTACTAAATAAACAAAAAACTTTTTGCCTAGTTTTATTTCATTCACTATTCTCGCTTTAATATAAGAACACTATAAACTAAAATATCTATTATATAATAAAATACCATAGAATTAAACATAAGTATATGTAAAATATTAATAAAAGATAAAAATCTTCAAAAATCTTTCTAAATATCTTATATTTAATTTATATTCTGTCTTAGCATTCTATCTTAAAAGCCTGTTTTAACATTTTAAAAAAGTGTAATTATGCAGAAGATAGAAGACCTTATTCATTGATTTTGATGAATTAGGGTCATTTGATGTATTTTTGCACGAAATGAATGAATCTGACAGATTTCTTTACCTCATCAACTTTAATCATTAATACTTCGGTTTGTCGGACAGAGCGACACTTATTTTTCTGATAGATTCGTTCATTTTATGCAAAAAACGCGTCAAATGACTCTCATCAAAATCGGCGAGTAGGCCCATTTCCCACGTAATTAAAAAAAAAAATGAAAAGTGACAATTTTTTATTGTTATTTTTAAGTAACGGTAACGCGTTATTTTTTACTGCAAATATCGGTAATAGTAACGCGATACTTTAAAAAAGTAACTTTCCCACAACCCTGCTTATAAGATAAAGCTCTTATAGAACTTTAAAATGAAATTCTGGAATTTAACGGAATTCTAAAAAATAGTGATTAATTAATTATTTATTTTGAATAATAAAAGCATTGTTGTTTAGTGCTTTTAATATTTAAAATAAGTTTCAGAATTATATTGACCAATATCAAGCTGAATTTCTGTAAGGCAGGAATGTAGAAATAATAAGAACTTTAAATCTTCTGAACAATAATTTATTTTCTTTGTTATAACAAAATTTGTTATGATAACTATACATGGGGATACTACTAGCTATCTACCTATTTAAAGATATTTTCTCTTCTTTATTGAGAATGTAGAGATACTTGGTAAGACATATCAGGGAAATCTTGATAAGCCGAAGAATCACTCTGATGTGTTAATATAAAAATAGATATTAATGATAGATTACAGAGAATTGGAGAGAGAATTGAGTCAGATTAAAGTAAAAAACTCGCGTTACAAGGCAATACAAGGAAGTATGATTGCGCGGAAGAGCAGCCGCTTCTTGACGACTTCAGGAGTTAGTGGAGTAAATTGAAATGAGTGTGGAAGTGAGTCAGCAAACGACTGCTTAGTTTAAAACCTGAATCTTCAGCTTTAATCCCATTCAGCCGTCATCGCAGTAATATTGTCATTTTAATAATAATTGTCGTAACATCCGTATCTACACTTTTTGCGTTGCAAGTAGAACGAATTTTGAATTAAGTATGCAATTATAATCTTCGTGAGAATAGAATTTAGAAATAATTTATTCAAAACATGATTAAAGTAAAAGATATATTTGCGAAATATTCTTAGAGAATTCTAATTAGAAATTGGAAGAGTAATTAAATTTAAATCAATTAATAATATTGGACCAGCACGAGAGAGAGAGAGAGAGAGAGAGAGAGAGAGAGAGAGAGAGACTCGTTCAGCAGGATGTGAAAAAACATAACACAGGTTGCAGCGATCGCGACGTATTATGGCAACGAGATACACACCACTTTGTGGTACAACTTTTTCAGGATCTCTCGCCACTTCTTCGATCTTGTTAGCAGCTTCGAATGGCATTCTCCCGTACGCTTGGCTGCTTGATGTTCAGCAATTTTTGTAAAATTTTCATTCAATGGCGTGGTTCGTCACGATATCATCTATTAGCAAGTTATTTGCTCGTTAATCCACGTAACGCGGCCGTGTGAGAAATTGCTGCAACCCATGCCGATGGGTTTGATGTGTTATTGCAGAACGGCAGTATGGATTCTTAATGTACTTCGCGAATATCGTACACGAGACCGTTATATCTGTCGGAGTATAACAACGTAAATTACGGCGACGATCTCCATTCGCGGTATATTCCCAGAACTTAGGCGGGAATTTACGCGCGCTTGCCTAACGATCGAGTCGAAATCCGGCGGCGTTTCGCAAAGCGCGACGAAATGATGAGAATCGGCAATGACGACAACGATGACGATGACGATTGGATCGTCCACGATGGTTAGATCATATGAACCCGGCAATGCGACATTGCGTATTCGCGTTGCGTAACGCTTTCCTCTACGAGCTTTAACGGTAGCAGACTGGCGATTTCCTTCGTCTGTCAACCGGCAAACGATCGTGCTCTCGTGTAATTGCCATGATTTCCCGCTTGGCGTAACACTAACAGTCGCGTAGCGCGCAGGAAGATCGATGAACGGAAGACCGGAGACGGAGGTTTCTTATACGCGTTTTACAATAGGATCACTGGAAGCCGTAATACGTAAGAAATTAACCAATCATAATCGATTATTTTTCTCACATTTGATTGGATCTGTGATTGGTTCCTTATGGCTTTACGGTTTACGGTAAGTAAGTCTTTTTGTAAGTCTTTTTGGTAGTTAACCCTAGTATGATACTCATTGGTTCAACCTTATGCGATTCTTTACATTGCTGTAACTCTTTTATAATATTATATAATTTGAAGACCCGGATTGAGGCTGAAAAAAAACTTTAAATATGATAAGCCTGTAATAAGGATTCTTTGGATTTGCGTTATTCTCGATGTGAAAATGCACGAAAGTTCAAAGAGAGTACTTGGAATCCACATGTGATTAGCTTCCGCTAAGTTTTCGGTGTTCTGGGTACCCCTTTATTTTTTTTAAATATAAGTTTACTGTGTTTCGGATAGTATAAAGTATAAGTGCACGAATAGAAAAGATAATATAAATACACAAAAATGTAGAACTAAAAAGAATTATATTTCAATGTAATAAATAGTAGAAATTTTATAATTTTTGTCAGTCTTCGGAGATCGCTAGGCCGGGGCGGATTTATTGCTTTAGAGTAAGTGTTTCATTATTCTCTAAATTAAATCCTAAAATATACTTAATTATACATACTATAATAATATTTAAACATGTACAATTTATACATGTCCTTTATCTACTTATATTATTATTCTTTAAAAATGTCAATTTTCGATAGTTCAAATAATTATACTTTTTTTATCGATTCATATCGTATTATTTTTTTTTTGTTAGTTCAAAGGGTCAACTAAAAAAATCATATAGATTTTTGCTTAAATTTAAAGATTTGAGAAATTTTATCCAAAGTAGTCATTTTTGGCGAATTTTTTTTACAAAATTTTTTTGAAGCACTGTAATTAATTGAAGATAAAATATTATTTATTTGATTCATATTTATTTGTTTTTGTCTAACTTCGAGGTATAAATTTTACACGTTTTGAGCTAAAAAATACCTATTCAGTCCAGAGATATAGCGTGATAAAGTTGCAGGGTTCATAACCCCTAGTGTTATAAGGAAGGTAACCAAAAATAATAATATCACTGCTAGAATTAAAAACTGTTAAAAAAAAGAAGCAATAAATTTCAGTGTTCAATGTTACATTTTTCCATTCTCAGTATTCAAGAGTAATTAATCTGCATGGATACCGAATGCGCACACATTATTAAATTTACTCGGAATCTATTCCGAATTTAATTTTAAGTAAACGTTAAATATGCAAAATTCATTCTAGATAATTAATACATTGTTGATTAGCCATTTTATACAGAAATTATCGTAGGATATATCAAGCCTATTGAACGGGGAAAAATTTTCGTTGATAATGTGTGTACAAAAAAGTTAGTAAACATATCCGCATATCTGAGTAAACAATTTTTACAATCAGAGTAAAAAACTTTTACTGAATTTTTAATTTAAAATATTTCTATAGTTTCTTCAGAAATGTTGATATTAAACAAAAAAATTAGCAGCAAAAAATTGAGCAAAACTATGATCAATTTTGGTTTTGATTAGTTCTTGTAAATTTGCTATTAGATTGTCAATAAGTTTTGCACAATTTTACCGACAATTTTTCATGTGTCAACTAAGCATTTTTTTACACACATACACACATCTGCTACCAATTTATTGTTATTATTCAATATAACAGAATTTGTATAAAGATGCCTTTTTGTTGTAAGAAAATTCTTAGCAAGTATTTTACGAAATTTGTCTTCGACAGATTTTGCTAACTGAGGATTACAAATCAAAGCCTAATCTCTGTATCTCTTTATTTATTTCTTCCTGTTCCTTTCGCGCGTACACACGTTCTAATTTGACGGATTAGAGAATATTATGACATTTAACATCTTTATTGTATGCTGTCTGAAAGATTCCCATAAAAAGAATTGCACGATGCGTGAGAGAGAAACCCGTAATGATGTAACGTATCGGACGTTCGCATGGATAATATACACTCAACAAAAATTAAAGCCAAGGTCGTTCCACTTTCCACCCACTCGGAAACCACGATTTGCTCGTAATTTTTATGATCTCATTCGCGATGTCGAGGCGTGCAAACGAATCGCATTGAGATGCAAGACGATATATATATAAATTCGAAGTGTGCGCAAGAAGGCTATCGCGCGATATCGTCGTTGCTGAATCTCATGCGAGTGTTACCAAATATAGGGACCGCGCTGGGCTCGTTTTATTTAAGTACCTACAGCCGAATAAGGAATTCGCAGGTAACATTTTAGTAAGAGATGATTTATTTTTTGCGAAAGCGCGCATCAATTTTTGCGAAGAAGAACATTTCTGTCAGGATGCGATTCGAATTTCCGAACACGATGAATATGCGATCATTGACCGCGCCGGAGAAAACAAAATGTTCGACGTTGAAAGTAAAATTAACTTTCAAGAAAAAAAAAAACTCGGAGGAAAAAAACTCAGATTGCAGTCAAGCGTTTGTTTCTGTTGATGTCAAAGAGAGCGCGGACAAGCTTAAGTAGAGCATCCCGTGGCGTATAAACTTGAACAGAGACGAGTCTAACGAAGCTCAACGATCTAGCGAGCTCGCGCTTCGATCTATCCAGCCTCGCTGAGATTGATCTGCGCGCCTCTCGGGAGGTAGCTTCCGATCCCAGCCACGATCCGATCAGCTGCCATTTAATCTCAGCACGCTGCAATTGTCAGCTCCTCGTGCCTCGTCGTTGCTGTGCATACACCAGAGAGAGAGAGAGAGAGAGAGAGAGAGAGAGAGAGAGAGAGAGACTGACTCGGCTACCACGGGCGATTATTACAGGCTCTTCCTAGGCAGGAAGAGAGTATCGAGGGCGGTGCGCACGCTCCTGTGGGGTAACAGCTCCTTTCAGCGAGCAACAATAGGACCCATATTGAATAAACCCACGTCCACGTAGGTCGAACGAGCCGCTCGTATTCTGTTAACTGGCGTACTGGAGGACTCCGCGGGCGAGGCTCAGGCCGCCAGTATCGCTGGCACTGACAACGAGGCTAGGTAGAGAGGGGTGGTGGCACACGGTTAGACGACGCCGACGAGTGTGTGTGCGTGCGGCTCTTGATGCCGGTGGACCTCTTACGCTCCACTCAGTTCGAGCCGGGCGTCAGTGACTTCGCGTCCGCCGATCCGATCGGAGCCTCTCCGAAAGGTGCGCGTGTTCCTCCGTGGGCCAGAAGATAGTCAGGCAAATTGGACCGCTCGTTGCCTTTAGGAAACCGGCGCCGAACGTGCGGTGATAGTTGCAGTACTCTCTTTTGGGTATTTTTTATTCTTTGTTCATCCTTCGACCCGTGCTCTATCCGCGCACAATTGATAGATGTTTAAAGATAAATATCCAAAATAGGATTTGTCTGGCGTATTTTGTTTTTTTTTTTTTCTTTTTTTTTCTTAATTTATTCTATTTTATTTCCCATACAGCGCAGAACTCGCAACATTGTTGCAACGTTCGTAATGTTTCTCGCAATATTGCTAGAACGTTGCTAAAATGTTCATACTGCTGGAAGTACTTGTGTCGTATGGGTCATAATTGTAGAATTCGAATTTGTCGACGCCTACGTACGTATTGTGAATTAGACGCACGGATTGTCTTGCGTATTGTCATAGAACATCGTACTATCATGCAATTATACCGTCGCTTCGATCGGGATCGGTTCTGCAATTAAATAAACGTAACGATGTTCGGTCGACGGAGCACGCTGGTTTCCGTAGAGCGTTTTCGCGGTTGGATTACGCAGAGTAAACCACGATGGAGAACACTCTGACCATATCGCCTATCCGTCTGTTTTCAGACCACCGCGATGCAGCGCGACCTCGGCCGACAAGGTGTCTGAAGGATATCCCCGCGGGATCTCTCTCAGCCTCTCTCTTTCTCTTCAACCCTCTCCTTTCCTCCACGGGATACGGTAGGGCCTGTACGTGGGCTACCAGGATGCAGCTCAGACCCAGTTATCGGCGTCTGAAGGCACCCCGCGGCCCGCACAGCTCGGCATAAAGCAATAAAAGCGTCCGAGATATATCTCGCAAGGTTCGCGTAAGAAACGGCGAAAGAAAGCCGACTGTACCGGTAAATCATAAACGCCACGGGGATCGAACCCCACGGGAGATAACTGCCTTTGCGTCAGGAGATAGAGGAAGAGAGAGAGAGAGAGAGAGAGAGAGAAAGAGAGAGAGAGAAAGAAGAGCAACTCGGAAACCGAGCGGGATTCATCGTTCGATCGCGCGCCCATCGGATCCATCTATCCTCGGCGGCGCTCGAAAACGAAACAGCCCGGAAGAAAAGCTCGTTCGTCGTTCATCATCGGCAACAGGACGTCCGGAACAGACGTACCTCAGCTTCGCGTGCGGAGAGACGGTCTTCATCGTTTGCTTCTTGTTCGCCACCGTGGATATCGTCGATAGATCCTAATAGCTTCTCCGTAAGAAGAGAGTACGGCCTTACGCGTGCATAGACGATCCACCATCCTTATTCGCGAGTGATTACGGATACACTGCCGATAGATCGTAATAGTCTAAGAGCCGCCAAGGAGAGATACGCCGCCTGCCCGCTCTCGCGATGGTGTTTACCATCGAGGATATTATCGATAGATCGTGATAGTTTTGCCGTAACGCGTTTGCGCTACCGCCCCGCGATCAGCCGCGAGAGGAGATGATCCACCGCGCGTGTGAAAAGTGTAACGCGGAAAGTGGCAAATCGGCGAGGATCGACGCCGACAGCGATCACTTCGACAGTGCCGTCGACTCGCAGGAACGATCGACCGGTTTATTCGACACGGTGTTCCGTCGAGGTGTTTCATGATTCTCAATCTCACTGCGCGCTGTTGCCCCGGGCAACGGTTTAGTGGCTAGTGAACGGAGTTTCACGAATTGTTTATAACGGGGGGGAGGGGGGAGGGTGGGGCAGAGGTCAACTAGACCGCTTTAAATCGTCCGCTGCAAATCAATTTTACGCCATTCGACAAAGGGAATCGATTTGATCGCTCATACGTAAAGGTAACAGTCGTTTAGCCCTTCGTGTGTATAATTTCATTTCTTCTTCTTTTTCGCACGCGGCAATTTTACACGGAAGATTGCCTGACGCTCACAAAGTATCGAAAATAACTCAGCGCTCAGAGAGGGTTAATGTCACTATCATCGCGCCGTGAGACGGAAAGTGACGGTCGCCGAGCGACCGCGGCGGAGTGACATAATTGAAGAAGAAAGTGCCAGCGCATCCGAGCGCCCGTTATTAAGCGGTAATGAGCGGGTGCCGAGCGGGGAGTGAAGATGCCTTCGAAAGCAAGCGTCGTGCTCGCTCCACTTGCACCACGGGGATTAAATGACGCCAAGCTCTCGAGCTCCGCGGCGTCATCCTGAAGAGGACTGTCTCGCCTTGAATCAGCCTCAGTTCTCTAATCCTGACGACCATACCGGTCGCTCACTTTGATGTTCGCTTCGGAATCGTTCGCGCGATAACGTTATTTCGAAACGCGTGAGATCATGTCGTCGAACGGTGAATTCTCAACGATGTCCAGCGAGGAGATGCCTTCTCTGCCCAAATCCCTGCCAAGTTCGAGAGAGGCCACCGCCGAGGGTGGTTCCGGTTCCAGCGGCGGATATATGCCACTACGAGAGTTTCTGGATCGATTTTCGTTACCAAGGGTCGTCAGACTCGAAGGTACCGGTGGTAGACCGGTCCTCCTGTACAAGCAGCAACAGCGATCCTTGAGAGTCACAGCGAGCTTGCTGATGCATCGGTATCGACACGACGTCAAAGTGGGACCGGAGATTGTCATCCCGGAGGGTTATCCAGGTGAGAATTTTCCTTAGATCAGCTATTTGATGCGATACGATTATTGTGCTCGGTTATATAAAGGAAATTGCAACCAGTCGGATCTTCGATGTTATTGCTTCTCAAGAAGAATTAATATTCTGGAAAGCAAAGGCCGTAATTTCTCTCTCACGGGGATTCAATAAATTTAATATCGCAATATGAAAAAAAATTCTCGGTTCACAATCGATTGGAATACTTTTTTCAAGAAAATAAAAGTAAATCGGAAACTACTAAAAAATTATAAAAATTACAATACAAACGTACATTAAGAAAAAGATTTAGTTTTGCTCTCAGCAAAACTGTCTAATTGAGGCATTTTTTAACAGTAACCACATATTTTGTTTACGTATACAAAAATTCAGTTGTTTCTGCGGTATACATTTCTCTGCTTTGCAAATAATAAAAACATTTGTTTATACCGACTAAATAATTTACAGTTTGTTTGATTCATAGAACAAAACATTTTTCCTCGTGTAAATGTGGAAAGAACGGTTTTTTAAAATATCTAAAAATTTAGTTAAATATATAAATCTGAAAATAATTTTATTAAACTATTAATCATGTATGATCAAGATTGTCAAAATTTTTTGTAGCATCGCTTATCATTGTTGAGTTTTCTGCATAAATACTTGGGAACGGTTCAATTATTTTCAGATCTAGCTAAAATTTTTAGATATTTTGACAAAATCACTCGTTACACGTATGTATATTTTCCAGACATCTTTCCGATGTTTCTTCGACGTCTCTCAATTTTTAATATTATTTAAATTAGTATCAACGTAGCCTCTCTTTTAATGGCTTATGTCCCGTGATATGATAGTCGACAGCGCGTAGAACGTAAATTATGCTCGGCAGAGAGAACGGTAACGGTTGTGGAGATCATCCGGCTGGAATCATCGGAACAGGTTATAGACTCCATCGAGCTCACGCTCGCGTTTGCGTTGGCGATCGCGTAGACGTGCGAGAAGCTGTAAGAAAAATGATAATGCTTTACTTCTCTCTCTTCTCTTCTTTTCTCCCTTTTCTCTTTCTCTCTCCCTCGAAAGAGACAAGCAGGCTTATTCTCTCCTCCCCCTCCTCTCTCTCTCTCTCTCTCTCTCTCTCTCTCTCTCTCTTTCTTTCTCTCGAAAGAGAAGGAGAGTTTCTCCGTCATACGATTAATACTCTCGTTCTTTTTTGTCTCAATCGTAAACCACTTTGTGGCGAAGTAAGTCGCGAAGCTCGCGGTGGCCGTCGCTTCTCTGCTTGCGCACTATCCTCCGCGACTTATATTGGTTTCTGGCATCGGAAATGGAAATTATGAGGCAATAAAGCGCGGTAATGCGGGCCTTATTAGATCGAACGGACGGGAGGTGAGGTGGGGAATGTTTAGGCTCGATGGTGGCTCGACAGCTTGAAGAGAGAACCGTCAGCTAACGACGTCTGGTTCTTTCGCGCCCGCGAGGAGCTATTCAATATATCTCGGCATTTCTTTCGCTTCTTCTCTTTGCCTCCCTCATACGCTTCCCCCGCCGTCTCGTCTCCTTCATCCTCGTACTTCTCTTCAAGCGCGAGACGTGAAATTGGCGTCGCGCACGACAGTGTCGCGCTCGACTTGCCGCTAACTGGCCTCTAATAAACGCACTTCGTATTTTAATGAAAATGTCGTCGGCGAGACGATGCGTGGCGGTTATGAGTCAGACATGTTAAATGCCCGAAGCTGGGCAGCTCCGATCGAGAGTTGGCATTTAACGTGCGTTTCGCACTCTTGCTATCTCGTCAATGAACGTCACGAGGCAATTACACGTCGCGCGGCCCGATTACAAACCTCTGACAAATCGTAAAATCCGCGAGGGAAACACGTTCTCCGAATGACGTCACAACTGACAAAATTTCGTCATATATTTTTTTGCTCGGACAACGGTCCGGTCGAGTCATGCGAAAGAAATGTTGCTGGTAACTCTTACGCACGAATAAATTATTCCACTTCGGACATATCGATGATTCACGAGAGTTTAAGGTATATTGACAAATGTTTCTTAGCTTCTATCTAGATTTTACGTCGACTTTAAAATGGCTTTGAGTAACTTCAATTCGCCGCTACTTTTCACTTTCGTTTCCGTTATTCGGTTCTTCTTTTTGCGCTTTTCCTTCTCGATAATCGTACGCATAGGTATGAAAGGTAGTTTTGAAAATTGAAATGCTTAACATAGTTTTGAAACTGAAATTCTTAACATCGGGTTATCGCATAAGACAGACGACGAGTGTGAAAAAAATGATCCGGCTCTTTCGTACAGGGGAAACTGTACTTAGACCCGATTGAACCAATTATTTTGATTTTAAAGATGTTTTGCATATTAAAAAAATAATTGTTATAGTGCCCCAAATACGTGTACATGCAAGTACC
>NW_017305525.1:1607451-1609065 GCF_001594115.1 Trachymyrmex septentrionalis
AGATGTTTTGCATATAAAAAAAATAATTGTTATAGTGCCCCAAATACGTGTACATGCAAGTACCATAGTTTCCTGTATGACAAAGTTTCTAAGCGATCGTAGGGGAGACTATGAATACCTATGGGCCTTCATAGTCCGTTCTTATTTCAAGATTGTCTTAATAAGTAATATCTTAAGATGCTAATACGGTCCTCTGATTGGTTCGTGACTTCTTAAAACTGTACATACTTAAGATGGTCTTGAATATAAAATCTGACTATGAATACCGGCCTGTGTGACATCGGCCTATTAGAATCATGTTGTATCTTGGGATACTACTAATTATTTTTTAACAGTAACAAAATGTTGGCTATTCAGTTATATTACTTTTCAATTGGAATAATATATAACTGAGTTGCCAACATGAAAAATTTCGTTATTATTAAAAAAATTATTAGTATGTCCCCAAGTACAACATTTCCCCAGCTACCCACAGTCTCTCCTGTATGGCAAAGATGGTAGGGAAGATTATAGTACCTAGGAACACATGTACCTTGAAATACACTAATTGTTTTTTTTTTTTAACAATAACGAGATCTTTAATGTTGGCTTACTCAGTTATATTACTTTTCAACTGAAGTAATATAACTGAGCTGCTAACGTTAAAAATCTCGTTATTGTTAAAGGAAATAATTAGTGTGACTCAAGGTACAACGTGCCTCTAGGTATCACAGTCTTCTCTCCTTTTTAGGGACGAACGAGCCGCTCATTATTCGACGAGGAGGTCGAGGACACTTTGAACCGAGTGGAGTGTGCGCGTACACGGATACAAACTCCTCGCCGGCCGCATCATAAATTCGCACTTAAAGCGGACGCGAGATTGGCTACATATGCATCGCGCGGTACTAACAGTAAATTGAGCCGGGAAAACGTTACTCCACGCCCACGAATTCGCCACGTACCACCGCGACGTAACGTAACTCTCATGCGGCGTAAAACCGCGCGGAGAAAGCGCGGGGAGTTGTAGAAAAAAAAAAGACACGGCCCCATCGCACCGGCCAGACGCGTCTCCTGCGATGAATTAGTTCCGCATTTTAAACGCTCGGACCACGCGCGCGTGCGATAAAGAAGCGTCGCCGGACATTTACTATTGACCGCCTCGGCGGCAAAAAGAAAACGCTAGGCGGGCATGCAGATCAAATAGCCGACCGTTCGCGCGAAGCGAATGAGAAGTCACGCGGTGTTATCGTCCGTACGTTTTCCCTCGTTGACGGATACGGGCGTGCGTGGCTTTCCTCCTCGGCTCGAACTGTCTCGGCTACGCTGCTTCCTCTTCGGTGAAAACTGCCGGGATTGCTTTTCCTTATGGCCGGCGGCTTCGTTTGCTCGTCATTTTATGAACCATCGGACCAGAAACGGCGCGGGACTCTTTCCGCCGGGCACGCTGGAAAACTGCAGATTCTCAGTATTCAAAGCCGTACACATTTAGCGTCGTCTAAATTCCGACCGGCGAGCTGTGATAAATCTCGCAATATTTTATGGAACAAAGTCGTTTCCTCATTCGTTCTCTATCCATGTCTTCTCCCCCCGCCCCCCCGCCCTCGGCTATTTTTCCAACCGCGTCATCGTGGAATT
>NW_017305525.1:1609165-1629543 GCF_001594115.1 Trachymyrmex septentrionalis
GCACGCGGCACTCGGCGTTACTTGCCGGACACTTTCGTCATCTGGCTTAATCCCATTTGTCCAGCGAGGCGCACGTGCTTGAAATGCGCGATCATCGGCGCGGCTGCGCCGTTAAGCGCCAATCACCGATCCGGATTGCCGCGCGAAGTCACACTGCGATTTCGTCGACGCGTCACGCCGTGACGTAATCCAACCGTTCGGACTCCCGTCCGATGCGACAATTATCCGTAAAGTTAACGAGATCGCGATGGAAATTTCGTCATACACTTTCTTCTAGCGTTGTGCACGGTTTTCCATATCGCTGTAATATAATATCGTGACAAGGCGACTTTAATGGACGATCGAATTTTGACTTTTCATCGTTGGATGAAAGAAAAACATGCTGTAATGTAAGTGTCATCTACGTAGTAAATTGAAATTCGATTGCCGTCGACGGTCGTCGATACTTTTTATTTTAATAACGGAGACTTTAACATGTCCAGGATAGTTAGTAGTCACGCAGATCAAACACACATCGTGAGTCTGTGTGCGTCTGCATCGTATCGCTTGTAATTTTCCGCGGCAGAGAGGCTGGATAAAAAGAGTCCGAAGCCTGGCTTTCGACGGAGAGAAAATCATCGGTTGCAGCTTGATGTATTAGAGGCGTGTGCCCACTGTACATCTTCGTAATCAGCTTACCCGACCGAGTGAAAAAATGTACTGATTGTGAGTATTTTCTCCGTACACAACTAACGTGTTCGCGATGGAATTGAATAACTCTCGTGAAAAATGAAAGGGAGCCATTTCGAAAATGGATAAGGAACGTGGTACGGAGTCCTATGTTTTTTTAATCAAAGTTATCAAGTGATTTTAAAAGTTTTTCCTTAATCGTCGGACATCATTCGCAATTGCAGCCATTATTATCCTTAAATACTATCGATCCTTACAGATATATACAATATATCTGTAAGGATCGATATATATATATCCTAACAAATGTTAATCGGGACATGACTTTGAACGATATTTAAGAGGTTTTAGCCGTCGGATGCTTTGCGTATTTTAAATATTAAAAGCATTGAACAAGAGTGCTTTTAATATTTAAAATAAATAATTAATTACTGTCTTTCAGTATTAAATTTGCCAGTATTAGATTTCTTTAAGGCCAGTATTTTAAATAAGTAATTGTGATGATCGTGGCACAGAACATAGCGCGGCTGCTTTGTATGTCGATGATCCAGGGTGATGATTCCTCAGGGCATAAAAATTTAATTTGATCGTCACCTCTCGAATGTAATGATAAACCACCGAGAGTATATTTGCCATCGCCGATCGAAGCGGATATAAAAAAAACTGTAAATTTGATATACTTGTACATACTATATACATCGATTCCCCAGATTGGGGATTAGACATTAAATAACAACCTAATTCCGGAAAAATTTTTGTTTCGAAACTCCTAGAATATGCCCGGATCCGATTTGGACTGTATTGCCATTTAATGAAATGAAATAAAAATAAGTAATTACTGTCTTTCAGTATTACATTTCTGTAAGGATATCAATTCTTGAGACAAGTATGGCTGCAATTACAAATGATGTCCAATGAAATTGAGTAAAAAGTTTTTAGGTTACCCCATATCTCCTTTAATTCCTTCATAAACTCCAAATAAGTAATTAATTGCCGTCTTTTAGTAATAAATTAGCTAGTATTAAATTTTAGTAAGCTATAATAAATTATATATATATATATATACATATTGCTATATGAGTAAATTTTATGTACAAAGAAATAGACACTCTTAATTAATGTAACACAAGATTTTCATACATTTCACATTTTTAATGATAAAATATTTATAATCTAAACCTAAACCTTCATATAATAAACACAAATAATTTAATTATTAACTAATAAAATAAAAGAAAAAATAAGAACACTGTGAAATTCAATTTTTATATAATATGAAGTATGCAATTCAATCTCTTTATAGTGCTCTTATCAATAAACTATATAATAACACAAAACTGCTTAAATTAAACTGCGTAAAAGAACTGGTAAAAATTAAAATCATTTATCACGTTCTGTGTTATGATACTGACAGGAGATCCAAATTAATATATAATAGACTAAATTTTTAAAAGTTTGTCCTCGCTTATCTTACTTTTTAGCATAGGTTGAAGTTCTTAATAATCACTGAATAGTTTGGAGAATGGTTTACCTGCATACTGTTACAATTTCCCATTACAACGAATTCTGCGCTGGAAGTCTTTTTTTATTTTCTTTTTTTCTAGCGCTGTGATTGGCTTGTGTGCAATTGATATACATCCGAATAGCTTAGCGCTCAACTTGCATGTAAAATTTACGTACGATGACATTCTAGAATTATTCCAATAGAAACGAAATCTGACAGATTAATGCTCAAGGAATTGAGTGAAAAATTGCAACTTTTATCATGGCCATGTATCGCATCGTCGCGATAGTTTCTCGGCTTTAGTTTCGCGCAAAGAAGAAGAGGGTGTTTATTAGAGGACTCGTCCGTTCGGAGAAACAGAATTCTCGTCGGAGGTGCACAACTTAAACCCTCAACCGGGATAAAATTACTAGGGGAAGATTCAGAGGCGCACGTCCGATTCCAGGGACTGATAAAGACGATGGACGATATCGCACAAATCACCGGCCACAGCTTAACTGCTATTCGCGCAAATCCTGGGATGAGAGAGGGCCGACGACTCTTCGGTCGGGCTCCAGTTTACAGTAATTTATTAGGCGTGTAAACCTCGAGAGAGCGTGCGCGGCTCTCGCGTCGGCGGTGTCGAGGTCGACGTCCTTTCCCTCTTTCACGTGAGAGACGAGGGCCCTTTCATCCTCTTCTTTTCTTTTCCTCCCTTTCATTTTTTTTTTTCTCTATTTGTTTCTTATTTTCTCTTTATTTTCTTATTTTCTCTGCACGTGCACCGTTAACACGCATTCGATGAGGGATGATGGTGCCGGTAGCCCCTAAAGTTTTATGGAGCAGTTTACGAGATAATCGTACACCCGCTCATTTGGTAACGGTGCGAGGGAATTACCTTTCGACAGTCAGTCGTTTGCCCGCGGCGAATCCGAAGAACGATTGCGATGCACCGTTGCGATCCTTTGCCGACCGCGAAAAAAAAGGTAAGGTAAAACGATCTCGCGTTGCCGACGAAGAAAAGGCGGATCGTCGTAAAAAGTTAAACGCGAGTGACTGATAGCACGATGTGCGAAACGGTCAGTTCTAGCGGGACATCGTCTTACTCTCGCGTGTTATATGCTAAGCAAAAAAGGGCGTTTGCTGAACCCTTCCGTTAAGGATGTAATATCTTCTTATCGTAAATATTTACGAGATATATATTTCTCATCTTGTAGGCAATACATTAAAGATATAGTATTTCATTATAAAGAAAAAAGATATATAAAGAAAAAAGGTATATAAGAAAAAAGATATATAAGATATAGAGAAAAGGGTTCTGAAAGAAAAGTGTTTGATAATATTTGTAATATATAATTGCAATTGAGAGAGATAAAATAATTATGGTTGAGTTCCATTTTTACAATTCTTACTGCTATAATATTATAGTATTACTCCTATAAATAGTCATTTTCAATGCAAACTGTATATTTTTATATGTAGAAATAATTATATTTTTTGATAAAAACTTTTTTTTTCTTTTTGAAGTGCAATATAATACATATCTTAAAGATTTTTTTCATACTAATTCCGTTGGCAGAATTTGCGTGGCATGTCAGGATTTTTAATAAATTGAGGTGAATTAAGCAAAAAATGGCATTTTTTACTATTTTCTAATTATTTTTTATGGCAAAATCAAACCTCATTTT
The DNA here is from genome assembly GCF_001594115.1 of Trachymyrmex septentrionalis. NCBI lineage: Eukaryota > Metazoa > Arthropoda > Insecta > Hymenoptera > Formicidae > Trachymyrmex > Trachymyrmex septentrionalis. The sequence continues at coordinate 1,613,006 of NW_017305525.1, forward strand.
TAAATAAAGTCTACGTGTCTATCTAAAGTGTAATTCAAGAGCTTCCTGAAATAAATTTTAGGAGATCGTACGATTTACATTAATTAAATTATATAGTTGTTTATATTTCAGTCTTTCTGTGTAATTACACAATTCAAAGAATTATTTTTTTTCTTTTCAAATTACAATAGTATCGAAGATTCTATTGCGTGTATAACGCCGTCGTTAGTCATCAGAATTTTTGTAACATACACATATCAGAATTTATGGATGTACAATAGAGAAAGAGAGAGAGAGAGAGAGAGGGAGAGAGAGAGTAAATTGGGATGATTCTTAATCAATCTCATCCCAATTATATATAATAAAAAGTCCTGTGCTACGCAAATTTAACGGCATCATGTTGAACAATTATTATATGACTAACATTTTATTGGTAATAATCAACACAGAAACTTGCGGCAACATTGCTGCAACGTTTGCAATGTCACTCTAGTGTATTGCTGTAATATTGTCGGGATGATTTGTGGCATTCGTGCTGTATACGAAAATTACAAAAATGGAAGTCCTAATCAAAATTATTTTATCATGCAATTACAGTCACAAACTACGAAACATTTTTTTCTCAATGTATGTATAAGATATGAGAAAAGTGTAAAAATTGTGTGCACAATCATCCCCCGTACCGTCTCCACTACGTGGGAATTATCGACCATCGCTTTCGTGCGTGTCGTGGTAGATCATGCGATTTCGCGCATTCGCGCGAGGGAAGATGACTCCTCTCTTTCTCTCCGGACAGAGAAGCGGAGAATGAATTGCGCGCAGTATCGCGATCGTGATTGCGGGCCGAGGGATCGTATAGATCGGCTTATCCGGCGTGGCCGTATGGTTTTACTGCCAACTTGCCCGACCCGGCGCAGATGTCTCGACTCTCTCTCTCTCTCTCTCTCTCTCTCTCTCTCTCTCTCTCTCTCTCTCTCTCTCTCTCTCTCTATCCGAGAGGTGTGTATATATACGTACACGTACATAGATATCTATATATCGTTATTTGCTCGGACAGACCTCTCGGACGAGGTCTTACGACGAGGTAAGAATGTTGCGCGGGCCAGACGCGCCCTTGGCGATGACCGCGCGGCCTCCCTCGGTTTTAAATAACGGTCATTACGTGCCAGGGTTTAACTCTCTGGCGTATCACGCGTCGTGTCGGCCCGGCACCGGCTGCGCGGAACTGATCCCACGACAAAGGAGAGACAGAAGCGAGGAAGGATTCAATCTGTTCGAGCGCGAGCCGGCCGTCTAATTTCTGCAAAATGATAGAATCTGTAAAAGCGACCGAGCAATAAATCGCACTCGATCTCTGCTTTCCTCGCGTTCTATCGCCGTGTTCGCCAGTCCAATTACCAATATCACCGATTGATACCGCTAATACTGATGCTACCGCTCTTACACGAATTTGCACGACGATAAATTCTCTTCATAGTTCCTATTTTTGATTTTTCATTTTCTTTCGTTTCTATTATTGCAAAGACATCGAACGTATCGATACTTTGTATAATAGAATACTCCCACAACACAGTTTATTTCAGCAATACTGCAACGTTTCAGCAACACTGCAACGTTTCAGCAATATTGCAGTAACATGCAAATGTGTTAAGCAACGTTGCTGCAAGTTTTTGTACTGTATGAGTTATAATGTTGTACAAGCTGCAGTTTTATCACGATTTTAGAGGAGACTAGTATTGAAAATATTAACCATTGGAAGATCGGCTTTTAGCAAATATCCCATAAAGATGTATCGTCATTGATGGGGCATAGCAGGCATTCTGCTACATCGCAGCGGGTATCATCGATAGCATAGTCCGGGAACCGTATACCATTGTCACGGTTCGATTCACGTTCGAGTAATATTATATCCCGAATGATTGGTCTCTCGCGGCGTAACGTGAATTATGCACAATAAAGATTCCAGCCGCGAGATGTAGGCTGCGGGTCTCCCTTACTTAATGCTCTGGCTAAACAAATATATCGCGCACCTGGATATCACAATGTTTACCTGGAACGTCACGCCGATCACCGGCGATCTCTCGCATCGGAAGTACTCCCGATTCCATTCGATATCCGTCGCTGTCGCCAATCTCGCGTGCAATCTGGTATTCAATCGCGCTTCCGTAATTATTCAGAATCCGCGGTCCGGGACGAACGAGAGATCTACTCGGAATTCAGAGCTTGCAATGATACGTGTCGGCAAGTTGCATATAATAATTTTATCCTGTAGATAAGTTGAAAAAAAAAAATAATTATAGCTCCTGGTCTGTTTATTAAATGTTGTGAGATTGATCGTGTTGAATTATATATTCATGCTCATGTGTTCATGAGCTGAATTCCAGGAGAGACAGATGTGTTTAAACAAAAACACCGTGACATCTGCGTCTTAGATACCGAGCCACGTGCACCAATGGCGAGGCCTATTATCCATTCCATTGAAAGGAGACTTTCCTTTCATGCTACGCAGCCGGACAGGATTTAGGATGAATTCTTGAGCATGTTGCACCGCTTAACGGAGTTCCTACGAACACACCTGAATCGTAGGTCAACGCCCAGTTCCTTGCTCCGGTTGCTGCAATCCTCTTCAAATTCTTTGTTTGTTATTACCAACAGGGCGGCATAATACAAAGTGCGAAAGCAACATTTTCTGTTATCATACAAGTCATTTTCTTAATTATTTAAGCATATTGTTTAATAAAAAATATTTTAAGTTTTCAAGGTAATATAATAAAAAGTACACACAACAAAAACAAAGCACACAAAACAAGAGAGCGACTTTTTTCTGTTAGACTTTTAAATAATTCATTCATATTTTTTTTGTAAAAAAAATATTATTTTCAAAGTCATTGTAAAACATGTAAGCGATCTTTCTGCATTGCACATATTTTTTTAATAATTTAAAATATTATATATTTAAATTTATTCTTTGATAAAAAAAATTTTATTTTTAATTTTAAAATTTTCTACTATGTATTACATTGAAATATAAGCCTTTTTAGTTCTACATTTTCGTCTTCTCACTTTTATACTATTCGAAACTTAGTAAAAGTATATTTAATAAAAAATAAAGGGATACCCAGAACGCCGAAAACTTTCAAGCTAATCATATGTGGATTCCAAGTACTCTCTTTGAATTTTCATGCATTCTCACATCGAGAATATCGCAAAAAAAAAATACCTTTGCAGGCTTATCGTATCTATGGACGGTTAAAGTTCTTTTTCAGCCTCAATCCGGGTCTTCAAATTATATTATAAAAGAGTTACGGCAATGTAAAAAATCGCATAGGGTACATTGTACCCATGAGTTTCATACTCTAGGGCTTAATGTAACGTTACGAAAGGAAATTCAGCTTGTGTAACTTAAAAGCACATTAAATTTCATGATATTTTTAACAGTGTAGATAAATGCAGATTTCAGTGGAATTTTTGTTTAGCACAGAATTCAAATGTATCTTCGTTGCTAAGATATTGAGCCTCGGCACTGATGCATATCTGAGATTCCGGGAACACGGTATCTCGATGGAGTCTATCCAAAGCAACGCCCGAGCATTAAATTCTAACACGTGCCGTGAATAGGTTTACAACGTGTTCCGTTCGGTAACGGGCCAGCATTTATGGAGTTATGGCATGAGTAGACTCTGGACCGTAAACACGTGCGTTGCAACAGTGATGCGTTAAAAACGACGGGATAAAACGGATTTTCAGAAACATTTAGCTCGCTGATTCACTCGCAGAGCGATCGCTCGCTATCGTCTCGTGTTTATTCAGCAAAGCGTGTATGTTCTCTAAGCGTGCAGGGAGTTAAAGGAAAAAATTAATGAACTCTATTAAATGTTATGGTTGTACATTTGTCTTCAGGATATATAGTCCCGTTACATATACAGAGTGATCCTTAAGTATTCTGAAAGAAGAGTTTAAGGAGTGATTCTTGATGTGTTTTAAAATCAAAAGGAAAACGTCATATAAGCACAGATCCAAATGCTTAATTTCACAAACGTACAAGATGTTAAAGTTGAAGAAAAAAATGATTTTTCTAAAAACTTCGACACAAAACCACTCAGATTATTTTAATGAAACTTTGTATATATTTCAAGGATATGAATCTTTGTGTGTGTGCGTGTGTGTGTGTGAGAGAGAGAGAGAGGCCGTATGTTATTTTTTTATTTAATCAGAATGAGCCCAAGAATAAACAGGTGTGCCCCTGATCTTTGAAATTAAACCGTTAATATGAATAATTATTCTTTTAATAAATTTTCTGAAATACTAAAGAACGATATTGTATATTAAATGAAGTTTTATTAAATTCTAAAATTCTACGCAACAATGCAATGTCTTTAAACCTTATCATGCATGAAATATCCTAATTTAATAAGACTTTGTGTAAATTTTCACTGCGTATAGTTATTTATTACATTATGTGTTTTTATATTTCAACCATATCCTTCTCCAGCATGATAACATCGCCAGCTGATTGTCGGAAAAATAGGTTGCCCGGATAAGGCTTCGAGAGAAAACGTGCGCTTCATTACGCGAATCGTTAGGCGCGCGATCTCGCAATTACGCAAGACAATGCGAGACGCGGTCGCGCGGCGCATTAGGAAACCGCTCTTGACGTGCGGTCTGTGAATGCCTGAACTTTTCCGTAGATTTTTCGCAGCGGATGCGGCGGAATCTCTATAATTACGGTCTGAACGCGCTCACTCGCGTGGCCGTATACCACCTATGTCGGATGCGTGAGCTAGAAATGGAAAGTGAAGGAAGGCCGCACGTGAAGTGACTTGTGCAACTGCAACTGCAAGCGCACGCCTTCGCAATGTTTCTTTTCCGGATTACACGCTCCCATCCTCGAATCCAGAAGCCGTCCTTCTGTCGAGGGACACGAGCGAGGAAATCTCCCTTATTACCTCCCTTTGAGGCATTCTCAAGAGCGCAATGAGGAGATCCAATATCATCCGTCTAATTGCACGTGCCTGGGTCTCCAGGTTGTTGATCTAGAACAAACAAAAACTGGGAATCCCGCCGGCCCCTAGATTATTCCATCAGTTAACCTCGAACACTAATTAATGCGCACGGACTGCAAACGGAAAAACTTTCCCAAGGGAAACCGCCTTCTCTCTTTCCACGAGACCCGCTGAATCTCATCTTCGAAGTTTTTTTCATTTGATTTGAAAAATAGTTAAAAGTATAAAGTACAAGAATGTAGTTGATGAAAATAAAACTTTTTTATTCTAAAAATTTTATTTCTAAAAATCATATTTCATGTCAAAAACAATCTTTTCATATATATTATAATTACTTGCTTTTATATAATGACCTGTTTTCATTAAATTCGATTTATTTAACAATTTTTTAATTTTTTTGAAAAGTTCTAAAAAATCGAAATAACTTTTTTTTTGGTTTCCATTGACAATAGATGTTTAAATCTTAGACCCTGAACCAGTGAAAATTCTATTTTAAATAATTCAAATAATTAAATAACTTTTTTATGTAATAGCTTTTACACAATTATCTGCAGTAGTTTTATAATGTTTTTCTTAAGGGGATCCTAAAGCCGTCTGTATTACTGACTAATCGTAATATATCTTTGTATAACAATTATTTTTTTCCTCTTTTACAGATTAGAAAAAAATCGTTTTCCGGATTAAACGCATTAATACGTACTCGAAATACGTACGCAGAATTTACGCATTAATACATCCTCGAATCCTGGCTATGAGGTGGAGTTTATGCCGAGAACGGCAAAAAATTTTGAAATTGAAATCTTAAGAAAAATTTTTTATCGTTTACAGCATAAACTCCATCTCACAGACATGTATTAATGCGTACAATACTTTAATTCTGGAAAAGGATTTTCAAATGTGTAAAAGAGGAAAAAAATAATTGTTATACAAAAATTTTTATGATTTAGTCGGTAATACGCGGCTTTAGGATCCCCTTAAATTTAATTTATTTCACAACCTTCCAATTCCTGTGGAAACTAAAAGCTAAAAAATCGAGCTAACATTATTTGCTTTCTTCGAAGACGAACTCAGGCAGTCTGAAACAGCCTGGATGGCATTCCAACGCGGGCCTTAAGGGCCAGGATTCGAGTACGTGCGCTCGTATCAGGGCGGCATTCTTAAATCAATTAGCGACAAGAAAAAGAACCCGCTGACCTTCGATCAAGTCGACCGACCATTACTTGGCTACCGTGTCTCCGCTGCAGCCGCGCGCTTGAAATCGCCTGTTCGCAATTTGGCTTCTTTACGAGCTGGTTGGAACTTTATAAACGTAGTTCCTTCTTGCCAAATATAATAGATACATTTTTTAACCCACCCTGAGGCCACACACACACGCACGTATTACAGATGCCGGCCGGTCCTGATCGTTCTCGCTACGATTAACAAAAATTCAGCCTTGAATCTTCCATCAGAGAAGAAACGAGTTGCAGATTCTTTTCTCTATGTCTGTCTTAAACTTTGTATGATAATGATCTATATTGCTGCAATAGCCATTATCTATTATTACAAACGGACACATTGCATGAATATGCAGAATTTTTTATAACTAAAATAGGATATATGAAAATTTCATTATATTTCGTACAAAATACATATTCGTTACAAAATATATATAATATATACTTTGTAAGTATTAAAATATACATGTATAATTAAAATATTAGATAATAAATTGTTCTTTATATTTTATTATTCAAAATATTATGTAATAAAAAGCATTTTTGTTTGGTAAAGAATTATTTGGGTTTATCATTCACTACTAAATTTATAATATCAAATTATATACACAATTTAAGTTAAGTATTTTTTATCATTTTTAAGTCGCCTCTACACACCACACTCTTATTATAGTCATTATGTCATACAGTTATTAATTTAATTAAACAATTTAACATACATGAGTGGGAAACGCTATATTTAATTAAAACAAATTCTTCGCTTAGTAATATCTTTTGAATTTACAGTTTCCAGTTCAAACAAACTATTCGCCAATTATTTGTCGAGTTTAAAACATAGTTCTAAACCGAAGCTGGAGTAGTAATATGGTAATATCACAATTTAACTGATAAGTAATTTAATATTAATAAACAATAATTGTCAATACGTGATTAAAATTTAAAAACAGAAAAATAAAGGGCATACACTACTATTAAATATTACATAATTTATGTAATATTATTGTATAATATTAATGTAACATTAATATTAATATATAATATAAATATAAATATTTATACATAATTTATGTAATATTTAATTGTTGTAATTCGATTATAAATTTTCTGTAATCAAATATAACTACTCGCTAACGATATCTTGCGTTCGTGGTGTATGCCCTTTATTTTTCTGTTTTTTTAATATTAATATTTTAACGATGCTAATAAGTATCTTTAAAAATCTGTAATTAATTTAACTTAACAATTTTACTCAAATTTAATTTATTATTTACTAATTGTAAGTGCATACGTTGATATGGACGTTGTTTACTGCGAAACTAACTTATAAGCAAACTATAAGCAACCGCAGAAATAGATTGATTTACATTTTGACATACTCGTATATGAAAGTTAAAAAGAACAAAATATTATTTAATTCGAGGGATTGAGTTACCAATGTCTCTTTAACTAATAAAAAGTGCTCTCATGTATTAGCCTGTTAGTGCTGTACAGCTCCGTAAAGGAAAGTTCCACGACATTTATTCTGCTCATTAATAATCATGTCAAATTGGCATTGAAGTCGAAGAGATATACTATCTTTATTGCACAGTCCTTTACAATGACATTTAACGATCCTAACTCTTTTCAGGATGGTTTTCTGTGATATCTGGCAATAACACGACGGGCAGCGCTCGCGTCTACCGAAGAGTGGACTCCTTGGTGAAAACGGGAGTGCCTGCTTTTCTGTTGGCGACTCCCCTGAGAGCCTACACGTTGACGCATTCGAAAATGGGTAAGTACATATATGTGGGCAAAAGAAGTTGGAAGGTGTCGCGCGCTCGCGATTGCTCGCGAAATGTCAAACGGTGCGACGTTCTTGACCTAGATATATAGGAATATCGATGCAGCGTAGAAAGTGCTGTCTTTCTCTCTGTCTCTCTTCATTCTTTCTCTCCTCTTGTTTGTTTCGCGCAGGAACACACGTTCGGAAATAGCCAGAAGTTACCTCTTTTACGATCATGCGAATTGCCGCTCTTTACAATTTAAACACATCCCCCTATAGCAAATTAGAGTCACATTCCACGTCACAATAGAGTCACGATAATGGTCGGGAAGAAAATATGATGTCACTGTGAGATTATCATAATAAAATAACACATGTTACACACACACAAAGACATTCATACATCATCATGACATTGCTGTGACATCACATTTGTGATAAAGCGGACATTCGCACGTACGTCATCATGACACAACTGTGATAGTTGTGATGCAACTATGACGTTTTTTGTTACGGGGGATTGATCCCTCTAATAGACAACAAGGAAGTAGAAAGTTGTATAGACTTCTAAACAAATGAATAAAACTTTAACAGACACTCGAGAGACGCCGAGCCGCTGAAACAATTATGTTTTAACTAAATTTATGCGGATAACAACTCCATTTATATACGTCCATACAAATGTTAGCCATTAGCTTCTTTGCAATCTTGTTAAAATCGCAAAAAGATAAAAGAAGAAGTTCCTTTTTCTGCCAGACGGCGCGACGCGGCGGTCAGACATCAAGGTGACGTAAATTGGCTAATAATAGACCGATGACACACACTAATAGGATGTAAACTGCCGTGCGATAAAACTGAGACTTCGTTAAAACGGGAAGATCGACAAAAACAGGAGTATAACAGCCAGCGCGGATGATGATCAGCCTATGGCTCTAATGTTAGGTCGCGAAAATGTCGGATATGAAAAGAACTTCTTCGTCGCCTTTTAATACCAATTATTACCGTTAAAGATGCTTTTAGGACACGACTGTTAAAATCAATTATGCCGGGCTTTCTTTGAGATTCAACGCGTCGTTAACGGGATAACCGCGTGTAATTTAATCGGAGAAGACGGACCGTCGTTGCATCGATTACGACGTACTTAGCACACGCAAATAGTGTCACGGCTGTAATTTGCGCTCGTCAAGTTTTATACTCGCATCTTTCAGAGAATGGAAATCTGCGGGCTCATTATACGAAGACGACGATCAGAGCTGGCGAGATATTGCGGCTTGTAGCGGTCTTCCAGGATACGAGACGGTGTAGCTCGGTCTCCTTTAGCATTTCTGGCGGGTGCCCCGAAAAAGACCAGTACGCGCAATGCATCGACCTTCACGGACGAGAGGTGTTTGCCTCATTATCGACCAGGGGCGAATTCTATGCGATCTGTCAGGGCGGAAACGACACCGGAAGCGACGCGGTGCTCTACAAAGTTCATCATCTCGCCAAGAGACAGTTGCCTCTCAGAGTGAGCCGCGCTTATAATGTTATACATTTCTGAGGATTAATATTGAAGAAACATTTTTTCGTATCATCAAAAATAAGTGAAATATTTAAGAATTTCAATTTAAGTAAACCCATCCTGCATATTATTTTATATATTTTACGTTATATTTTATATCTTCCCTTTGTTTATAATTATCGATTAAATAAATCTTCAGGTGCGATTAATAGCGGGACCGCTACCAGTGCCGTTGCCAAAAGAATATGGCGGTCTAATGCAATTGGAGACATCGACGCGTGGTCCAATAGTATTGGGCTGCGTTGTTCCCGAGAGACCGGTGCATAATCCGGAAATGCTTGAATTAGTCGTGTCCGGTAACGGAGCGCCGAGAGTACGAAGAGCTCGATTGGGTTATCCTTCGGAGGCGAGATTGTTAGCTTCCCCGAAAATGCAACGATTACTGTCAGCTTGCAGGTAAAGTCATTAATCGAATTTAAAAAAAAAAATTATTCTTTAGTAAAATAATTTTCATTACGCAAATCGCAAATAAAAGTTAAATAACGTTATTTGTTGTTCATTGAGATTAAATAAAATTTTGTTTTATATTTTTCTATGCACTTAGAAAAATACATATTGTATTCAAATAATAATGATTTGTTTTAAATATTTCAAAAGTTTACATGTCTGCAAATTTATACAATTTCATCATAAATTCATTACAACAGCAAATTTATTCAAACTATATTCTGAATCTTAATAAGTTTATTACTTCAATGAAGATTATTAAAACAAATTCGATTTGTTATATAAAATCGTTTTTTTTTAAATAAAATTTTACAATATTCTTTAAAAGAAAATTAATTCTTGTTTCGATTATAATAAAATTCATAATAATCGTTCTTCTAAAATTTATAATAAATATTTTAAGACTGTTATATCGAAAAAAATTCTTTGTTAAAGATAACCGTTACGTAAAAGAAAGAAAATAAACTGAAAAAAATTGTAAGTAATCACTTTTCATATGTCTATTTCTATCAGTTTAGATTAACTTTAATCTCGATTTAACTTACCTTTTTAATATTTTTTTCTAAGTTTTAAGAATTAGAAAAAGACAAAAAGTAAAGTAAAATTAAGATTAATTTATATCGATAGAAATATACATTAGCAGTAAAATGATAGTTTTCCATGTATGCATTTGAGATTTTTCAAAAAGCTTTTATTTAACGTTTAAGGGAATGCTAAAGACATCCAGTTTTACCCACTAAATACATCTAATTTTTGTATAACAAATACTTTTTTCCTCTTTCACCGATTCGAAAATACTTTTCCAGGATTAAAGTACACGCATTAGTACGTGTCTGGGAAGTGAAATCTATGCCGAGAACAATCAAAAATTTGAAAATTGATATATTTTTTACCATTTCTTAGTGTAACATGGCGTCTCAACGCGCAAGCACGAGCTCATGTACATGTGCTCGCTTTCGGCATGCCGAAAGCACATGTACATACGCTCGTGCTTGTGTGTGTAGCTACCGGTTTCACTAGGCAGCCATCTGATTCTGTGTCGCTGGCTGGGAGTAGTCAGGAGCCTTATGCCCGTATTCGTAGTCAGATCTTGTACTTAAGGCTTCCTTAAATTTCTTCATCTTTAGATGCTCAGTAGCCAATGAAATAATTCGTAAAGTATCTGAAGATAAATTTAAGGAAACTGTAAATGTAAGGCCTGCCTATGAATACGGGTGTTAATGTATCATGAAAAATCTCAATCGTTAGTTCGCGCGCGCGTTATAACAGAATCTATCTATTAGATGTACAAATTAATTCGATTTTATCGAGTCAAAACCACCAAGTTTCTTTCGCAAGGGAATTCGTTGAAAGATGGTATAAAGTCATCGAAAACAATGGAGATTTGAATATTAAATCTGTACTTGTTATTGTATGAGTAACTTTGAAAACTTAATTATGAGTAATTATGAAAAAAGGTACCGAATTAATTTGTACACCATAATAAAAAAATACTACAGTAATTCTACAGGGAATGAACTAATGCTTCTTATTTTAGTCGAACGGTCGGAGATCGTGCAACGGAACCGCGAGTAGCTCCTACGAAACTGCATCCGTCGACCATCGAAAGTTTGAAGGAGATGCATTTGAAGAAGATCAAGCCGAAACCGGAGACCAAGCCGATTTTACAGAGTTTGAAGGACGGACTGGAGCACCTAAAGCGAAACTCTGTCAAGGAGCGGAATCAACAGACAAAACAGAGCAACGGAAACGGTATTCTGGAGAGGATCTCGAAACTCACGCAGGGTAACAGAAATCGCAATCCTGCAAAGAAGTCAGCCTCCTTCACGTTCGCAGTGAGGCCAGAAATAGCCATGAGATCTCAGGAGCGTTACTCCAGTCTGGAGCCGGAAACTACCTCTCATCAGACCCGCCAGAATCAAAACGCCAAGCAGCCAGTACAGAGATCCGTGTCAACCAGCGTATTGGAGATACCATGCGTCGAGCTACAACCTAACTATTCTCGCGTGAAGGACAGTCTGACACCGCTGCCACCACTTCCAAAGTTAGTCAAGACCAGTAACAATAAAACCGAGGAAATCTATGCTGAAATCTGCGATACAGCGACGGTGAACCAGGCGCAGAAATGTCCAGGTAGTCACGTGATGGCAAGAATCAGGATCGTCGTGCAAGGCAACGACTCGTCCTTAGGAGCGCACAATGTGATTGGCAACGACAGATATATGAATTCAATGGTGACAAGCGAGCAGATTGACTCAATCATCAGTACAGAGGATGAAGTGATCTATAACACTATATTTTAAAATTAGGATACCGTACAAAATACATGTATTATGCTTATGAATGTAAGTCGAAAAAAGATTTCATTGTAACTCGAGACAGCGATGTATGAAAATTTCTAAAATGTAGGCAAACCGGCTGTGTTCATCGCGCGAGCGATCAACTTTCTATCCGTTGTTTCGAGATGTATCATATTGTGTAAGAGAATATATTAAGAAAATCTGTATAAGTATTTTTGTAGAAAAATACAGAAATCTTCTGTACATATCTTTGCCATATTATTAATGTACTAACAATTGAGATAAGAAAGCGTTTTAGAAATGTTTCTTAGAACGATTTGTTCAAATTAATTACAAATGTAAGTGTAACTTGCGTTAAAATAAAATTTATCTAATTTTTGTTAAATTCGATTGTTGTCACATGAAAATAGAGCGATCTTAAAAAGAAAAACATCGACTCTATTTGAAAAAAATTTATATTTTATGTCTTTTTAATTTTTTAGGTCTTAACTTTTGTGTATGTTGTCTTTTCTGAGATGTGGCATTGCTATCTTTACTTTTATCAGTATTATTTTCTATCACTTTTTTCATTACTTCGATAGCCTTTTGTGCATCCTGAGTTACATCTATGTTCAAATTATCATCAAGATATTTTCCCGAGAATCCTTTCGGGAATACTGGCTTTGATAATAAAGATCGCAACTGATTTTTTTTTGCCTTTAATTGCCGTCTCAACGCTGCCGCTTCTTCTGATTCCGTCGACGATTCACTGAAATAAAAATGATAGATAATTTACGCTACAGAAACTGAAAAAAAAGTTTGTTTATTTCTCTTACTCATCATCCTCCTCGTCTAAAATCATTTCCATGTCCTCCACTGCTTTTTGTAACCAATTTTTCTGATTGTTCTGCCGACGACATTTCAATTCTAGCTTATCGATATCACGAGCGACGTTCACTCTTTCTTTTATGGTGATTAGTATCCTATCAACCACCGGAAATATAGGCAAATCATGCGCTATAAAAACATATCCATATTATATTTCTAATTAATCATTGAATTATTGAAACAATACTATAACTTTAACATACTGCGTCCGAGAGTTTTGCATAATTTGGTATAATTCTGTTTTTCAGAAGGTTCCATCATTAAAACCGTGATACCTTCCTTTTGTGCTCTTGCCGTTCTACCGCTCCTATGTACATAATTCTGTAAAATAATTGTTAAATTGATTATGTAATTAATATTTTAATGCGTTTAGTTAGGATTTTTTTCACAAATTTTGATTAACGCTAATCAATGGTTGACTCAATCATCATAACTGCCAACATGAGAACTAAACACAGTTTATCTTAGAAAAGGAAGAAAAAGGAGACGTTCTGATACATTAAATTGCTATTAGCACTTTTGTGAACTGATTGTCGATAAATTTAACCAGAAGTGAAAAAGGCTCTTAACATTTGTGATAACATCTTAGACATTCACCTCAGCTGTCCTAGGAACCTGGTAATGTATCACATGCTCTATATTAGGTATATCTAAACCTCGCGCAGCTACGTCTGTAGCTATTAATAGTCCATTCTCATCAGCTTGAAATCTATAAGGTTTCGTATCAATAAATATAAATATCATAAGAAATATTAAATGCACAGAATGATCACTTTGAAATATATAAAATGCCTTAAGACTGCGAATGTGAATATACAACTGAATAATGAAATGGAAGGCTTATTGCTTAAATAATATTTTCAGTGTAAATTTATATATATTTTGAAATATCTTTTTTATTGTAACATTTATGTTACAAAAATAAATCCAAGATAGATATTTTAAAGTGTCATTCAAAATAAAATAACATATCGTACTTCCTACCTTTCGAGATTTTTTAAGCGTTGCCGTTGCTGCATATTGGCGTGCAGAGGTAAAGGCTTGCATTCAAGTATATTGAAAAGAGTGGCCAATCTTTTCACGCATCCAATGCTGTTACAAAATACTAACGTTCTTCCATCATGTCTTTTTAAAAAGTAATAAAGGTAATAATCCTTGTGGTCAATTGTGCATGCTATTCGACATTCCGTTAAGTTATCGACAATACCTGATAATATATATAGATTGAATAATTATAATTGGCATCAACAGTTTATTTTGACTAACAGATAATTAATATGCATATATATACCTGATTCTTTTGTCAGATCAACGACTTTAGGATTTTTTATTTTTAATAACTGTATAATTTTTTGCAATTTTTGATCGGAAGTGAGTTTACATATTTTACTCCTGGCATAACGCTTCTTTTTTTTATCAAGGTAATCCGGGAGATCGTGTACCATAGTCAATGTAGCCGAAAAAACAAATGTCTGTCGTTTCTGCATTTTCGCTGGATTTGCATTCATTTTTTCCAGTAGCTCATGTAATTCTTGAAAATGACCCTTTTCCATCATTCTATCTGTCTCATCAATAGCTAAATATCTAAATTGTATGATATACTTTCTATAATAATATATCTTGGAATAGATAATGGATTCATTATTAGACCCTTAAATTACCTGATAGAATCGATTTTATTTAGATGAGAGTTGCCTTCTTGAATTAATTCCCATAGTCTTCCAGGTGTAGCAATGACAATTTCAGGTCCCTTGTTTAATATCCTTTCTTGTTTCACTGCTGCCATACCTCCAAGGACAACAGCTATCTAATGATATGATAACTTTAGAATCATATGTAACAAGTCTGTAGACTTTGAAAAAAATAATCTTACCTTAACATCTGTATATTTCGCTGCCTGAGTAAGATGATTTTTTATTTGAATTGCTAATTCACGAGTTGGTGTTAAGATCAGGGCATACAAGGGTTTGGTTGGAGCATTATGACAATCATCAAGTTTTTTATCATTCACAATATTCACGCAATTCTCAAATTCCGATAAAACTATATTTTCTGAATCAGATTCTAAAAAATGATTATCTGTAATATATTTATGTTCAAAAGATTGATTATAACTTTAGCAATACATAATTTTATTAAAAAACTTAATTCATAGAAAAAAATTACTGTAAACAAAAAAATTACCTTCAGTATCTTTTTCAGGACTATTTTGATCTTTATTCTGGTTCTTCAAATCCAAAATACCTTTTATAATTGGAATTCCAAATGCTAATGTCTTGCCGCTACCAGTTTCAGCAGCACCTAATATATCTCTGCGACCTAATATAGCAGCTGGTAATGTCCGTGCTTGTATCATGGTAGGAGAATAAAAATTCTGATCAGCTAAAGCTTTTATTACAGCAGTAGGAACACCCATAGAGCGCCATGCTTCAGCATTAATCTTGGCCAAATTTTTGTTACTGTCTATATCACAGTACAAATCACTGTCACTGTCAGAATTAATTTGTTGATCAGTAATTTTAAAATTTGCTGGCTTTATTTTCTCATTCTTTATCTTTAGGCGTTTTACTTCAGCTTTCTTTATCTTTGATTTCTTTGTAGAAGGCTCAATGTTGATATCAGTCTCTTCCCATTCTTTCGGACATTTGCGCTTTGACACTGGCTATAATAAAAGGATAGTAATTTAAATAAAAGTTTTAAGATGTTAAAAAATAAATACTCACTTTCTTTTCCTTAGTAGATTTTACTTTTGTTGTTATAATTTTGCCTTTTTTATTGCTCCGCTCTAAGTTGTAATCCATCAATTCCTCTATTCCAATTAATCCTTCTATATCGTTAGACAATAAGGCACCGTCTAACGTTACAGGTTTCCAACCATTATCGTTAATTCGTTTACTTTTCGTCATGATTGCAAAATTTTTAATCCTATGTACATATGTTGACGGAATTTTATTTACTGCATATCTTCTTAAATAATTATTTATATATGATCTATTGAATGTGATGAAATAATATTAATCATACAATCACAACACGTGGTCACACGGTTTAATCTTTTTCCACAATTATTCGATTAGTTAACCATGAATGATGCAGTATATCGATGATCATGCAATTAGCGTTTTTCCACTGGAAAAACTGGTGCAACACTAGCGCCATGCTTTAGAAGAAAACTGCACTATGCCTTCATAGTCAGATCTTGTATTTAAGGCTTCCTTAAATTTATCTTTAGATGCTCAGTAGCCAATGAAATAATTCGTAGAGTATCTGAAGATAAATTTAAGGAAGTCTTAAATATAAGGCCTGACTATGAATACGGGTACTAGTGCAATAAGCCCGGATCCTCATACGAACAACAGCGCTTTGACACTGAACGCTGATTGGTGAAAAGACGAGTGTGGG
>NW_017305525.1:1629643-1639394 GCF_001594115.1 Trachymyrmex septentrionalis
GGGTACTAGTGCAGCCCGGATCCTCATACGAACAGCGCTTTGACACCGAACGCTGATTGGTGAAAAGACGAGTGTGGGGATAAAATTTACCCCCATAACCCGTTTTTTACCAATCAGCATTTGGTGTCAGAGCGCTGTTGCTCGTATAAGGATCCGGGTTTAAACATCCATTTTATAACACCCCTAAAAATATAACTATGTTCAAACTTAAATTATTTATTTTACAATATTCTGATTCATTTATTTATTTAAAACATTTTTTTAAATTAAATTTTTACATTTCAAGAGTTTTAAACGTCAAAACGTCATTGCATAGCTATTATTAAAAACATTGAAACTAAACAATGTCATGTTATAACATTAATTACAATAATGTAATATCATATTATAATATCATACCTTAGCATGAACACAACCTCAATTTCAACTTGCACTGGTCTCCACTGACTTCAAAGACAGTGAAACAAATGTTAAACTCAGTGCAAGTTTTTTAGTACACACAGTGCAGTAAAAAACAGACTTAATGGAACATTAAACACTGAACTAGTTTTCACAGTGGAACAACACAATTACACTTAGTGCATACCAGTGTTGCATTAGTTTTCCCAGCGGAAAAAGCTATTTGATAAAAATAATCAATTTAAACAATAATAAAAATGAGATAACGTATGCGTCCCAACTGTCCCACAATGATCCAATGGGCGTGTTCAAGTTGACAAATAAATGAAATATCATGGGAAGAAATATAAGGATATTCTCTTGCTGATTGGCTGAGCGGTTAATCAAAACTGGGAATATCGGGTTCGCAACTGATCAATTATCAATACAAAGCAGCTGTACTTTGAATTTACTACAATTCCATAAGAAATTAGTTTATAATTTAATATTTAAAATTGAATTTTTAATATTTAATTTTTAATATTTAATATTTATAAACAACTTGACACACTTCTTGCCTTTCGCAATAATTTTAACATTAGTAATAACACTGCTTCATCTATCGTTGTAGATTTACAAAAAAAGTTTTTTGTAATTTTCTGAATATTCGTTTTAATTTTTAGATTCAACCAACTCAGCTGAACATGCCATTCCGTTCCGTAAAAATTTTCTCTATCCGTTTCATCCCAAATAGCAAACACACGTTTGACGTTAAATTTTGATCATTTACTGACCATGGATGACGTCACTAAATGACGTCTTAATGACGGTTAAAATTAATTTACAAATTATAAATTTAATTTAGGCGTAAAAATCTGCATTAGCTCTGCGAGCTTGGTTTTTGAATCCGGGGTGGATCGAGCAATTCGATTGGCTCTAGAAATATTAATCCCGAATGCAGATGAAATGACATGTAGCAGAAAGATACGAGTTGCCGAACGATTTTCGAGGTAAAAGAGCAAATGGACGTCTCCGATTTGCAATGCCAAATGCACCTCGTGAAAAGTTCTTCAATTACTTCAGAATGACATCGGAATTATTTGAAAAACTGCTGGCATTAGTTGGACTGTGTGTATATAAAACAAGAATATGTGTGTCGTGTTGAAAAATAAAAATTATTATGAATTTTCTTCTTCAAGTTATCAAATTCTCAACCATCAACAATAACCAGATCGACATGATTGAGTTCGTTGATTTCATACCGTTCCTATTCTGTTCTGACTATGATTCTGGTGGTTCGGATACAGTAGAGAAACTTCTTACGGAACGGAATGCTAGGACTCATTTCTAGTAAGAAATCCGTTCCGATTCCGTGTACACTTATCGACTAAAAGATTGCAATAGATTTTTTTCTATGGTTTTTGGAATGCAACCTACTCGCCGAGCGATTGGTTTTTACTTACGGATCCATAAGTTGGTGAGACTGCATTCCGAAATCCATGAAAAAAAAGGTGTTGCAACTTTTTAGTCGGTGAGTGTACATGCTACGGCACCCTTAAATGATGGTCTCTGAACGAATGCACCTCAAATGACACATGGGTCCATAAGCACGACCACTCACTAAGCGCTCAGTGAGCTCTTGCATCTGATTGGCATATTCTATTAGATCTAAAAATGTAGACCAAATAGACACAAGAGCTCACTGAGCGTCAGTGAGCGTTGTGCTTCTGGATACACTTATAGAATATGTGATTGTATGTGTATTATTGTGTATGTGTATGTGTGTGCGGGGCGGCCGGCACATAAGAAGGCTGTCGCTGTCGGCCGCGGCACAAATTTTGTAACGGCTACTCGCGGAGCGACTTAAAAAACTGTCCGAATAGACCGAACGATGAGCACGATCGGGAGATGATGCCGGGCACGTCTCGCCAACTGGAAACGTCTAACGGTAGTAAGAAGTAGTAAGAAATCGTCTTCACTTTGCGCTTTCAATCACATCTTGATGATGAGAGAGACAGGGAAAAGGATAAGGAGACGGTCGGCTGTCGCACCAAAATTTGACAACGGGCAACTCGTCTTCGCCTCAATCACGATGTTGAGGATCGCGGGTTTTGACTATTGTAAATCGCGACGTCCGATTGTCGACCGTGAACATCCATCAATCTTCCGTGTCAGTTGAGATCTGTGCGTCATTGTTGTCGCAAGCTAATTCTCATGGTGTGTCGTTTTGACGTTAGGTTGTTGCACTTAGTATCGAGGACCGGTATCTGCATTCGCTCCGTTAAATTGCTCCAGAATATAATTGTATCGAAGTATTTGACTGAAATCTTATTGTTATTTGAGAAATGTTGAATATTGCATAATAAATTAATGTTAATGTATATATATGTTTCATGTACATTAAAAAATTTTTTTATGGATGTGTATAGATTGTGTAAATAAGAATATTTTTAATATAAAATAATATACTTGATTTAATATTGATGTGTAAATAAATTAATTTTTAATTTCGAAGTCATGCATTAATGCTATATTTGTTGTTCAGATCTTGAGTGGAGCACTTTAATGGAGGTCCATCATGAGCCGATTGAAAAAAACTATCAGTTGCTTGAAGAGATTGGCAAGTGAGTGCACTGTTACTTTTGTACATAATTGATGATTTTGTAGTGAAATTTTTGTAACTTTCAATGATTTTTGCAATTTTGTGAAATACAGGGGTCAATTTGCTATTGTACGAAAATGTCAAGAAATAAAAACTGGAGCGCTGTATGCTGCAAAAATTATGAGGAAGAGACGAGTTGCCAGAGGTGTAGCTGCTGCTGACATTGGTAATATTTTTCTAATTATAACAAATTATTGCAAATACTTTTATTTTCAGAATACTGTAATAGGGTAATTTTTTTCAGCACGAGAAGCTGGTCTTTTAGCTCGCTTAAAGCATCCTAATATTGTTTCCTTATATAAGGTAATAGATACAGGAACAACAGTGGTATTGCTCTTGGAGTTGATTACAGGAGGAGAGTTATTTCATTGGACTCCGTCCAGTGAAACAGAAGCTGTTCATGTGGTATGTAAATACATTATAATTAATTTAAATATTAATTAATTAAAGTAAATATCCTGAGAATAATTTATTCGTATCCTTTTCAAGGTGCGCCAAGTTTTAATGGCACTTAGTCATTTACATTCCTACCAAGTTGCTCATCTGGATATTAAGCCTGAGAATATTCTACTGTCGACACCACCACCGATGCCTAGCATTAAGCTAATAGGTAATGTCTACAGCGCTTTATGTTAAAGTCATCAAACAATTTTAATACAAATACTGTTCTGCAGATTTAGGTCTATCGCATCGACTAGTACCTGGTTCGGAACACAGAGCACTATTTGGCACACCTGAATTTGTGGCACCGGAAATCGTAAATTATGAACCACTTAGCTTGGGAACTGATCTTTGGGCTGTTGGTGTATTAACATATATTCTTCTGAGCGGAGCTTCGCCATTTTTAGGCGAGGATAAACAAGAGACATACGCAAACGTTGCTGCTTGCCAATACCAATTTGATAACGAGTATTTCAGTAATGTGTCCGAGATTGCCAAAGACTTTATACGATCCTTGTTGATCAAGGATCCGAAGTAAGTTGCAAGATAGTTATGAATTTATTACTAATAAATCGGGGAAAACAATTATTTTTTTATTTTAGGAAAAGGGGAGATGCTGAATCGTGCCTTAAACATCCTTGGATTCTCACGGTGTGTTCCTGAAAAAAAAAATGACTTGTATTGTCATATTGTCCGATAACATAACGATTTATTTTTGTTTTAATGTATTATGTATTATTGATTTTATGCATTTTTTGACCAATGTGTCTTGATATGACATTGATTTGTTATATCGTATATTATACATAATATACGAATTATTTTTTTTATGTACAATATATGTTAATATGTCAAAAAACAGTATACAAATTTTTCTTTACTACATATATACCTTAGTTATTAGAAAGTACAATAATTCTTTAATTTCATTCATGTTACGCAATACGAGAGAGAGATAAAATTATTTTATAATTTCAAAGAAATTGAATTACAATTGTATCAAGTTGGCAAAAATTTTTTTCTTTTTGTATACAGGAATCTGAAGCTCCTCAAGGTCTCGGTGGAGCAATAATCAGTGCTGTGAAGCGAGGCTGTGTTGAGGCTGTCTCTCGGTTACTGAGACAAGGTGCTCTGTTAAACATGAAAGACTCTGTGAGACACCTTTTATTCATTTTGCCAATAATACATATCGGATATAATTCGTGGATAAAATATAGTTGTTTGTTCCAGAAAGAAGATACTCTTTTGCATATAGCTTGTGAGACCGGTGACGAAGGAATGACAACTTTTCTAATAGAGACTGGAATTGATCTAGACACCTCGAACAAACAAGGTCTCACGGCGTTGCATGTAGCTGCTCGACACGGGCATATTAATCTGGTCAGACATTTGTGCCTTGCTGGTTGTGACGTCGATAAAACGAATCGGGGGATCCGAGCAGACGTCACGGCGATTAAGTATGGACATCCGGATATCGCAAGTTTATTAGATAAGTTGAGAAATGTAAGTTCATATGTTCCAAGTTATGCAATGTTTTCTACATTTCGAAGAATTATGCAGTAATCGAATCTTGTTTTAAATTATTTTTAGCCGAATCAGCGCGAAAATTACATTTGTCAGCTGCAACCGACACGCAGACCAATAGATCGGCTACACATAAGACTGCTCGGTCACTGCGCCTCCGGAAAAACATCATTAATTAATTCTTTGAAATCTGGAATATTTAGTTTCGGCTTCTTTCGGAGGTCGAGAAGCCAGAATTGTAGTGCGAAGGTAGGTGCATGCGATAAAGATGCACGATATAATTAACGAATAAATAATAAAAATTATATTGTGTACGATATGTAGCGAGAACCAAGTATCGAACTCGATGTGACGAGTAAACATGGTTCTCTCAGTTTTGAGTATAGCGATAGTGAATATGAAGGTACTCAGGGGGTAGAATGGAGTCGTGGTAACGTAGGTAAATTATATTCAATAATTTTAATTTAATATGAATACATAGAATTATGACTATAGTATAAATTGAAAACTTATGTATGTTTAGATATGTATACTACAATAGATTGATGTTTATATTACAATGGATTATTTTAAAGATATTGTAAAATGTATTTGATTAATCAGGTGGCGAATGCGTTTTTTGGGAGTTATGCGGACGCGAAGAATTTCTGGCGTCTTATCACCATGTACTTACGTTCCAGCAACCAGCAGTGCATCTTATTACGGTCAGTTTGAGAGAACCGCTGACTGTTCAACTTCAGCAAATAAAATTCTGGCTGCAATTTATTTTGGACCGTATTAATCCGAGTAACATTGGTAAGACATTGTCACGTGTCAAATCTTTTTTACTTTTTATTATAATTTATTTTTGCCGAAGATACATTTTGATTTTTAAATCTTGATTTTTGTTTTTTTATTAAAGGATTTGGCGGCAAGTGCAACGACGTAAAAGTAATTTTAGTCGGCACTTACGCGCCGGAACCTTTAGCCCCGAATTCTAACGGTGGCAATCTGCTTGCACCACTCTTGCCATTACTAAAAGACTTTACATCGATTTTGGGGAAGGAACCTCAAATAGTAGCACTGGACGCAACTAATTCTTCTAGTCCTGGCCTGAAACTCCTCAGATCTTATTTAAATAATGCAAGGATGGAATTTTTCAAGGTGACACGATTTATATTCTCTGTAAAGTTATACATTTATCATACTTCATCTATAATATTAGAAGAGATGTTATCTCATCACTCACTTGTCTATGCAGAAATTAAGATTACAGAACAATCTCGAATTCGGCAAATCTTTTTCTAATAAGAATTAATAATCTCTTCTAATTTTACATCTTTACCATCAAATATTATACATATATCTTTAATCCACTCCAAAATATATATCAGTAAATGCATGATATCAGTATGCTTGATACTAAATATGTGCGAGCAGAACCGTTTGATTCTGCAGCCTGTTAATACATGCAATTGTGACTAACGCAACCTTGTGTAAATAATCACATTTTCACAGGAAATTGTACCAATTTGTACAGCATGTAATAAATGTGCGCATTAACCCTTTGTGAAACGGTTCTGGTCAATAATGGATTATCTCATTACGCTGTTACGCTGTACAATTCATTCATTAATCTCGAAATTCGCAGTGTCAATATAATGTTAAATCAGACATTGACTCTTAATAGAGGCAATGCGACAATTTCTATAATCACTTATATGATTTTCCTCCGACATCCATGATGCATGGTTGATTTGATATATGTACAAATAATTGAAAGCATTGAAAGTACCTTCTGTGTCTCGTGACTTTCGACGATATTCGATTATTTGCAATGTTTGATTGATTGAGCGCACCATTTTCAATAAAAAGATCCGATATCATGTCATATATACATATATATATATCACGTTGAATCAAATTTATTAAGAACATATGTTTTAGTTGCTGGTTATTTGGCCATTAATGTTTATTAACAAGCCTTAATGCATGCGATGCATGATGTAGGATGGACCGGAAGTTGCAGAAAGTATTCTCCGACGTGACGCGCCGCGTGCTGCGGCTACGTACGTGCCCCTGGCGAATCTTGATAAACAGGTCGAAATACTTTTCTCAATTTCTTTAAAATAATTCTGAATGATGTGTGTATAAACTGACTGAAATTGTACTTTAGTTCAATAGTTGCACTAATGCTTTCTCCCATGTATACATACATGCACTATATATCTATCTTAAAAAAAATAAAAGAGATTCTTTCTCTTGTATATATTTTCTGCATCAATGTGATACCGGGATAAAGGCAGAATTCTCTGTTACTATGGATGTTAATCATGTATTATAGAGCACCTTAGTGTGGACTGGCCTCGCCGAAGCATGGAGATCGTATGTGCAGTCGTTGGAAGTGCCTCCGTTAATGCTCACTCAGGAAGAATTTCTGAACGAGGTTCGAAAGATCAATCCTTTAGTTTGTTTGGAACATTGCAGACATCTCGGATTACAGTTACAGGTTTATAATTTATTAACTTCAATTAATTTAATTTACATTGTTCTTTTTCTCTAACAACTATGTATATTAAATTAGAACTTAGGGGAATGCATTCTTCTACCTGGAAATCTGATAGTACTCAATCCCGAGTGGTTTTGGCAAGACGTGCTAAATTGGCAATTAAGTCCTGATCAAAGAGGACGATTGGGCGGTCGAACCATTGGCGTTTATACTTTAGAAGATTTTCAAGCGCGATGTCCATGTCCCGCCACTCAAGCTTTACAAGCTTTACAAGCAGTCAATTTATGCGTTCCGGTATGTTTTAAGAAACTTTATCAATCATTTGATTATTACTTCATTATTATATTTTAGTGCGAAGTGGATGATGATGAAGTGGAATACGAGATACCGTGTTTAAACCTTGTAGAGCGTCTGCCAGGTTTATGGGAACCGTGGAAACCATGTTCCAATGCATTACCTCACGCTGGTTTACGCCTATGCCCAGAGGAAGCGCCTTTGTATCATTTGACTGCTATATTTATGCATTTACAGGTAATCAATATTTATAATAAAGAAAATATAATAATAGAACTAAAACATTAAAATTGATATAGGCGCAACTGAGAAAAATTACTCAAACGTGGGATCCGTCGAATTCAGATCTATATCAGTGGTGGCGAGGATCAAAACTGTGTTTGGGGCCTTGTGAGAGTATAATCACGTTTGAGGAGGAGGAACACAGCTGCGTGGAAATTCAAGTTCGTGGTCCACGTGGTTCTAGTGCACAGTGTTTTGCTCTTCTCAGCGTAATCCTGGACGCGATGGATACAACTATCGAATTAGTCGCGCCCGGAATGTTACTTGAGAGACATTGGTTAAGTCCAAGCCAACTTCGAGAATATGAAGAGGTAAATAAAAATTAAAGTATATTTAAATTGATGTATTATAAAATCGAAAGATTGAGATTGTATGCGTTTAAAACTAATACCAATACATTTGCAGGTAATTCACTCTTGGGCACCAGCCACTGTCACATCGGCTTTAATTGACAAAGGCCTTGAAGAAGCGACTCTTAAGAATCCTCTAAACGATCAGCAAGAAACCGTGTGGGAGATAATAAGTTGCGGGCTGCCATTAATGGAAAATTGCATTCCCGGACCGAAGCAACCTGTAAAATATATAAAGCCTGCTGTGCAACGGCGACTGGCGCAGATGCTAGATCCTCCTGATCATCATGGAAGAGATTGGTGTTTACTCGCTGTGAGACTCGGTTTGGGGGATCATGTCGCCCAACTGGATAGCACAGTAGACAGTCCAACTTTGAGGTAAGAATTTGCTTTTGAAGCATGCCGATTGCGTTATATCTGCAGTATTTCGAAGTTTCATATTTGACCCACAGGCTATTGAAGTGCGCGGGCGCAGAATGCACCGTCGGTTCGCTGGTGCAACAATTACGAGCGCTCGATCGCGAAGACGCTGTGCATTTGTTGCTCACGTATACGCCAATCTATGTGCTATTGATGTCCATCGATTCAGAGACAGAGTCTAATCTTTCCAGATGACGCATTCATCAATGGCGCATTAGCACCTTCTAGGTGTTCTTTTTTCTGATATGCCGCGTTCGATGGATAGCATTGTCTTTCTATTTCCGCCCAATGTAAATTGTACGTTAATTTGTTAAGTACGTGTATGTCCTTATATGTAACTTAACTTTAATGATCGATCGCATTGCATTTCGAGTTGAGCGATATAAGAGAGATCTGACATATTTTGTACACTGTTTTATATTCTTTCTTTTTCTTTATTTTTTTTTTACTTTGTACTTACTAGCCGATATGTATTTATTAAATTGTATTACATTGGTATGATTACCGTAAACGAAAATTGATTTCTTCTTATGTTTTTTAATTTATGTATTGGTACTATGCAAAAATTTATATTACTTATAGTTATTTTTATTTTTTGATAAGAGTTGTGCTGTGGTTAACGTTATATTAAATTAATAAGCGTTGTGTTGTGCAGTTTGCATTTTTTTCGTTATACGGAGCTGTTATTCCAGGGAAATGATGCATTTACATATTATAATATGCGATATGATCGTATTTGATATTGATATTATTTCGAGCGCTTTTCTTGATATGCCGATATGATCTTGATATATACATATATACATGTATTACATCTTGCCAAAACTCTATGTCAATATGCACCGCTTTTTCAATACTTCGGAATATTTACCGAGCATATATATATATATATATATATATATATATATATAT
>NW_017305525.1:1639937-1642951 GCF_001594115.1 Trachymyrmex septentrionalis
TATATATATATATATATATATATGCAAAAAGAGTGAAACAATCATTTGCACAGTCTACTATTACTTTTGGATATATCTTATCTGTATACATTCGATAATTGAGTGCATATTTCTACTGAACTGTATTCGACATCTACTGTGTGCCATATGCAAAAATTGTAAAAGTATATTCGGAACAGAGAAACTAAAAAGTGTAACAGTTAAACGAATTCTTTTGTAACATGACTGAACTATATTATTTTTTATTGTAAGCTACATTTACAATTATGAAAGTCTGCTTATCTGTATACCTGTAAATTGATCAGAAAAATCAATTTCACATACACATAACAACTAAGAAGTATAATTAACAGTAAAAACATTTGCATCGAAACATCCGTAGAGCTTCATTCGCATAGTTTTTTCATCACATGCAGTATCTTATAATAGCTTAACCGAATAAGTTACATGTTATAATCTGAGACTGTTATAAAAATAAATCAGTGAAATTATATTAAATATATCTTTCGCTATAGATTTAATTGTCTTATTTATTATTATATATCATTTTCATTAAATAGGCCATTTTTTATAGACTTATATTGTCTTTATATTTACTAATTTCTAGATTTATAAAATAAGTTCACATAATTTTCCCCTTGATTCAACTTTTTAAATTTCTCAATCTATTTCCTAAGCATACGATTTTTTTCACAGTTTTGTAAAGTCCCTTTTCAACAGACAGCACATAAAGTTTTAATTTGATCCTAAGTGTCAGAGCTATATTAGTTTTATTAGTGTGGTTTCATCGAAAGCTCCCGCGGATGACACCAACCCGTTCGATAGGTAAGGCTTTGATCAGCGGGAAGATTCAAAATGGGTCCACGCCGATTGACATTTGAATGACTCTTAATGTCAATTGTGGCTACCGTTGTGACGATAGGATCGGTCAGGCTGTTTACTATGGGGTGTTGATTACGTGGTTGGCAGAAAACAGGAACGGGATTCTTTTCGAGGGCCGAGAATAGCATGGGAACGAGCTGATATCGCGTTTCGTAGGCAGCCGCGGTGACGACGGCGGAGGGTAAGTTTCGGGACGATAGCCAAAGTCCCCAAGCAATTATAGAATTGGATTGGATCGGGGAGTTCGGGAAGGTGGTCGGCACAGCCGCCGAAATCGGTTTCGTTTTATTTTAGCTTAGCTGTCGAAGGCATCCGGTTGTGCATTCTCCCCGCGGATCATCGTCACGATCACAGTAAGTGTCCTCTTTAATAGGAATTCCTCTGCTCATCCAGTATCACCGCGTAAAATTTATATTAAATGGGTGATGATTAATAGGTATATGTAAATACATTGAGCGTTGAATGACGGGGTGAAATCTCACGGCGAATAACATCGAAGTTCTTGTGATTGCACCACTCTTGTTCTTCTTTTAGTCGCTATATTTAAGGTACGGATTTTGCTCACTGCGAATAATTAAAATCTTTGTTTAGAAGTTGATTAGAATCAATTAAAACATTTGTATTTTAATTATATAAAAAGAACGGTGGCTGAAGTAACTAAAAATTTATAACTAAATTTTTGACAAATTTGAAAATAATTTTGTTGAACTATCAAAGTAATCATATAAGATGCTAGATTGTTAAAACTTGTTGCAGCATTGCTCATCCTACTTGAATTTCCTCTATAATTTTATTTTGACCCAACAAAATTTTCAGATTTGTATGTGTACTTAAATTTTTAAATACTTCGACAAAATCGTTCTTTCTGTGTAAGTGCGCGATTTATGAATATTATCTACTCTGTCCGTGCATTTGTTAGCGTAATTTCTATCTTTCATATTCATCGTCTAAAATTGCACTTTGGCTTTACGAAATAAATGTGATATTCAGAATAACTGATAAGGGGAAAGCTCAAAATCACGCATTACGATGGAGGCGATCAAGAAGAAAATTGCGGCGCTGAAGCTTGAGATGGATGCCGCAAACGAAAAGGTCGAAGTCAACGAGACGAAAGCGAAACAGGAGAATGTAAGAGCAGACAGGCTGAACGATGACCTCGGGGATCTACAGAAGCGATTGTCGCAATTGGAACGAGATTATACTGTCACTAAAGCTAACTTAGAGCAATCTACTGCCGATCTAGAACAGTGCGAGAAATCTTGGTCTAAAGTATGTAATGATTAACGCGAATAGATTTTCTAAGATCTTCCACAAAGCGAATTTCTTTTTCATAAACTTGTACAATACAATTTCTACAATGAAAACAATTTTCCAAGATAATATGTCCTATTGAATCTCAACTAATGAAGCTATTATAAAAAGCTATCAAAGAAGCTGTAACAATTAGTATTTTAAGTTCCAATGCACACGTACTTAAAGAATCTTTTATTACATATCAATTAATCGTGTTGTGCAGGCTGAACAAGACCGTACCGTTTTAACGAAGAGAGTGCAAGAGATCGAAGCGAGTCTGACTAAAAAGGAGGAACTACGTCTTTCTGCTACGTTAAAACTGGCACGTGCGACCGAACTTGCGGACGACGCACAGAGGTTTATAAATTCATTGTCATCAGATTTTCATGTTTTATTCAGCCAAAAATGACTGGTCGAATGACATTGATTGATTATATAGTGCTATGGACGTTAATTGATGTCGATTTGACTAATTTCTTAATTATTTCTACGGGGTACAAATGTTATGCATATACAATATATATAAAATAAATAGATAAATTATATAAAGCATTATTCGAGACAAAGCAATAATGCTGTATCTTTTTTTATATACAGAATGTGTAACGTTTTGGCAGACAGGAGTCGTTTGGATGAGGAACGTATGGAGAAGTTAATGTCGGAATTAAAGGATGCTAGATTAATCGCCGAAGACGCCGACGCGAAATCTGATGAAATAGCCAAGAAATTGCAGTTCGTGGAGGAAGAATTAGAAGCTGCTGAAGAAAGAGTGAAGACTAGCGAGGCGTATGTATAATAATTGTATTATATGTATAGTTATATTTATATAACACATTATA
>NW_017305525.1:1643051-1648866 GCF_001594115.1 Trachymyrmex septentrionalis
AAAATCGTGGAACGTGAGGATGAACTTTTTATCGTACAGAATATCGTGAAATCCCTCGAAGTGTCCGAGGAAAAGGTGACGTAATATAATACGCTGTGATAATAATTAGTCGCAACGGCACTTCTCCATTATTTTGATTTTAGGCGAACCAACGGGTAGAAGACTTTAAGTTACAGCTGAAATCCACGAAAAAGAAATTGAAGGAAGCGGAAAAACGTGCAATCACCGCTGAAAGGACGGTGAAAACTTTACTAAAGGAAATGGACATGAAAGAAGGTAAGAACGCTCTCGAAGCTTTTATTTTCAGTCAGTAAATTCAATCAGTATTTTTGGTATAAATTAAAATAATAATGTTTCTATTCTTTCTTTTCTATATCATTGAGAAATTGCTTGTTTTAGACGAACTCAGAGAAGAGAAGGAAAAGTACAAGGCGGTCTGCGACGATATGGACGCGACGTTCGCCGAGATGACAGGATACTAAAGTCCTGCGGACGGATTCGATTTGACTCTCGTTACTACTTTTAACTGCTGCTGCTTCCCTCCGCTTATTCGCTATTTATTGCTATTCATTTTTTAGTTCAGCTCGCTATGCTAAATGCCGCTTATATCGCAATACAGATTTGTTTTGCCTTATGAAGTGCCGTGAACGCGATATTAGAAATAACTCGCTTCGCGCAATAATCTACTGATGGACAAGGCAATGCAATGCGGCTTGTTACTATAATTGCTTCGCTTTGTGCAATACCTTGCCAAGATCGGCAACTAGTTCACGATCGCTCGTTATTTGCTGTGTTGTTGGTCGAAGATTCAAGATTTCGTCTATTTCTTTTTCTTTCAGAGATGTTGGAGGGATTTACTGTCGTATGCGCGAGCGAGACCACGATATCGTGCATCCTTTCTATATTTAATGTAAAATCTGTATTTTCAATAAACAATATCACATATTCTCTAATGAGTTTTCATTATTTTATGCATCGTGCTGTCAATAGACTAGAATAAAGTTTTAAAAAATGACTAAATAAATAAATGATAGAAGTGAGTAGTAACATATTGCTTCTCAGTATAATATTAATATATTAGGGAAATTAATTATCAATTAATATTAATTAAATTAGTTATTATTATTATTATTATTATTAATATTTCTTTAATATTAAATACTATTTATGACATGATGAGATTGACGAAAGATATAACTATAAGCGAAATTGATATTGTGTGAGTATTAACGCATTAAAAATATCGTAAAAAATGTTACAATATAATTCTACCTCGTACAGTAAATCCAAAGATATGTCTGTTATTTTAAATTATAAAATATAGCATGTGCTTTTGAAACCTATTTTTAATAGTAATTGTTAAACAAATATAACGCAAAGTAAATGTTTATCTGCGATCGGCAACGATCATAGGCACCACTATTTTAAGAAGTCCAAGAATTCGTTTGAGTCTAACTAAAGCGACTGTTTTTGTCCTTTTGCATTGCATTAAGCTTATAAAACATTGTCCCCGTCGGTCACTGAATACAGTAACTCACGGGCATTGCATTTTGATACTTCGTTTACTGTAGTAATTAAAAATTCTGTTAACAGAGTGTAAAGCTTAAAATTATCATTTTTGTGCGCGACTTCAAAGTGAAAGTGTTTCACACGGAACCATTTTTGAAAAAACATTCTTGATTGCAATTAAAGAATATAAAACGTAAAAATAAATTATCGTAAATTAAAAATATAAAAAATTATAAAAATCTTTGCTACACAATATAAAGTCAATTAAGTTAATAAAAATCTAATTCCTGCGAATTTAATATAGTTTATTAAAATAATTTGCTTACAATTTATCTATTAAAATTTCTATTAACGTTCTTGATTAAAAAGAATATTTTTAATTAATATCCAACGAAAACATGAATGCCATTAAAAAACGGCTGCAAACGCTAAAGCTCGAGAAAGATCTTGCTATGGATAAAGCTGACCTATGCGATCAGCAGGCAAAGGAGGCAAATCGAAGGGAAGAAAAATTAAGGGATGAGGTTCGTGAATTGGCCAAAAAGTTAATGCAAATGGAGCATGATTTGGAAGTGAGTAAGGCCCAACTTATAAAGTCAAACAGGAATCTCGAGATAAAGGAGAGAGTCTATATCGTGGTTAGTGAATTGGAAGAAATATATCACGCGCAATCCAAATTCAATTTTACGTCAATTGTAAAATTGCAGACGCAGTCGGAACTGGCGGTACTTAATAGAAAAATGCAGCAATGCATGCAGAATTTAGAAAAGTCGGAGGAGCGACGTTTGTCGGCTCAAGTAAAGCTCGCGCAAGTCATAGAAACTGCTGAAGACGCAAAGCGGTATATTTCTATATAAAATTTACTCTGTAAATTTTTTGGAATGAAATGTTTCTTTCTTGGTATATAAAAAATATTTTAAATATTAATAAATATTATAAAAATCGCTGTAGAGATTGAGTTTTTATGAATGCCATTATCGATTTTTTTCACAAGAAATATATGATAAACTATTATAATCATAAAATTATTCTTTATACTCAGCATCTGCAAAGTCTTAGAGAACAGGAGTAAACTGGATGAAGAGAGGATGGATCAATTGATGACGCAGCTGAAGGAAGCGAGACTTATTGCTGAAGACGCCGACACGAAATCGGATGAGATTTCGAGAAAATTGGCATTCGTTGAAGACGAGCTGGAAGCGGCGGAAGAAAGAGTTAAATCGAGCGAGGCGTACGCGACTCTCTAAATATAGCGATTACGTTCTTTTCTGTTGAATCCTTTCTTACTTCTCTATTTTCAGTTTAAACGGGAATGTTTCACAACGTATCCTACTTTTCAAGATGTTTTACTTCTGCATGAAAAGTTTCTACTTTATTAATTATTCTTTTCTTATTTACTAAGTCATGTGCATGAAAATTTCTTTTAATCAAAAATAAGTAAAAAAGACCATATGTGATTAAAGAGGACTTTGCTGAATAATATTTTTGTGTGAATTTTATAATTTCCAGTTCAAGCAAATTGCGCACTGATATTATTTGTCGATCTTGAAACACAACTCACTTCCTAAATTAAAGATTACGTAATATCATAAATTAAATTGACAAGCAATAAGTTAACGAGCATCCTTAAAATACTGTAAAAAATTTATTGCAAAAAGTTTTTATTTAATATTGCTTTTTTATTTAAATCACTTAAGCTTTAAAGATTTTCACATGTTTGACGTTATATTTTATAGGAAAATTCTCGAGAGGGAGGATGAGTTATTCATTGTTGGCAATATATTCAAGTCCTTGGAGGTGTCCGAAGAGAAAGTAGATAGAGATTCTTTCATATTAATAATTTATATTTTTCATATTAAAAAAATTAAGACTCCATAAAGAGATTGTTTGTTGCAGGCTAATCAAAGGGTGGAAGAATTCAAAGCGCAGTTAAAGGAATTAAAAGTAAAATTGAAAGCTGTTGAAAAGCGTGCCATTATCGCTGAGAAAACTGTCAAGATATTCACGAAAGAAATGGACAAGAGGGAAGGTTACTAATCACATTATGCATTTTTTATAGATTTTAAATTTCCAAACTTGTTAAAATAATATCAATTGTTATTAATAAATTGTTATTTACGTTTTAGATTATCTACTAAAAGAAAAGGAAAAATACAAATACATCTGCGACGATTTGGACTCCACGTTTTCGGAGCTTACGGGATATTAAAATAGTCAATAGACTGCGAATCGTTCGATTATATCGATCGTTAATCAGGGGATTCGTATTGCACAAAAACATAAATATAAATTTTCACGTTTACCAAATATCTTATGAGGTTCACCCAGAAAATCGATCCTATGTTTATTTTACACGATATCAATTTATTTAATCGATTCTACGATCGACACAATGCATCGAAATGTCGTACCACAGATTTAATACAGTTTATTTAAATTTAATCGACAATTCGTTTTAATCATACAATCTCCGATCGCAGAACGGAGAAAGAATTTGCGAGCTTCTTCACTTTATGGAGCTCTTACGATGACTCTTTTTGCGCAATCTCGCGATTGGACCGTTCCACGCCACATTCGCGCCGGTAAGCGCTTTCTCTCCCTACAATGACATAATTAATCGTAGTTACAATAACAATTGTGCATTTGATTTGTTCGCTCGCCTCCGCCATCCACATAGATGCAACAATTAAAGTATATTCTCCGAGCTGCACGGATTATCGCAAATGATGACGGGGGATGCACCGAGTTGTATCACTGCATCATCCTTCGAGGACCGTGTAATTATTCGCTTTTTGCAATGTATAAAAATCCGATAAACCAATCCAAAAAGTACCTTACCGCGACGAGATTTTAAAGTAACAAATTTTAATCGAATAAATGACGAGATCGTATTTTATTCCAAATTAGCTTCGTGAAAAATTGTATAGTAAAAAATTCGTTGATCAGATTTGTTCGGGATCGTTGATTGATCATTAAATAATTTTTATCGGCTTCCCACACAGTTACGGCAACGAAGAGAATTAACTGGCCTCCCTGAAAGGTTATACAAGATATATTGACAGAACTCGGCCGGTCCATGACGCAAGAAAAATGTACAAAAATCGTATCGACGAAAATGTCCCGGCAATCACATCAAGAGCAAAACGGTGAATCGCACTTCATCCTCTTCGAAGATTGCTCTATCGAATTTAATCGAACACTACGAGTTTGATTGACGTGCTTCCCTTATATATACATTAACGAACGCGTCGTACATGCTTGTATGCGCGCGTCTTGATGCCCGTGTACTCAAACATATTGTATTCTACATATGTATTATCTACGGCCTCGTCTTCGTAGTGTCGCGCACAGCTTTTTTTAACTTATTGACATTGTCCCACAATAAAACCCAAAATCATAAACATTTCTTAATATTATGGCATAACTAGAAATTTCTTAATCTCTTCCCTAACAGCACAGACCTCCAAGGAATGTCTCGAGGATGTGTGTTCTTTGAACATCCTAAGGATATCCTCAGGATGTATTTCGGATAAAGTGTGCTATTAGGATTCCTACTTCTTTCTTTCCCACAAGATTAAAATTATTATCGTTTTGTACTACGATAATGTACTATAAATTCGGAGCAGCTTCCTTCGCGCTGAAATAAACTGGAAAGTGGAAGTACGTACGCCATCACAGATATCCGAATATACAATATTGTATAGTATACTTAACTATTTAAAATGACGTTTGTCGGCGAGAGAAAATGGGTCAAACAGGTTTTTTTTTTTTTTACATTAAAAACGTTGCCACGATCTTGGTAAAAGTTACAAAAACATGTTTCTTTTTTCTTTTCATTCCGGAGTACATAAAGTGATCTCAATTAGATCCTTTAAGGTCGCGGTAAGTAGTCTGCGGAATGGCAGTGTCGTGGAAATATTGGAAGACGCGGTAGGATGCACGCGTAATTAATTAATTCTAATGGCAATTTTTCGTAGTACTTTCGAGTTCAGTCTGAAAAGGAAAGTCGTTCCGTTGGTACGACTTATTGCATAATAGTAAGATTGGTCGCGTCGGATCACAAAGTCTCGAAGGTGCACGACATTAGAAGAGAGATCTGAAGAAGGAGAGAGCCGCGGCTCTCCTTCAAATGCCGAAATTTATACAGAGCAGAAAAATGAGATTGTGCTACAATTAGCTTCGTAGCTTCGTACTCGATTCTTCCGATCGTAACGCGCTCCGCGTACAGGAAAACGTTCTACATAGAAGTCTTAGGTTTAATAACGGACTTAAAGTAATCAACGGCACTATTATATATATATATATA
>NW_017305525.1:1648966-1651483 GCF_001594115.1 Trachymyrmex septentrionalis
CTTGGAAGTCCGGTCTCTTCTCCTTTCCTATTCGTTCTCATCCCAATTTTTAATAACATGCGCGCACCGAATACAAGATGAGCATGATTTCCAGAATAGCGACAGTTTCGAGCTGCTTTATATATTTATAAGAAACAAAAAGGAAAACTTATGAAATTTTTATAATATAAATAAAATTTAGACATTAGAAAAATTAAATTAAACGAAATTATAATAATTCGATATATATATAAATAGTGGTGAATTAGTATCTATATAATAAGAAATAAAATGATATAAGCAAATAGTCAACAACATATATCATTATCATAACAAATGTCTTTCCATAAATATAAATAAATTAAATCTTAGTCTCACAATCTCAATTGCAAGTGAAATATATATTCACCTTAAGTAATATCATAATATGTATATATAAATATGTATATATGTATGAGTAATATCATAATATGTGTATATAAAATTTTGTAATAATTAATTGTTATTATTTTCTCGATAATCCGTTTTGTAATAATAGAAATTATTAAAGAGATTAAATAAAGATGAAGAAAAGCAGATATAAAAAATAAATAACAATAAATAAAGGACAAAGTGACATAAAAAAAAAAAACAATTTCTCGGAATGGAAGATGCAGCCTGTCACCTGTCTTGTTCATGATACGCGAAGTACTCTCCCATGCTCTGTTCGTACATACGATTAAGTCTTTGGTCTCGAATGGATCGCCCGCCGGCGAAACGACTCGCAGCGGTCTGAGCAAATTGTCGTTTTGGCACGCATACGTACACGCGATTCGACAATCATCCACGCATTCGGACTTGGACTCACTCACGCACTTCACGCATTCCACGCATGTGTATTATTTCGCGTCGCGTCATAGACAAGGAAGAGAAGAAGCACGTACTTATAGATACTTTCGACTAGTTCTCTCGGCTCGATCAACGAAGACATACGTTTATAGAAGAATAGGTCTTATAGTGTCGCCTTCTGTCATTACATAGCTGTAAGTATATCGTTGATTAAATATTGCAAAAGCTAATATCTGCAATGCAAAAACTTAATTTTATATTTTAAAATAGTGGTGTAATTTAAATATTTCAGGGATTTAAGATTTTTCATCTCTGGCAAGAAATCATCTTCTACCTGACTTTTTTTACGTGCACACACATGCGTTCCTCTATAATTGTCCATCTTCGTTGTCTCGATCCTTCCCGATCTTATTTATGCACGCCTCTCCCTCGATCATCATTAACGAGCAGAATGTAAATTTATC
The DNA here is from genome assembly GCF_001594115.1 of Trachymyrmex septentrionalis. Classification (NCBI taxonomy): domain Eukaryota; kingdom Metazoa; phylum Arthropoda; class Insecta; order Hymenoptera; family Formicidae; genus Trachymyrmex; species Trachymyrmex septentrionalis. Next base: position 1,650,238 of record NW_017305525.1, read on the forward strand.
TATCGTCGACAGAAGACGTGGCAGTCGATTGGCCCTACGAATGGCCACGGGGAAATTCTTGACGAGACACGAAGGGAAGAGATCAATTTACCTAATCTTTGGCCCATGGGGGGTTAAGAGAAAAAAGGGGGTGCTACCGTGGGGATTGTGACATTCGGGGACAGATTAGACGGCGATGGAGTAATCCGAGGAGGGATTATTCTGAGTGCTTGGCCGCGACCACAAAGAGCTTCGCAGCCCCAGCTTCAGCTTCTTCAGAGAGTCGATGTCGCACTCGGCCTCGCTGAGCTCCGGTCGGTCTCCGTTCCCCGGCGTGGGTACAACCGCCCCCTGGTTGCTGCCGACGAACGCGGTCTCCGCGACCGAGATCGGCGGTAGTAGTGTGCGTAGAGAGCTCCTGCTGGGAACATGCCATCTTACGAGATAGCCAAAAGAAACAAGCTCACTGATGGATTTTCTTTGGAACGAACGTTTCGCAGTAAGGATTATAATCAAGTGACTAAATGAGATATTAATTAACTAAGCGCCTAATTAACTCAGTGTAATAACTTTTAATATAACTTTTAATAATTTTATTAACTGCAGCTACATGCTTTTTCAAATTTCATTTAAACAATGCAAATGTGCATTGGCAAAGGTTTGACTCGGAATCGCTCAAATTGTATTTTTGTATATTTTAACATTGATCTGAGAGATCTAGAAGTTGGTAAATTACGACAAAGTGGAATTGATTAATAATTTATACATTTTGTTATTTTATTCGTTACCTTGATCGCCCCCTCCGTGGCAGTGACTTCTGTTCGGACATTGGAGAAATGTCCGAAGACGTGCTCGACGTGCCGTGATAGATAAAGTCCGAGACCGCGCGAACTGAAACGACAGTGCATTAGAATATCGATTAATTGAGGTTTTAATAAACCTCAGATTAGAACGTACTATGTTTTAATTTTCCAGCGTCCAGCTGATTCGACGATTCCGTGCGCGAGCTTATCAGTTGGTCCGGGTCAGACTCGCTCTCGTCGCTCTCGACATCGCCTGGGGTTTGCTGCTTTCTCTGCTGCCGCCTTCTCGACGAGACGCTCTTCATGCTCTGCACAGATTGGATCTCTTGGTGTGCAAAATACAACTTGTAAAAGAAGATTCTAAATCAATTCTAATTTCCAATCGAGTTGCATTGTTAAATTAAAAGTTATATTATTTACAATTTAAATATACAAATTAAAAATATTATTAGTATGTGATTTAA
>NW_017305525.1:1651583-1666177 GCF_001594115.1 Trachymyrmex septentrionalis
GACATTTGTACAATGAATTTCAAAACTGAATCAAGTAATAAATAAAATTCTAGTGAAAGGAAGAGGCGTGTACCGTCGCCGCCGGTGGAGGGCTCGCACACCCTTCGGTCATGGCGTGCTCGTGATACATGAAGCTGTGTAGAAGAGTGTTGTTCGGGTGGAGACCGGCCGCCGTGGCCTCCGCCGCGCCTCCCAGTCCGCCCAATGCGCCCAATCCTGCCAGGCTTCCCCCGCCACCCTCCGAAAGCTGGAACGTAGCGTACGGCGAAATGTCCTCCGCTGTCTCTGTAACCCATCAGAGGCATTGCCTACCTTTCAAATCGCGTCGGGCTAACTGTCTCAGTCGTTCATCCGTTTCAGATCTCATATTCACGAACGAAAACGCACAAAATTGTTTTATCTTTCAATTTGATAATATTATTTCTTACTGCACTAAGAGAGACTAATTTGTGATTATTTTTCATCTTTAAGACTGATTGAAGAATATTAAAGGGATTTTTTTTCAATTTGAATTAATTAATTCTGTGCTTAAAAAAATAAACGAGCAATATGGTAGACACTTTTAAAAAAGAATGAAAAAAGAAATTTTTTTAACGGAATATTAAAAAAAAATACTTTTTAAGTAAGATAAAAAAATTTTTAATAAAATTTTATTAAAATTCATTTCTTTAAGCAGTCTTGTTTTACTGTTGAGCGGCGCTAAAGCCGGCTCGTACCTGCGCAACAGTAATTATAGTACCAAACCTGGTAGTTGTCCATATCGTAACAAAGGTTCACCTGGAATCTTGTCGGGCCCTGTATTTGCCGCTTGTTGTAATGCCACCTTATGTATCGTGGCGTAATAACGTTCTCGCTGTGTCTCCGCATTCTGTTGATTCTCTTGCGACTCTTTCATCGGCCGTTGCATTTGACCTCCCAAATATCCTGACAAACACGTTAGTCCTTCTTTACTATACAAATTAAATATTTATTTAAATATCAAAAGATACATACAAATAATTGAAGCGGAAGGAATACTAAAATAACTATTTAAATATAAAACTTGTATTTATTTAACAAATTTATGATATAATGTTTAAATATAAAATAAAGATAATTTTAACGAGAAAAATCTGGGAGGCAATATGTAATTGCATGTTCATTAAAATGAACTCACTATTCTTCCAGCGAAAAGCAACGATCACCGCTGCGGCGACCAAGGCGATAGTAGCCACTAGTAATGGCAGTATCACCTTAATATCCGCGTAAAACGGCATGGCCGACGTCATCCCGCGTTTCGACAATCCTGGCGGCGGTGTTTCTGCAAAGTTACAGGAATACAGTGCTTTTGGATATAAACCTTTCAATTTAGTTTCATCGGACGATGCGGACGCATCTTCGATCACCATAATCTTCCGATGAAAGTTTGCGCAATATTAATCTTTAAACGCCTCTCTAAGGGAATAACACACTGGTGTATGGCAACTTAATTTGGTTGCTTATAATTTTCATAAAAATGAACATATTGTAAAAAATTATTTGTTATTAAAAATTATTAATTATGATTGTTTTCAATCAATACGTCCAACATTAAAGAGTATAACGATACTTAGTAAATGTGTATGTATCTTTATTAATAAAAAAAAGTTATAATTAATGTAAAATTAATGGAAAATAGCCCAGGAAAATTAAATTTTTTCGAGGCAAAATTGCCATAAAGAATTTATTTACGGCAAGTTGTTTGAAATGACGTATTATATATAACATACTGGAAAAGTTCTGACCGCCAGCGGACTTGGAAAACTTTCCAGCTTCAAAAAATTGATAAAAAATGCGGTTTTTCAAAAATATCTCGAAAAGTACTTATTTTATCAAAATAAAGGTCATTATCAGAAAGAAAGCTGATAAAATTACAAGTAATTAATTTTTTTAGGGTCATACGATCAATATCTTCCGTGATAGAATTTAAAAAAAAATGTATTTTTTGGTTATTTTGAAAATGAAACATTTTTTCACTTTTTCTCGTAAATACCTCGGATCTGACTACTTTTACATACAAAATACAAGCTTCTTATAAAATTGAAGGTTACTGCAATTCCCTACAAAATGTTTTTTATTCATCCTTATACGATTAATAATTTCGGAGATATGATTTTAAGAATGTTTCCTTTTATTTTTGAACAAAACTTATTTTTTAACGTTTTATATAAATATTTCAGATTCGGCTACTCTTACGTAAAAAGTACTTATAATAAAATCGAAAAGTTTTTAAATTCCTTACAAAATTATTTTTTATTGAACTTCATATGATGAATAGTTGCCGAGATATAAGTAAATTTTCTCAAAATAATACATTTTAATGAATAACTTGCTTGTGACTTATCGTATGTAAAAAACGTACACACACACAGTCTTAAAGTTTATGGAATTAGCTTGAAAATGCTTTCCTTTTAACCCCGTACGACCAATAATTCCTGAGGTATGGTGTTTCAACGATATTATGGGACCTTCAATTTACATTAAAATATGAGTTTATTTATCAATACAGGTATAATCAAATTGGAAAAAATAATATTCGTATTTTTTTCAAAGTTTACATGTATTTATATACGATTCGAGTTGTGTATCATTCTCCAAAATTTATTTTTGGAAAAAACAAATCACACACGTCGAGAGAAATTGTCTTTTTTCCTAACAAGGAAAAAAATTTTATTTTCCTGGACTAAAGGCATTGAAAAAAACGCCAATATGCTACATAGAAAAGGCGTTAAGGATTAAGTTTTTATGCATTAGTTGATCTACATTCAAACTTACCACCCTCCTTCGTCAACGTTACAAACGTAAACTCCGCCTGATTGCTGCCGGCCACGTTGTGAGCCTCGACTTTGAGTTGGTAGACCGAACTAGGTGTCAAATTAGTTACGACGAATCGCCGTTGCATCTTGACATTGTTCGACACCAGAGTCCAATGAAACTCATTTATTGGCCTATACTGTATAACGAAATATTTTATAGGGCAACCATTATCAGGCCAGACGTGCAATCGCAGCACTAAAGTGGTAGAATTTGGGTTAAGGAAGGCAGCCGCCGGTGGGATGCCCGGAGCTTGGCCCTGAGTTCGAACTGAGAGCACCGGTGACGATGGACTGCTGCCGATTTTATTATGCGATGTTAGATATAACTGATACGTGTTTCCGCACAGGAGCCCCTGTTAAAGTAATTACAATTTCGATCAATTTAGTTTCCAGGCTAACAGAAATCTCCAACGTACAACTTTTTCAATTAAAAGGTTCATTAATCGATTTTCATTAATGATTCATTATTCAGAATATGTGTTAACTTTAATTTACGCTATAATTTTAATTATTTAAATTACTATATATTAATTTATTGCATTTTTTTTGTAATAGAATATTGTATAATGCGTATTACACAGATTTTTAAAACATTTATAACTTATTATATGGCAAAGTATCTAATACTACTTTTTAAAATTGTATATTAAATAAATTGTAAATATTAAATTATATTTATTATTTAATATAATTTGTGCAAACACAAAAAATTTCAAATATATTGCAACGACCGTTTAAAATTTTTGAAATAAAATTATTTCTAATATAGATTTATTTTGCTGATAGTTTTATTAAATCATTGTGAAATTTTACAATCGTTCCACGTTAGAATGACTTTATTATAAATTTAATAAAATGTATTAAGATAAAATAAAAATAATTTCTTGTTACAATATAACATTGGGTTACTCTTTATTTCTCTAAAATAAAAAAAAATTCTAAATTTTGTATAAATTCTCACAGTTAATCTCGCATAATACGGACTTGTATATAGAATCTGCGCGTGCATTATATGCAGGATTTATTATGTTGTGATCTTACTGTTTTTGTATGCTTGAAACAATATTTTGTTATAAACAATTAATATTACAAATTAATCTCAAGAAAATACCTTTAGCTCGTGGCTAGTGGCATGGCGAGATAGTTGTAACTCATCAAGGGTACCATGAGCAGTTCGATAGTACAGTGTGTAACCCGTCAAAGGTGCACCACCATTATGCTCGGATTTCCAATGTAATAACACGCTGCTCGACGTAGAGCTAGTTACGTACAATACAGGCGCACTGGGCGGAACTGTAATAGTAAATTTTAGATTGTAGTATATTCTAGACTGGAATACTATATATATTTTGCAAAATTAGAGTCTATATAATATATATAAGTTGATTTAGCGATTATCTATTAAAACCTATTTAACAGAATATTAGCTTCGACATTATGTAGCAGCAATTATTATACATCATAATAGCTACGAACAAATGAATGAATAATTATTTTGATATTAATCCTCTGTCTGCAATATGGATCTTTTTTTTTAGTACAAATGCGATTTCACTCTCAAATTTCTCCGAAATAAAGAAGAAACCAGAATTCGGTTTCCTCCTTCTAAAATATCTTATTAAAAAAAACTATTTGGTAATGTAATACAGACGAAAATTAATTTTGAATTTTTTCATATTAAAAAAAAAACCAGTAAAAATATTAGATCGAACAAAGGGAGTAAAAATATGATTGTAGACGGAGGATTACAATACTTTCTTGTATAAGATTCTTACTTGCCCTTTAAAATTGTGAAAATAAAGAAGAGAATTTATCGCAATAATTACCTTGCACCGTGAGGGTGTAATGCAGCTTGTCACTGCCTTGAGAGTTCTCCACCTGACAGGTATAATTTCCACTGTCCTGTGATTGCAGATTTGACAACACGAGTTCTCCGGTCGTTAGGATCTGCACGTTCCTTGTGGAATCGGTGCGTATCTGCTCCGTGGTACTCTTGTACCAGTCTCTTGTTGGATCCCCGACCGCGTTGCACGCCAAAGTCGCCGAACCTCGCCATGGACGCACCACATGGCCGCCGAAGGACGTGATCCTGGCTGGCACACGATTCGTCGGTACTTGCGCCGCCACTCTCGAACTTTGGCCCTCGCCCATTCGTGTGCTACCAGTCACCCAGAATTGATACTCGACGTGTTGCTGCAAATCAGTCGCCTCGAAATACGTGCTCGACGCCGGCAATGTCTTCTTGCCGTGATTGAGCTCCTCTCGTCCGTCGACGACTCTGTGAAATGTTCTTATTATCTGTACTTTGTTTGTTTGTAATATATATTTGAAAAGTTTTAATTCACACAATAAATTTATTTTTTAAGATCTTATTTGACAAAAAACATTTTGTACTTATATAAAAATTTTGTTTCCTTGTTAACATTTTTTTTATGTTGAATTTTTAGTAGTGTCAATTTAACGTAATGTCATTGTATTATTTGAATATTTTATGTTAAATTAATACTTAACAGTTTTCAGTATTAAAATAACTCAATTTGTAAGTAAATAAATAATTAACATAAAAAGGATGTATTTGAAAATATAAAATAAATGAATAAAATGTGTTAATTTACAATAACATATTGCAAATGTAAATTTTACGGAGAAAAAAGTATGTTTTCAGATTTTGTTTAAAAACTGTCAAATACTACAAACCGTCAACAGTATATATATTTTTTGTATTAATTTTTTTTATATAACATTTGCTTTACTTCCTAACATGTTCATTTTGTGTTTAAATAAATACAAAAATTTGGGTAGATTAATTGAAACACATGAAATGTAATTGAATTTAACATAAATTTTTTAACTGTATAGAAAAACTATTATAATTATACAAAATACCTTAAATTGCAAAATCAGAAGTTTTTTTTACAAATGAAGCGTAAAAGATGTAATACAAATTTTGATTTACTTATATATTTTTATTACCTTGTATAAAGATTGTATTTCGTAATAACTCCGTTTGGCTCAAGCGGTGGTAGCCATGAGATGAAAAGAGCCTGTGGTGAACTCACGACGACTTTAATATCAGCCGGACTGCCTGGCACTATGTAAAAAAAGCAAAAAAATATTTATTAAAATTTTGTCAAGAAAGAAAAAGATTCCGAGATATTAAGTAAATCACCGTCTTCCTCCGTCTGACAGTAAATCGTAGCGGAAGGCACACCGTCGCCAATTCTCGTATAAGCCAAAACCTGAATAGTGTAATTGGTGTATCGTCTGAGCCCAGTTAAAACCGTTGTCAGAGCACTTGTTTTACGAACCTAATTATGAAATCAACTAATTAATTAAGACAGGAAAACACATGGAATAAATTAATTTGATAGAATATTCACCTCCATCTCGTCCACGCCTCGCCACGCGTCCGCCAAAATCGGTTCGTAATTTAATTTATAACCCTGGATAATACCATTGCTGTGAGTGCTGGGCGGGGGTTGCCAGGACACTTGCAAGGATTGGGAAGAAAGTGCCACGCACCTTACATCTTCTGGTGGCATGCTGGGAACTACAAATAGTTATTCCCAGACGATTATTACCTTGGAAATTTATCTTAGAGAATAAAAAAGAAAAGAATTTCAACGAAAGGCTTAAAGCTTCAATAATCACCATCTTCCAAGGTCTGCGTGATCAGTGGTTCACACAAAGGTCCTGGCCCAACCTGGTTATAAGCTCGAACGACAAGGGTATATCTGGTGTATGGCCTGAGACCTGTAAGTCGAAGCTCTCCGCCTCCTTCCTCTCCATCGCCCGAGACGGAACTGAAGTTGTACGATGGATTGTTTGAGCTGAAATAACAATTGCCTGACTATGCTGCTCAACCTTCCGGCAAAGAATTTATTCACAATTATTGAAAAATTTATTTATATTCATTCTTATTATTATATATCGAATCGGTAATTTCGAATTTATTTTATACCCCAATAAAAACAAGTTAACAAGGAGTTAAAGCCGAGTATGGTTTAAGCATTTAATTATAATCGATCTCTTCATGTATTATTATCTTCACATAATATAGGGTGATCAAAAAATTTAGCAACGAAGTTTTGTGTTTACCAAATCATATTATATTCAGGTAGCAAGCTGATGTTATTTGTCATTTTCATAATAAAATTAAAGATGTCATTTTGCCGTTCAAATAATAATAAATAACGTCAGCTTACCTGGATAGTAATGGAACGTATTTAAAAAAAATGATCTTTAAAAAATGATAGTTACATCTTATTAAATATCAAAAAGATTTTGCATTAAAAGATTTTCATCAGTTGATGAATTAAAGACCGCTTTATTCGCTGTCTCGAAGGATTTATCCGGAAAGAGTCCAGCGTTGAAGCTTTCTAGAAACACCTTAAAGATTGTATCGAAAGTAAAGATATTGGCCATTTGGAATGTTAATTATTATTTAAAAAGATATAACACACTTCAGAGTTCGTTTTTTTTTTGTAAATAATGTAAATATACGTTTTAATGATTTGATAAACGAAACTTTATGGCTAGTAAAAGTTTTTCTGAAAATTATGTAAATTGAGATACTTTTCAGAAATACTGAGAAATCCTACATCTTTTCTTAAAATTTTTTATATTATATGTAAATTCTGAGATTCTCTAAAATTTTTCATTTTATGTCTGAAAAAATTTAAACTAATTTCTGAAAAATTTTTAATTTTTTCAAATTTTATGATTTCATCCGAGATTATAATAGAAGGAAAATCTTAGCGAAAAATCTTAAAATATTTCAAAATTTATATATATAAAGAATTTTAGAACACACAGATCGATATAGACTTTCTTGGTACTTCTAAAAGTGTTCCAATTTGTATTAAAAAATCTGCGAAATTTTGTAAAAAAATTATATAAAATTAATTAAAAATTTTGAAAAATACATAAAAATTTTGAAAATTTATATTAAAAATTCGAAGAAAAATTTTTATCAGGACAAACTTTTTTGTCATCCTGTTTCTTCAATATTTATTATTTAAATGTTTTACATTTTACACGATTGGGTTTAATCCTTACTTCGAATTATATACAATATATATATTCAGTTAGGATTTAATTTCTTTGTAATAATTATACCTTGTTTCCTTATAACCGACATTGAAACCCTGTATGTCACCATGGCGAAGCTCCATTAAAGGCGGTGACCAAGTGACAAGGATTTCCGACGAAGAGAGAGGTCTGGCTGCGAGATTCATTGGCGGACCAGCTGGTTTCTGCGGTTCGGTTCTGACAAGAAGTTCCGCTGAGGGAACAGATCGACCTGCTGGACCTTCCGCTATCACGCGTATGGTGTATCTCGTGGCGGGTTTTAAATCGTCGATTAATGCCGCATACGATAAGGGTGGCCCAGTAAACTCTTGTTGCTGCCATATTCCGCCTAGTATTTTAATTTATAAGTGTTAGAACTTTTTCTTGAATACAATTTGTATTAAATTGTATTCAGAAAATTTAAATTGAGAAACAATGAGTTTTTATTCAAGAAAATCGGAATAAGAGGATATTCGAAAAATTTATTAAATAATTATAATTTATGAAAGAACTTAATATAGATACTTGTTAAGTTAAATTGTATTCATTGATCTCATAATTTATTATTTCTTGTATTTTCTTGCACTTTGCGCATTTTTTTCAGTGCAATATTAATTAAAAGTGAACTTCATGTACTTTAGTACATCGAATGTACAATAATAAGTTGAATTACAATAGAATACTGCTATATGAATAAATGAAATAGGTAAAGAAAGGCCAAATATAATCGAGGCTATATCTCGATGCTTAATTAATTTTTAATATTGTTATTTTAGTTTCAATTTATGATTGCGTTTCAAGTCCAATAGTATTCGACGCGTAATTTATATGTACACAGAAAAAAAATGTTACATTGTCACAACCAGAAATAATGATGATTTTCGCATCAATATATTTATTAATTACGATAACCGTAAAATGGACATATCTTATTTGCAGCCATAACCGTTGAGATACAATCTTACGATTATCATAATCGTTCTTATAACCAAAATATGTACGAGTATGTTGATGGGTAACGTTTGGTCGTAGCAATCGTTTATTCCGTGTATAATTAGAAGATACATGAAAAATTTACATACAGAATTATTAGACACCAAGATGTAGTCTTGATCTATATTTGGTTCTTCTTTACTTATTTTATCGAATTGATGCAAAATAATATTTGCCAATTTACCTTCGCCCTCTTTATACTGAAGGATATATTTGGTGACCTCGCTAGTGTCCTGCGACTTATGCTGCCACTTAACGTTAATGCTGCGACTAGCCACCATAGCAGTTTCTAGGGCGCTCGGCGGTTGAGGCGGTTCTAAAACATGCGAAATTCGATATTAATGCACTCGTGTGACGATATACGTGCATATAGCGCAAGAGTATTGCATTTGGAATTCAATTATTCTATATCGGGACGAATTGACCTATAAACCCATACCGTACCTTGCACGAGGAGTTGCACCAGTTGCTGATCGCGCCCGTAAAGATTGTTCGCTTGACAAAAGTACGCACCGCTGTCAGCTGCTTCCGCCGATGAGATTTGCAATTGCGCGATGACACCGTCCGGCGTTACTTCCTGCTTCACTGCGACGCTTTATAAATGAATTTATAAAAGTTCATTAAAAGCTCTGTGAAAAGGGCGCAACGATGAAATATTCATGTACCGTCGCATCAAAAGTGGTATGCTAATATTTTTTCGTACAAACTCTACCTTTGAACAACAGCATTTCAGTATTCTCTTGTTAATAAACGGATTATATTTGACCCTTTTAACCGGGATATATATATATATATATGGCTCCCCTGAATTTTTCAAGTGGATGCGTTTCACGTGCCTGCGTATGCTCCCTATTATCAGCCCGGAATGCATTATTAATACCGTCGCATCTCATTTGCTAAATTCCGCTCGACACGATCGATTTATCGACACTAACGTGCGGCTCGCAATTATAAACCATCCGTTCCATATCGAACGACACGTTAATCGAACGAAAATCGCAGCGGGCGCAGAGATTTTGCTCCGTTTTAGTTAATTCATCACGATCGTATCGATTTTCACGCGCGTCGCTGTCAGTCCATTCTTCTCTATGATTCTATATGTACGGTTAATCTCGACTTACCGGTAATTCGTCGAGGGATTCAACTCGCTTTTACCACCTTTCAGCCAGGTAACGGTAACCGGCTTATCGCCGTGTACTTCGCAGTGCAACGTCGCCGTGTCCCCTTTCTTTACAGTAACAAGTCTTGAAGGCGCCGCGAAATATGGAGACGCTACACAGTCGCAAAACGATATAAAAAAAAAAAAATGTAAGTACAATGATTTAGAGTTTTAACTTAAATTCAAATTAAATGCGAATGCTTTTGTGTTGTTAATACAATATAATATTGAGCGAAATATTTAATTACAAAATGAATTGCGTGATGCACTTTACTCACAATTGACTTTTAATTGCACGACTTTGCCTAAACCACTTCCAATGCCATTACTCGCATGGCATAGATAGAAGCCCTCTCTGTCTTCTTTCACGTGTTGCAGCAATAGAGTGCCGTTGCTGAGGATCTTGGTGTAAGTTCTTTCGCGCAACTCCTCGTAATCACCGGCTTTGCTTCCTGTTAACAAGTGCTTCGTGAGAAAGTCAAGCCGATTGGTGTTTAATTTATGTGAACAAAATTCTATCGCGCTTTCTTGATTCTTGGAAAGAAGTGATATTTTATAAATACTGCATTACCGGAAATTGCAACATCAAAAAGTAGACGTTTAATTAAGATGAAACTGTATCCCAGACATCACGTATTCACGTATAGTCAAGAGAATCTCTTTATGATTTCTTTTAAATAACATTTATGACATGTATGTCCGAAATAATGATATGTCTTAATGATGTTTTTATAAAATTTTATTAGACATGCACATTGTCTGGATGTCATCTTTCATGGGAACTGTATATAAACTTGAAGTTTAAGAAACCTACGTTAAATATTAATTTTTAACTCACGAACGGAGTGGCATGTATCAGTTATACACATACTGAAGTGAGCCTTCCCTATGGAAATGTGATTAGGACAGCTGAAATGTGCGAGAGGTGCGAAAGTGACAACTATGTGATTTATGGATGTCTACATCCTTTCAATACTATATTGAAGGGAGGCAGACGTTCCGAAGTCGCATAGCTGTCACTCTCGCAATTTAGCCGCCCATCACACGGTTTCATAGAGAAGATTCACTCCAGTATATGTATAGAGTCATCACTACATCGTGCAGTTTTAAAGTGAAGATGGAACCTACATCTCTGCTTCGTGAACAAATGGAATAAACTTGGATTGCAATATTACAGGATGATATTGGACAGTTGTTTCATACTATTCCCAGAAAGGAGAATTGAGCTTGAATTCAAACATGTGGTGACCCGATATTAGATTATAGAATATTGTTAAAATTTAATATTTTCAACGAAATTACGCAATAAATAATTTGAAATATATACTCTCATTTGTGTCTTCACATTGTTTTTCCTAATATATCTATAAATTTTGATTTTAACATGATATTTTCCTTTTGATACCACGATTTCAATTTTCGACAATGTAGTATTACAGTATAAGTAAGATCCAGAATCACTCCGTGAGCTCTATAATATATTAGAGCGAGCCTTCTCTATATTAAATTATACAAAACTGCAGCCCGACGGAGAAAAGGAAGGCAAGCAATATTAGTTTTTCTGGTTCTTTTCTTACTTACGGTAATAAAATAGCATTATCCAATCAATGAATCCATGAAAAAAACAGTACCAATTTTACTTTAGTGTGAGGAATTGAAACCCCCACTCCCAATGATTTGCTTCAGTATGTTGTGTAGAACTAACTGAATTCATTTATTATAGTTTTTTAAGATTTAGGAAATTTTGGGAGGATTATTTGTTTCAGATTGATTGTGTGAATCTGATAATTTCATCGGCTCGTAATTTATTTCTGAAAATTAATTCAATTTAAATGAACATATATTATATAGTGATTCAACATCTTAACACTCGGACCGGTAAGACGCTTCGTATTTCAAGTTTTAACTGAATTCACTTGTCGGCATTTTTTTATCTAAATACTGGATAGTGTACTGGATCATGTACGTAACTTTTTTTTTAAAGCAAAAACGTAAAAAGTGAAAATTTTTATGTATGTACATATATACACATACATATTAAAAATTTTTACTTTTCACGTTTCCTAGGAAAAAATTTACATGATCGCTACTCTGCTGAATGATCAATCATGTTATTTGGTTGAGCGAGATAATTTATAAGAGTGAAGTTAGCGAACTTGCTTCTTATATTGATTAGTTTTATTTAAATAAGAGAAACTAATTGGCGAATATTGCAATAACTATATTGCGGGTTGATTTAATTATGTGCGAGAGACAATTATTAACTTTTTGAGGAACATTCTAATAATTTATGTACATTCTAGTAATTTATGAAAGATCTCGCTTTCAAAGGATTTTTGGGGATCTTTGAATTTGATTTCGGTTTCAGAATTCTAAAATAAAAATTTCAAAAAAATAATCTGATTATCTGAAACTATTGATTTTAGGAGATTCTTAGTACCTTTGAGTTTGAATGTAACTCGAAAATATCGAATTTTACAAGTGTTGTAATTTTTATGAAGGAGGATCTAGTGTAGCGAGGGTTTATAATCAGAGTTTGAATATCACTTTGAAAATTATATAATACTTTAACTGTTTACGTAACACTGATGAGCTTCAAATGAAGCAAAATTAAAACTTGATGTTACTTCGCAGATAAAACCAAACTTTATAATAATTAAATTATTTTTCAAATTCTATTTGCCATATTGAATTTATCATTTTGAATTTTTATTTGTAATCTTAATTCGGATAAAAGCATATTATCAAATTATCCTATAGGTTCATCGAGCGAGCGCAGTTTATAAAATAATAGGGGATCGATGGCCCCAAATGGGATCATCGGTCTACATAAGATCAGTCTACATAAGATTAATACGATTTTTGACAGAGGATGAGCTTATTGTTTTTATTTATATCGTAATAGTATCATGAAATAAAAGATTGTTAAAAACGGGCCAATTTTTGTCAAAAAGGTGTAAGTAAAAGAAAGTGGGTTTTATTTTTGTAAATTTTGACTTTCTGAATAAAATTATTAAAGTGTTTATACACTGAGATAATTTTTTCTTAGAATTTACCTTGAAAATACGACAGTCGTGGGACAACATTGTATTTCGAAGAATTAATTTAAATCTCTCTCGTTCATTAATAAAACTACAATAAAGTATAAAATAAGTTTGAATAATTTTACTAAAGTGCATGGTAAAAATCATTAAAATATTGTATTGTATCACAACTACCATATTTTCAGGATAAATTTTAAAAGAAAATTCTCTCCGTGTAGCGTTATGTATTTCGTCATGTTTGTGCTCAATTTTCAAAGTGTTTCCCAAATGCTACGAGTACAGGATGCTTTTTAATAATTTTATCATAGAATGTAAAAATATACACGAATGTAAAAAAAAACCCTATTTCTTTTACACCTTTTGGGAAAAAATCCTCTTTTAACATTCTCCTTAATTTTCTTCGACACATAAATAAAAGTAAAGATTTGTGAGGCAGTTGCGTAATAAAGTCACTTTATTTGCAATCGTCTCACCGGTGGCTTTCTTCCATACGATCGTCGGCGTCGGGACGCCCTGCGCCTGACAGTGCAGCGCGACGTGGCGATTCCTTTCGACGCTTACGTCGGTTGGCTCGACGATCCATCTGGGCGGCACTGTAACGTCAGAGACATTCGCTTTACATAGATCCATCACGTGTGCGCCAGCAATTCAAATTTATTACGTCTTGCTTTACTGGTCGTTAGCGATTTAGAGACAGGTACGTTTTCATGGTAGAGAAAAAGAGCTATAGTAAAAGAGATAGAAAAGAGCCGTGAAAAGCGCGGCGCAAAACGAAAGAGAGCTATCGTGAGCTCATGTCGCTTCGACGCGCAACGCGCGATTCTGCACGTCAAAGAGATCGAATCTCAAACGAGCTGATAAAAAGACGCGCGCGATAGAGAGAGAGAGAGAGAGAGAAAAAGAGATGCACTGAAAGAGAGATGGCTCGCGCCATGAAGCTACGCTGTTTTCGTTTGATCTTCTTCTCTTTGGAATGCACGCGTTATATTCTCTATTTCCACGCGAATTTTCGCGATTTTCTCGAAATCTCCCGCGTTTGCACGCGATATATTCGCGGATATATCGCGCGATGAAGAAACTGATAAAGATACTAATAAGAGAAGATAGAGTGAGAACATGAAGGTAAGTATGCGGATGGGGCAGAGTTTGTGGAGAATCAGGGGGTCATGAATCGATGCGAGGCGTATTTCGCGGGTGTCAATTGATATATATATATATATATAAAGTCTCGTGTCATTCGCACGCCAGGCAGCAGCAGACAATTCACCTCTATGTTCAACACCGCAACAGGGTAATAAGGAAAGTGATAAGGGCGGGGGCAATCGATCATCTATTATCTGCAACGTTAATTCTCCTAGGAACTACCAACAAGGACAACGAAACGAAGGCGTCTCTATATAATATAGCGCGCGACAATAGTACGTATAACAGCTCTTAGCTCGTAAGAAGACAAAAGAAGAGACAGAAAAAAAAAAAAAAAAAAAAAAAAAAAAA
>NW_017305525.1:1666277-1675749 GCF_001594115.1 Trachymyrmex septentrionalis
CAGACGGATGCTTGGTCGTCGAAGTTTCTCGATCCCGGCACGAGATTTTGCGTCGCGCATCGATTTGTCGACAAAGTCTCAAAGTGGGGGGTGGTTCTTGTACGATCAGGTGTATTGTTTGGCAAGGTTCTACTTCTTACTGTGGTGAAAAAAACGCTGCACAAGCGAGATACTGTGAGTGGGAGTTTCCAACGTTTTACAAGACGGCAAAGTATCGGCCACGCATCGATCGCGTGCGACAATATATAATATATATATAGATAGATAGATAGATATATAGATATATGTGTATATGTGACGTGAGTATTCAAATATACTCGAGCCCAAACGGTGGCGTGTGTGAAACAAGTAGAACTCTCGGAAAGAGGTACGCAAAGGGCAGGAAGTGTTTGGATGCGGAACTCGTGAGGGTGACGAATAATAATAATAATAATAATAATAATAATAATGATACCAATAACAATATATATGTATATATAAGTACCCGCGTCTAACGACTAGTTCAATAAAGTACGAATTTAATTCATGATATACGTACTACTAGCCTACATTTTTTACCGGTCGCCAACGAGGCGGAGGATGCGCGAGCTCTTGCGAGAATACTTAAGTTATTGTATCGAGTATCACGCTAGGAATTTTTCAAGTTTCATCGGCAAGCTTAAGGGCTTTTTATCGTTCTCTTAAGATCATTACTTTCCTTACTTTTACGAAAGAGAGAGCTCGCGGGCGGATTACGTGAGCGCCCGGCATCCTCGTTCCTCGTTGCGATGAAAGAAATACAAAAAAGAGAAAGAGATACGGACGAACAGAGAAAACGAGAGAAAGGTAGTGAGAGACGGAGATAGAAAGATAGAAACAGAGAGAGAGAGAGAGAAAGAGAGAGAGAGAGAGAGAGAGAGACAGAGAGCGAGAGAAAGTTTGGTGAGAAAGCATGCAGAAGTGAATAAAGGTTGCCTTCCAACGAGCCCAAAGAAGAGCCAGCGCAAAGGTCGGTGAAGATTGATCGTGAGCGTAGTGGCACGTGCTCGCACTTGGGTGATCAAGATACTTCGATATATGTATATATATATATATATTTGATTTAAGTAATAATTTGATAAACACACAGACACACACAGAGAAAAATATATACATTTATTTAGACGTAAAATGTGATGCAGGCAATAGTGATCTACGACTACTGAAGTAAAAGAGATCATGCCGAATAAAGTGTGTCGATGCTCACATACACGCACGCACGCAGGCCAGAAAAAATCTTTTTTTTTTTTTCGTATTTAGTTATTTGTAGCTGCAGTTGTTGCTGTTGTTGTTGTAGTTGTTGTAGTTGAAACGGATAAAAAATAAGGAAAGGTGCAAACTGTTACCTTTATTATTCGGTCAAGTCAAGCAAACCTCGGGGGGTCCACGAGATACCGACGCATTCCCAGAGAGCCAAAGCAACGCAAATGTAATACACACTGTGTCTAGGGTAAGAAGGAGCATCGGATGGATCTGCGGGAGGGATTTGACAGATTTGAGGATGAGGAAGGAAGAGAGACGGAGGACGGGAACTTAATGATCGTGATCTCGCCCGGGGGTGAACGTGCTGTCACTCGAAATCTCGATGGTATCGTCTTTAAGCCGTGGAGCCAACGTGGAGTACGGTCTCTCTAAATGTCACATCCTGGCGAGAACACAGTTATGATGAACTATGGTGAAGCGGGACCGAGTTAATAAGCGCGATGATATGTCGATGGCGGTGGATGATGAAATGGCGACTAAGATTGGAGAACGAGGAACTATGGAATGGATATTCATGGATGACGTTTTACCCCGACGAATTTCCGGAATTGAATTTTATTACAAATGCCTAGACCGCAGATCGTTGAAAATTCATCTGGTACGTTTCCTTAATATTACCTGATATCAACTATTCTAATACACGGCAAGTTATTTAAATATTAGATGTATCGTATAGGCATATCTTAAATTTAGGATATCAAAGTTAATGCTCGTAGGTTATGTAGGACTTGAACAATTTTACAACGTGATCGAGATTCTTCCAGATCTAGAAAAAAATAGTGATTATGGATTAGAAATGTGATTGAACTTACATATCGGGGTGAAACGATCGAGAGGAATGGCAAGGCGATTGTTAGGAACGCTAGGAGAAGGGTTGGCGATCATCTAGTTACCTTTTACCTGTAGCTTGGCCGTGTACCTGACCTCGGCGGCGGGGTTCGCGGCGACGCAGGTATAGTCGCCGGAGTGCTCGGCCGCGAGATTCGTTATACTGAGGAGGCTCGAGTAGGGATCCAGTTGGGAGACGTTTGCGACGGACGCCAGATTCGGCGGTAAGGGAAAGGGACTTTGGCCGTCTTTCAGCCAGGATATGGTCAAAGGTGGATCTCCCGCCGCGACCCCGCACACCGTCCGCGTCCGCATCCCCTCGGATAGTCCCTCTTGGAACGTAAATGGCTCAATAATAGGGGGTACTGGAAAAGGTCAAGAGAGAAGAGAGAACCATACGTGAGAGCAAGAAAAAGATGGCACCAAAAAACGCAAGAACCTTGTAATACCAGGTATACGTGTTCTTTTCATATATATATGCACAAATATATATATATAGGTTTATACTGTGAGACGGTATGTGTATATATATATATTTTTTTTTTCAGTTCTTTTCGCTTCTGTTCCTTCCGCTTCATATAAACAGTGGTACGTCCATGTATATATGTAGATATATATATATATAGAATATAATATGTATATATATGTAGAATATGTACAATAGAGGCAGTATAGTAACGTAGCAATGTAGAGGAGAGAGAGGGTGGCCCCGCCGCGGACCTGCCCCTGACGCCCTCACACCTTATACACTTAAAATTGGCATCGCACACTTGCGCGCAGCATCCGATCCTTTCCAATTAACGTGAGAGCGAGTCTTCATCTTTCCGAAGCTACCGCTATCGTTTCCTTCAAAATACTTAATTACGTTTTAATACTTTTAGAGGAATAAAAAATGATTTTCTCCATCTGTGTCTATCTGAAAGGCTATGACAAGCACCGCTAAAATTCAAAGACGTGGTAAAAGACGTGAAAGAGATAGTTGAACAAATATAATTGTAAACGTCTGGACGAAAAAAAAAGGAAACGTGCGGTGTCGCTCTCGAGAAGTCGAAGCGCAACTTCTTTAAGAGGACGTGTGGGAGAGGTAGAGGCGGGTATCGTGCATAAGGAAAAGTCACGCTAAGCGTGAGCAAGTTTTTAGTTACAAGTCACCAAGTCTCTACGTTCCTTGGTGACGAGAAATCGACGAGGTCCCGTCGTGGATTTGCTTGGAAGCGCATCGTCGATGGCTCGAGCTTTGATCTTTGCGTTCGAATGAAGCGTTCACAGCGCATTTTTTGCTAATCAATCCCGCAACGATCCCCCATGGATCGGAATACATAACAATAGCCGTTGACGGTAACGACGACGCAACCACTTCCACGTGCAGCTTCCATTTTCGAGCCCGGCCGATACGATTCGCACGCACGCAACGGGCACACACACGCGCACACGCAAAACTCGGGCGGTCAGGCGGTCGTCGGGCAAATTGTAGGGGGCCTAGAGGAGGATTACCATGAACCACAAGCCGCTGCGTGTGCGATACCTCTGCGGCCACGTTACGGGCCACACACGAGTAGTTGCCGTTGTGATCTGGAGATAAACTTTCAATCATCAGTATGCTATTGTACTGGTCCATATTGGTGACAGTGACCCGTTCCGACGGCCCCATAGAACGTCCATCCTTGAGCCATGTGATGGACAGCGGCAGATCGCCTCTGGTCACCGAACACGTCAGGGTGGTGCGCTCGCCGAGATGCAGGTCGCGATCTGCCGTGAACGGGCTAATTTTGGGAGGAACTGGAATAATAACAACGAGACAGCTCGTGAGCGCACGTTACGTATATATAGACGGCAATCGGTAACATGGCTCGTGTCTCGGGCCTCCTTCCACGCCTAATCCTAAAACTTATCTACCATCCCCGATGAGGGGATCAGAGATCATGCTCTGCATGACTTTGCCTGCATGTATTTGTTCTTTATTTTCCAATCGCCATTATAGCCCCCTTATTTATTTCATTCCAGCCTCATGGATCGTCTCCTTTCGTCTTGTAACAGCACTCAGGTCGCCAGGTCGTCATCTTCGATTGGAACGGGGAACATCCACCTGCGACAATTCGTTGCCATAGGAAACCGGAAATGAGGCCTTACCGATTACTGCGACGTCTCCGGATCTTCTGGCGCTGTGACCTTGCTTGTTCCTCGCCCAGCAGGTGTACACCCCAGCGTCACCCTTCTTCTGCACACTGCTGATCATCAGGGTGCCGTCCGTGAGTACTTTCTGACGCAGATCATCCGGTAATTCACGATTAGCTCTCTCCCATTTGATTTCCTCGATCGGATATCCAGCAACCGGGCACTTCAAACGGAGAGTCTCGCCGGCGACGGCGGTCACTTTCGGGATCAGGCGTATGTATGGAAGTCCTGGACGGGATATTTCACGTTTATGTTATATTTTTCTTGACATTTCTAGCTCGATAAGTCTCGAGCTGACGAGAAACTACAATTGAATTCGATAAACATTCGAGTAAGCTAGAAACATTGTCACGCATTTAATCTTCTATAATGAAAATATTATTTTTACATAATGTGTACTTTTTTAGATATTAAAATTTAACCCCCCGGAGCTGACGTCGAAATCTGTAACACAATTACTGGCCATTTTCATTCTTTAAAATTAATTAGTGCCTTTAATTAATGTGTACTCGTAGTGAAATGGATCTATGAAACCCATTTAATGTAGGTACGTTTATTAAAAGGCACTAATTAATTTCAAGGAATCCAAATGCTCTTGTATATAAAACATAACTGGTAGAAAAAAGAATTATAGTATTAGTATATTTTAGTAAGAATAACATTCAAATTTACAGATGTAACATACAGAAATTGAATCTTTTGACATTTTTTACAAAGAGATTTATGATTGAGTCAAAATAGATTCACGCCAGTTCCAGAAAGTTAAGTTTATAGCATTTTCGCATTTTAATTAATGTCACGTAATAGTTAAATGCTAGTCAGATTCTAATTTTGGCGAAAAGTGTGATCATATTACAGTTTATACAGTGATGATGATTTATGGTCATAAATTAGTGATAAGTCATTAATTATTGATGCGAGTACTCGATATCAAAAAGCGAGAGGCCAGCCACATATCTCTATGGTCAGTTTTCGTGCGGCTACACTGCGTGAAATTAATTACAATTTGTCTCACATTATACACGATGATAATTAACGGAAGGTACGCACCGTAAACATTCAGTCGTGCAGCATGTGTCACCTTTCCCGCGCGATTTTCGGCTGTGCAGGAATATTCACCTCCGTCCTCCACCATTACGTGGCTTATATTGACGTGGGATATAACGTCGCCATGCACTGTTACGTATTGACCAATGACGAATCTTGCGCAAAAAATCAATAAAATTTTGATTTAAAATACAATTTACGAATTAATTCGTTGTGTTCGGTAAATTTGTAAAGGGCGATTGAATATTCCGCGTGATATTTATAACATAAAAATCAATACCTTTTTAGCAAACTCAAGCTGCATACATATAATATATAACTCAAGATAAAACATTAAAAAGGCAGAGCAATAAATAATATGCATATACCGTGGTGGTACGCGAATAAAACAAAGCACAATTGATTGTAATTAGCAATGATAATCTAAATGATTCGATAGAAGTACGTCTCGACTCTTTTTGGAGTCATCATCAGCTTATAATTGGCGCTTAATAGTAAGACTTTTTACAATACATGGTTACTCAAAGATTAAAGGTTAAAGGTTAAAGGTTAAAGATTAAAGGTTAAAGGTTACCAAGAAATTGAACAATGAAATTCATTCATTCGTGACCTTTTATCTTTAGGTAATCATATATCATTGTGAAAAGAGACCTGACAATATGGAAGGTTTTTTTATTAGAAAAATATCATCAAAAACATATGGCAAGTGTTGGAACGACGTGAAATTAGTGAATATATGTTCCGCTCCAAATGAACAATTTAACACAAAATTTCGAACCATAATATAAAAAATAATAATTCTAGTCACAATAAATATATAAATAATTAGTAAAGGCTGAGCAGCTAACATTAAGTCGAAATTAACAATTCTCCTTTATATTATATAATAATACGTTTGATTTAAAGTAGAGCCGTCAACGAATGTTGTCCACATTTTTTCACATTTTTAACGTGAAATAACGATTACAGAGTAATCATGTTTCTCTATCGCAATAGCATCGCGGGCAATAACATCGCAAAGCCGTGTAATAAAAGCACGATAAAACTGGAAGATGGTAAAATGATACGTGGACCTTTCACGAGAAGCGCTTCGCATTTCTATCTGTTATCGGTCTGACGCGGGCTGGACAGCTCTCAAATCGGCGCAATCTCGTGAATCTCGGTGAGTGCACGTGAATCCCTGGCGTTATCGTTGCGCGTTATCGTTTAGAATTTGTCACGTTCCATCTCGATCGGGACGAGAATGAAACTACGGCCGCCGGAAACTGCGTCCGGTAGCGAGCCAAGGGGAATTCGAGCAACGGGGGTGGAAAGCCGATGATAAAATGAGACACGACGAGGTCCGCGAAATGGTGTGGATCCTTTACGCCGATCTGTCATTAAACCAGACGCCGCCGCTGGGACTTGCGCATGTCACTCTTTCCGAGGCAGTATACGCCATCCACGCGATAAATATTCTCGTTTCCGTCTGGGATATTACACGCAGAATTGCCTGTACGCGATATATACACGATCGCGAACGGCACCGTCAGAAATTATAGTTCAATTACGATAGCGGTATAAATGACGTTTGAGACTTCTCGCGCAATTTATGGTCCGTTCACCTTTTTAGTGTTAGGAATATTGATCCTAATAATTTTAGTTATTATTTTTTTTCGAGTTCTACTGAACAACATTAATAAATAACGCATCATATAATAGGAAATATAAATGTAAATAAATTATAAATTATATATATATTATAAATGTAATTAAGCTGAGGATGATAAATAAGACTGTGAAATGTTTGTCACATAAATAAGTTAAAAAAGAATGCGTATATATAAATGCATGTAGACTTAGAGATAGAGGGAACAACAACGTTTAGCCTGTAGAGTTAGATACTACGTGGAAAAAATGGTTTTGTTAAAATGTTTAAAAATTTAGTTTGATAGGTTTGAAAATAAATTTATTGAACTATCAAAATAGTAGAACGTCTAAATTATTTGCTAAAATGTCAGAACTTTTTGCAATGCTTGATGAGATTCCTTGTAATTATTTTGACGGTTCAATTAAAATTATTTTCAGATCCGTGTCTAACTAAATTTTGAGATACAGCAAAACTTCAGTGTAAGTAAAAAAGAATGAATAAACGTAAGAGTAAGTATTTTTATAAACTTCTTTGTAGTATGAAGGCTGAACTAAATAAAAAAATAGTAATGCGTTATATATAATTCGAATAATTAAAGAAAACGAAAAAATATGATATATTTAACATTTATAGCTAAAAGATACATATATAAAATTTAATACCACAATTACGTACAAATGACACTTATATTTTTCTTCCTTTCTCTCCACTTTCTGTTTTTTACGAGGTCATTAGTCACGCTAGTAAATTAAAAGATATCACCTCCCGAGCACGGAATAATAGCAAAAATGTGGGCTATTTCAAAGAATTGGGACGAGCTTACCTTCCATTAGTCGGTAAGGGAAAACCGTCCAACGCCCATGATACTTGAGGTGTAGGATTTCCTGCGGCGGAACATTTTAAGGACACGGCGGGTCCTGGCTGGAGAGTCTGCTCGATGAATGAGTACAGGAGCACGGGCGGCGCGTCTGGAACGTTAATGTGTAAGGTGAGCTTAATTACGCGAAGGGAAACAAATTTATGCTGCTAACCGTTACCGTTAATCAAAGTTGCTAGAACACGAAAATACCTGAGAGCGATCGTTTAAAATATATAAAAGGTAAGGGAGAGAGAATACCATATTTCCGTGATGCGGAATTAATGCAAATTCGATATCGTGGATGAACCAATTCCTCGCTCTTGAAAATTGTTACAAAGATATTGGTTTTTTTGTGTGTTTTTTTTTTTTGTTTATTTCTGATGGTAAGTTTAAATTTATACGATTATATTGGTTAGGTATTTCTTAATCAATACGAAATTAAAAAGTTTTAAAAAATAAAAAAAAATTTCACGGAAAAAGATCTTATGACACTTAACAGATAAAATCATCAAATATCAGAGAGAGAGAGAGAGAGAGAGAGAGAGAGAGAGAGAGAGAGAGAGAAGTCTTCAAATAAAATATTAATGAAAAAATAAATTACATTTTGTCAAATACACCCGGACAGACCAACAGAGTGATATCAAGTAATTTAAGCTCGACGTGAAAAAATAAAAAGTCACGCTAGAAGATTTTATCCTCATATATCTGTACTCATATTTATTCCGATGTATTTATTTTTCTATAAATATGTGGACTACTGGTGTAATCCACGCAAGCACTGCCACTCGGCAATAAACCGCTGTACTTAGTGCAGCGGGAGTTAAACGAAGGAACGAGCCGGTGAAAAGAAGGCGAGCGAGGGCACACGATAATCCTGATCCTGAAAGCCGCCACGCCCAGCGCGATGGAATACGAGAGACAATGGGCTCGCCGTCATGGAAGCGCCACGCAGAATATTTCTCTTTTCTTCGTCGATGTTGCTCCAGAGCAACACGAGGAAAACAGAACCTATCGCGCCAAGTCCGAGAGAGAAAGAGAGCGGGAGAAGAAGTTTCCTTGTATGGATTTTCACGAGAGAGAGAGCACGAGCTCGGAATTGACCGTGTCGATGTTTCCGACTGCGCCCGTAATTAAAAGCGTCGATTCTGCCATCATTAAAAAAAGATCCGCTGTCGCGAGAAGGATGTGACTCCGCAACCCTCGAGAAACGAAAAGGGAAGAAGAGTCTCATCGTTCAAATGAATGCCGGAATCCTCATCGTGCTCGCGAATCCATGCACAAATTGATGAATCCCGTCTCGATTCCTCTCGGTGATCATCGCGGCGTACTCGTAATCGCGTCGTCGCGGCTCTTTCACTTCCGGTCGATGAGATAGAATTTTAAGTGACGGTGACGTCGGTATTACAATATCTTGGAGGTAGATGGTCGCCGCTCAACGGGATCGTCTTTTACCGCTTTTACGTTGATTGTGTCCCGCGAATAATTAATATCCATTGTCATCGCAACGTCTGTTCTCAAAGTGTGCAAGTTCTTAGACAAAATAATGATGAAAGTTATAATAGAAATATCGACACGCGATCGACACTCATTCGCATATAGTTATTATTATACAAGTATTCCGTTATAGTATTCGAGATCCTTTTTTTTTTTTT
>NW_017305525.1:1675849-1680288 GCF_001594115.1 Trachymyrmex septentrionalis
GTATAGTTATTATTATATTCCGTTATAGTATTCGAGATCCTTTTTTTTTTTTTGCAACACGGTCAGAATTTTACTGCAATAGGGTGTATAATAATTGGATTTATACTTTTATCTTTCTCTGGCATTCGCGATATCGTCGCAGCCATTTCCCGCGAAGCAATATAAAAACGGCAAATTAAAGCACTCGGACGTTAGTCGAATCGGTAAAAACGCGCGTTGCGGGCGCACACAGAGAGACGGCTTCGCTTGAAACACGAGGAATTCATTTTGAGTAATTTGGCAGTTCTGTTCGCTCGAGGAAATGACTTTTCTGCCGTCGCTTCTATTCTACTGCGTACCATAGAATTCGTGCATTTGTTCAAACGCTTGAAATTGTAGCGAGTGGAATTTTATGTATAGTAGCGATACACGATATTCGTATCGTGAATTTCATATGCTACTAGTAATACAAGAGAAAAAAGAAAGAGGAGAGAGAGAGAGAGAGAGAGAGAGAGAGAGAGAGAAGAGGAGAGATTTCCGGATATTAAATCATTAATAATCAATCATCGACATCGATTTTGTAATGGCAGCGACATTTTGCGCAAATCACTTCCTTCTCCAGTCGTCAATCGCAAGATGATTGAATCAATAAAACGTCCGCTAATCGCAAGAACCGGCAACTAGTCGGCCGATCGAATGCGTGCTACTACGTCGAGGGAATTTTACGAACGAGAGGTGCTTGAATTTCATAAAATGCACCTCGTACAATTTGCGCTCTCTTCGACCTGGGAAATGACTCGTTTTTTTTTTTTTTTTCTTTTAACAACCGCTCAAGTTCCGACTGGGCCGCAATGCCAGGCTGCTTTCCTCATCCTCGCGCACGGCAAAATTGCATCGGAGATAGCTTTGCCCCACTCGCTCGCGAAAGCCAGGGTGTCCTTGCCGCGTTGGTGTTCGCTCGCTCGAATTCTCTTTGACGTAAATTCCGTGCATTACTGACGCTGACGAGCGAGAGACACTAACTTCATTGTTGTTTCAAAGGCCTCTCCACCCTGCTGGTCGCCCTACCCTGGCACTCCCAGAACGACTGGTCTAGAATATACGAGGTGTGTCCGGTCACGGTGCGGCGCATTAATTATGTATTAACGACAGGTTCTTAAACGAATTTTTAATAGTTCGCGAATACTTTATATAAATATCCGTCGCTCTCGTCGCGACACTTTTGAAAATTTCCATCGTCGAATGTCTGGAAGCAAAATTCGAAATTAAATATCTGTGCTAAAGCACAATCCATTTGGAGGCTAAATTAAGTCGCTGACGAATTTTCAATTCATGGAGAAGGAAACTTCTTGATATCCCACTTAAATATTTTGTGTAATTGGAGTTGTAAAATTCTAATTACGGAATAAAAGTACAGAGGGGGAAACTCGACTTCAAATTCATCGATGATCTATTATTAAGATCGATATCCCGAGTAAGAGATGAACGAGAGAACGATAAACTCGTTGAGGTGCTGCAAGAACGATGCGCGAGGATGGGAGTGCACAGCTGCAAAACGAGGTAAAAGCGTTGTAAAAGAAGATTCCTCTCCACTTCAAAGTGATGCCTACCCTTCGACCGGTAGCCCGGCACGCGGCAGCAGCCGCCTCTTTGCCGAGTAATCGAGTTCTGTGTAACTTGATAGGTAGTATAACGCGGGCTGTCGATCGGTGCGCAGTGTCTTCTCTCTCGTTGGGACACCTTTGACAGCACCTTTCGAGGATGACACGAGAGTGAGAACAAGAGCGAGAGAGAAAGAGATTTTGTGTGTGTGTGTGTGTGTGTGTGTGTGTGAGAGAGAGAGAGAGAGGAGCGGGTCAATATCCTGGCGCAAGGAGATCGAGCCATCGTACTAAACGTCTTCGTTATTATATGGGTTATCTCTGGGAATAATATCCATACTCACGATCGGAACATTGTTATTAGTACTTTCCGCGTGAACCGTGAAACGAACGATTGTTCCACCGATCTTTAATAGTAAATGTATTTAATCGACGAAATGTCTCTTCTTTGTGCTCGAGTGGAGGGTTGCTCTTCCCCGCGTCACCGGGGTTAAAATTAAACTATCTTTATATATCTACGTAAAGTTGTTTCTCGCCAAGACGAGCATGATACTCTCTCGTGATGCTTTCTAAATTAGTTAAAGCACTTAATTCTTTGATGTTACTTCTGCAGTGTGGCATTATTAACATCCGAAATTGATTCTTTTACTTTACTATGCTATAATTTTTGTTTTTATTAAGAAGAGTGATATATACATTTTCTTGTTTATATCATTGTGCGTTTCGATTAAAAAAAAACTTGAAACTTGTTATAATATGTTTATTCCTATGGAATATTTTTACACAATATTTCTGTAGTATATACGTGATAAAATGCTATAGAGTGGCATTGAAGGATTAATATGTTTATTCAATTTCTCAAATATAACTTAAAAGTTCTATTAAATATACTGTTGCACGTTAAAGCAGCAATTTATGGTAATATCAATTTCTTAAATTAAATAACATTTCGTTATGTTTCACTTCCACGTATGTTAAAATATAAATTAATTCATTTCTGTGGTTAGTTCCAAAATAATATTAACGTACGCACTTAATAATTATTAAAGAGAGCCAAATTTAATATATTTTCTTGGGAAATTGTTTAAATCTATTATTTTAATTAAATTAATGATACATTAAATAAAAGTAGTAGCGATCTATATAAATAATAAAAAATAATTCAAATTAGATACAAATTGGCATTACATTAAATTTAATTTAGGATACAGTGTACCCTACAAAAATTTTCTAATTATTTCGTATTTCTATTATTTTCGACGTTTTTTCCACTAACATATCATATTTATTCTAAAATTCGAATTATGGTACTTTCTCGGGTAAATTTGTGATTCGTAACAGGGAAGATGGATACCGGAAAAAGTATTTACATACCGCCCAGTTGAAGTTCCGCTGATGCTTGAGCTGTATCGCCTTCCGACCTTCTCACAATGCACTGATACATGCCGCGGTCTTCCCTTCCAATTCCGTTGAGCTTCAGTAATTCCGATTGCCTTCCTGTCCCTGGAAGTTGCCGACCGTCCTTGTACCATGTGATAAAGTGCGGTCCAGCCTGCGGATGCGTACCGACCTCGCATCTGAACTCGGCGTTGCCACCTAAGTGAACACTGAGCAACGGAGGCGTCACTTCCACGTGAAGAGGCGCCGTCACAATTAACCTACACAATTTAAAAATTTGTGTTAAATTCAACACATTTTACGTGTCCCACATAGTCAGTCGAAAAACACAAATATCATGTAAAAACTTAACATAAACCATATACACTGACACAATTTATAAGTAAATTGTAGAAATATATTTCTTCATTTCTGTAAATTAATATTTATAACGTGTTAAATTAACATTTTATCTTTAAAATTTATGTTTTACTATACATAATTTTTATGTTAATTGTGCACTTACTCATAAATTGTGTTATTTTAATACTAAGAGATGTGAAATGATTATCAATTTAATATAAAATGTTCAAATAACACAAAAAATTACACTATGTTAATATTCGGATATATATTACAAAACATTTATAACAAAAATTTTGACAAGAGTTAATTTTAATACAAATGTTAAATGTTTTTTACGGTGTAGAATTGCAACAAGAACATCAATATTATTTACTGAAAATTGATAAATTCAGCATTACGAAATGATGCATAATGTGACGATTAAAGTAAAACGACGTAATTGAAACGCACGAAAATGGATAATAAATGGACTTTAGATAATGCAATAAAGTTGACATTTGAGAAATAATTTATTTGAGCTTTGAACTTCCATTACCTGATCTCAGCGCTCGCTTCGCCACCAGGATTAGAAGCGGAGCAGCGATATACACCGCTGTCTTCTAACGTTACTGCTTCGATGGCCAACACAGAACCGAGAAGTCTGGTTCTGGGTCCAGAGAGTACCAACATTGGCTCTGCTCCTGTTTGCGCAAACCACCTGCGAACAAAAATACTTTCAACTTAGTAACCATAAACATTATTATATTTTTTTTTTAGAAATTCACGATCTTAGCTTGTATGTGGATGGAATAAGTTTTTAGAAGGCACTTATACATTATATGAGTAAATTACAAATAAAATTAAAAATATATTGCGTTATGTATATTTGCTACAATAATACAATATAACTTAATAATTGTCATAAAGGAAAACGATAATATAAAGAAAAAAATATTGTACTTTGAAAGAATATCCTATTATTCCTTTACAATAAATTATTACGCCAAAATTGCATTTTAAGGTTATTATTCCAAAATCTTAATGAGATTCAAAGTCAAGACATTCAAATTTATTTTCTAGAATTTTTTTGTTTTCTGAATTGTGTCGTTGGTAAAGCAAATGAACATTATATATATA
>NW_017305525.1:1680378-1686166 GCF_001594115.1 Trachymyrmex septentrionalis
TATTTAAACTTTACTTTTTCAACAATTATTAAATAGAATTTTTTAATTATTTAAAGAAATAATGTAAATTTTTTATGGACTTTTTAATTATACAGTAAGCAATATGTAGAAAGCCATTAACAGATAAATTGAAAAAGAAAATTACAAATTATGCAGAGCAAGATTAAAAAAAAGTTATATAGAATATTTACAATGCTTCAGTAATCATGTATTTTTAAAACGTGAACGGATTTATTGCGAGAGATATTTCATCTCCGTTTCACTTTATCTCTCTACATCATTGTATGATAAAATAACATATTGTTGAACGTTTCAAAATTATGTTATGTAATTAGTGTTAAAGTAAAACATTTCTAATTAAAACGGTAATTAAAATTTAGTGTTTTTAATGAGATAATTAAATCTTAATAAATAATGTACAAAACAAAGACAAAATATTTGCCGTTTTTATAATTTATTCGTTTTTGAATGTATATGCCAGTAATCGTATTGTAAGTTGTATTATACATTGTATTGTTATTTATATATATTTTTTAAACTTATTTTTACATAATTCTTTATTTTATTCTTACGGATAATTCTTTGTATGTATTCATGATCTCTCTAAAGAAAAGTTCACGTGATATTCAATACGATTCTTTATTTTTATTATATATTTTTTTCAAGTTTTAGTTAAGGAAAAGTCAGGGAATAAGATAAACGTTCCAGTGACATGCATCTATGCCTTAACACACAAAATTTATTATTATTAATCTCTCTCTCTCTCTCTCTCTTTCTCTCTCTCTCTCTCTCTTTCTCAAATGGATTTTTTATCACAATATTATAGTTTAATTGTATTTTAAAGATACAATTCAATTATACGCTTTACTACAATTAAATTATAATGTTATATTTAAAAAAGCATTTTTATAAATTATAGTATTATATTTAAAAAAATATTTAATAATATAAACTAAATAAAGTTTTGTGTAAATGTGCGGACATAGGTATATGTCCGGTCACCCATACGTTTACCTTATTTATGTTCTATTTCATTAACAATTCTGCATTTTGTTAAATGAAAATTATACATTATTGTTTATGTGGATTATAATGAAATGTACGGAGGCAGATTCAAAAGATTTAAAGTGTCACTTTAAATGTCATTTATATTGTAACACAATTTCTATTGTATGTCGATCGCACATATAATATTCTATTCGCTTGTAACGTTCGCCAAGTTCATCGCGTAATCGATTTTCAGCGGAGTTGTGGCAACGCAATGAGTTCAAGTGTTCAATGACAGCGTATAAACTGACACAATCTCCAAATAGCCTTTCTTCCTCTCCCATTCTCGTTCTCCAACACTTTGCCCTCTTTCTGTCTTTCGCACTCTATCTCGTTGACGAATAATTTTTCATCGAAAAGGCAAAACAGTTGGCGTCGCAAAGAGGTGACGAGAAAGGGGGGAGCGATTCAATTTCGTTGGCTTTTCGGATACGTCGACCTAGAAACGACATCCAACAGCGTTTATCCCTAAGATCTTCTCTCTATGTAGTTACTGATAGTTTCTGATCGGACAGAGCACCTCGCAGAGCACGTTCGGATTTTGGTTCGTTCAGGAACGTCCAAAGGCTTTTTCTCGTCTTCATTTATAATTTAAAGAAGAATTTCATTTGACGCGTCTAATTCGAGATCAGAAATTCGACAACGCTGCGAGAATTTTGTGAGATATTTGAGAGTTACGTAGGCTGTATGAGAAATTGTCCAATGTTTAAGAGAAAGCTCAACGTATTATTTTAAAAAATAGGGGAGAATGGAGGAATTGCGAACATGAAGTAAACGCGAACGATACTATTGCAGTATATTAGAGTAGCGCAATAACTTCTCATTTTTCGCATCCAATGATAGTCCAATATACGTTTAGTGTCGTATACTATAACACGCGATCATAGAACGCACAATCATTTAAAGAAAATACCATTACATGTTTTCCATGATTTTGATGATAAGGGAGATTGAGAGAATTGCGAATTCTTAAGGGAAAAGTTAAAGTCGATGATTATTTATCAACTATACAAGTCTTTATTTATAAAGAATATTAATTAACTTTAAACTACAATAATTAATATTTATATAAAATGGGGCTATGAACCATTCAGGATGTTATGTGAGTAAGACTTTTTTATAAACAATCAAAATTTATATACAATATTATATGCGTTTATTGTATAATTAATTTGCGAACATCTTGTGCCATTACTGGTAACATTTTAAATTTTGATTTAATATTGAGAATGACCCGATAGGGGTCAAAACATCTGTTCGAATATTATATGTGTATATAAATTTTGATTGTTTATAAAAAAATCTTATTCACATAACATCCTGAGTGTTTATTTTATATTATTTAATCTGTTAAATTATTGAACCGTTTTTTTTTCTAAATTTTAATATTTATATACTACTAATATAAATCTATATATTGATCAATACGAACAATAATTTTATTGGACCGTATATATGAAAACACAATCAATAGGAATAGGAAATAAAGGTCCATAAGTTGATTAAAGCTGGATCTTTAATGCTTAAATAATTCAATGTAAATTTGTATTTACTATATGTACAATACATGCACATATGCCATATTTGTAGTCATCTTAATTGTGCCAAATTAATTTTTTTGAACTTAGAAATGCAGAGAGCTAAATTACAGAGATAACATCACAATTGAATTTTGAAGCTTAATAGGCACCTGTTAAAGAGATATTAATATGCTGGAAATTTGTAAATAAATTTATTTACAGATAGAATTAAGTTAAAATAACATAGTTATAATTTTTACAATTAAAATATACTAATATGATAGAAAATTTTCATGGTAGATTCTGTACTCTATACAAGTTTCTTTCTAGTAAGTACCTATAATACAAATATGTTAAACATTGTAGCTAACTTGCCCCCCTTGAGTAAATTGATATATATCACGGTGTAAATTGCCTCTATGATAAACTTTATATTAAAGTATAATAAAAACATAATAAAAATAAGAAACAGGCAGTAAACATGTATTTTTCAGTAAAGATTGTATTTTTTAAAATTATTTTGTAATCATCAAATAGTAAAATGTATTAAAAAAACAGATATAAATTATTTTATTTCTAGGTTATTTTAAAATAGAAATATTATATACATATAAAGCGTTTTTATGACAGTTAAGTTGTAATTAAATGTTCACACGCGTGATGCAGTAAGTCAAGCTAACCTTTCCCTAAAAATATCTAACATAGCTCATCCAAATTTTACTCATTTTATTATTATAAATTACTGTTATTACTGAAAATAATATCATATAATAACAGACAGAATTTTTCTTAATATTCTTGAGGCTTCCACGGGTGCTTTCTATATAAAGATTATGCGTTTCGGGGGTTTCTTCCGTGTCCAGATCCATTCTTGGAATGTCAACGTTTCGTGAACCTTGCAGTCTACTTCATCAGGGCGAGGAGCAGCCTGATACTGTACCATGAAACGTTGGCATTCCAAGAATGGATCTGGACACGGAAGAAACCCGCGAAACGCATAATCTTTATTTAAACATTTTTCTTTTAACTAATAATGCATTTAGATTTACTTTTTCAAATCGAAGAACATTAATATGAAAATGTTGAATAATTTATATTTGTTTGAATAATTTATTTCCTTTTAAATATAGATTTCCCATATTTTTCTATTGTAACACTTGTTTTTTGGTTTAAATAAAACTTAGGGAAAAGTATGTATATATGTTATGAAACAGATATTTTGCAGCAACTCTTTTCCATTTTTACGCTCCGATAACCGCGTACGACATATCAACTGTTTTTCAAATATTTAGCTTTTCCATTGTTTCTTCTACCGTAAATACATAAACTGACCGTAATACTAATTTGCCTTTTATGCTAACGAACCCCAGTCTCTATTTTTACATCCTAATTAAAATTACTATTATTAATATTGTATATTATCGACCGTTTACCGATTTATTATTAATATTTGACAACATTATGAATATATAATTTAATCACACATACACACACACACACACACACACACACACACACACACACAAACGCGCACACAGAATTTTCTAAAAAAAGTAAGTAGAAATTAAATAAATATTAAACGAAATAAATATTTTATGTGACTTATATTACGACGATACTTTTAAAAAATATATGAAGATTTTAATTAATATAACATTTTTTATTTTTTATTGTTTTTAATGAAATTACATATTTAAAAGTTTGTAAAGAATAGTTATTAAAAAAGGACAAAAATATGTTTTGTGTTAAACAATATCCATTCCAAAAAGTATTTTACAACAATTCATATTTTCAATCACTAGGGTATAAAACACCCAGATGGCTATTCCCAAGTAAATAAAATAATTCCATTTATATATTATATATTGAGATTTAGAAATAAGGCATCTCAGATTTAAACAAATATTATATCTTTTTTTATGAATATCAGTTCTTACTAATCTACTTGTAATTTTATTAAGATTGTAATGTTCGACAGTAAACTGAAATTTAAATATCCGTGTAAAGATTCAGTTGGAAAGGTCTACTGGTCGATAGGATCTGGATAGTCGAGTCGTTAGAAGAGACAGAGGAGTTCGGAAGCACGGCACGGCGTGTCGTAAAAGTACTTAAAAGTTGCGCGTGTCCATGGGAATTCAATAAATTCCAGGAGTTCCGGAGAGAGGATCTTATCCGTGCGATTTGTCCGGGCACTTTCGAATCGATCGGCCCGCGTGCAGCGACAGTTATTCGGCGCGATGTATCGAGTGTCGGGATGTATCGGTGTCGCATAAATCTCGCGACAAATTTACGGCGCGCCACTCGTACATATATGCGCGCATATAAATTCGCATAATACATTTCCCGAGAGCGCGGGTCTTAATAACGTGGTAGTATTTCACGAGTGGAATCGCCGCACCGCGCGATACACGCGTTCCGGTCCCGCGAGACAATCGACCGCCCCTCAGCGGAGGTGGACGACTTGAAACGTATTACACGAATGTATTTTTCATAGAAGAACTACGGCCTGGCGCGGTGCGGCGGTACGGCCCTGCCCAACCATGTCGCGATATTGCCAATAAATTTTCATTCCGCCGAGCATTTGCCGGGCTACATCCGCGGTCTCGGAAGAGAAGAAAAGAGAGCGGAGACGATGAGGAAAGTGTCTTTCATTCCGTACCATCCGGAATGCAGATTGCTTTAACCTCTCTCTCTCTCTCTCTCTCTCTCTCTCTCTCTGTCCTGTTTCTCTCGGAAGAGATTTTCTCGCTAAAGTTTTATTGGATATTTTTTATTAAAATTTCCATACTCTTTTCCATTACTCTTTTTATTAAAATTTCTGCTCTAAAATTTCGGGACACGTCGGGAGAGTCAATCGTGTAACTTCTTTATCATCCACTGTTTATTCCGACCTACCTTTCCGTATGATTCCATTGTGCACGGATGGCACAAACTGATCCCGTTTACGCGACAAATGTGCAAATATTTTTCCCACAAGCGAAAAATGTAGTATCGCGTATCGGATGTAGCGACTTGCCGCGTGCATCGGGAAACGCAGACAGGTAAAAGACCGTTTGTCAAATTCTCCGCTCTGTAAAGTGGCAAAAGATAAAGTACTGCGTTC
Source organism: Trachymyrmex septentrionalis (assembly GCF_001594115.1). Taxonomy (NCBI): domain Eukaryota; kingdom Metazoa; phylum Arthropoda; class Insecta; order Hymenoptera; family Formicidae; genus Trachymyrmex; species Trachymyrmex septentrionalis. The sequence continues at coordinate 1,686,049 of NW_017305525.1, forward strand.
GATTGTAGCTACGGTGGAGAAGTGGGGAAAGCTCGCTCTCGATGGAAAACGCGAGTCGATGAGAGAGAGAGAATATCTCTGTCTCTCTCTCTCTCTCTCTCTCTCTCTCTCTCTCTCT
>NW_017305525.1:1686266-1690793 GCF_001594115.1 Trachymyrmex septentrionalis
GGTGAGAGAGAGAGAATATCTCTGTCTCTCTCTCTCTCTCTCTCTATCTCTCCTCGAGTCGAGGCGACATGGAGAGCTTCCGATTGTGCTACCTTCTCGCGAGGCTTCACGATCGAGTACTCCGACTTTTTCCCGATCAAAATCGCGTGCTCCCTCTTCTCCTCTCCCGCTATCTCTCTCCCTCTCTCTCTCTCTCTCTCTCTCTCTCTCTCTCTTTCGAGCACTTCACCGCTCGTCTTTGCCCTTTTATCCTCCTCCATTTCTCGCCGAGCATCATCAGTCCTTTTTCCCCCTCGAATCTCATCCGTTCCGGAGAGGAGAAAGAAGGAGGATTAAAGGAAAGGATTGACGTCCTCATGCATACTCGCATCCCTTTTCATTCCGTCTTCAGAGGAGACGTGAGATGCCTCAAAGCAGCGTCGCGTACGAAACGATAGGCTCGCGCGCGTTTGCGTTCATCCCTCGAGTGTCGATTTCCGGTGCACAAAGGCACTCGTCATTCATCCTCGTGTCATCCGTCTTACGAGATGTTCGAAAGACGACGATCTCTGGCAAGTGGACGGAGTGCTTCTTCCCTTTCTTTCTCACTGCAGCAGTACGGCAGCAATAACGAATAAATCCATTCTTAGTGCGCGCGAGTAACGAGAGGCGATCTTTCGCTTCGCTTTTCCGCGAGATTACTCTGTAATGGGAAAAACCGCGGGGATACGCGCGAGGTACCGTATTTCTTTTGCTGCGCTCTGGTTATACGAGAGCTCTCTACAACGATGGACATTATTTAAAACGACAGTGAATCTATGTAATGGCATAATAATACACGATATACAATATATCCTGTTTCTACATTTCGGTTAATATATTTTTATATTTCTTATAAAACCAACAGATAATGGTTCTTATTATTGCAACGGTATACTCGTAAATGTCGTGAATAAACAGCTTTTCTTATAATGTTTTCATAAGTGTAAAAAAGTGAATGTTACGCATTTTTTTTTGATATGCTCAATTTCTTTTAACTTTTCATTACTTATATATTCGCGCGGAAAACTAACCAAGAGTAATCTCGTCAGCTCTATAAATTCTCTCACTGTATATGTACGAATTACTATTTATACATATTATTAATGCATTATTAGGTTTCATAATTAAAACAATTTTTGCATTTATCTTTATCTAAACGATGTACAGAATATAACAATTGAAGAACTGACTTTCAAAGTGTATTTTGTTTAAAATTTTACTTTTTGAGTCATAGATAGCGACGTAATGTTCAGTGTTGAAAGACTCCTATTATAAGCTACTCTAGGATATTCAAAAAACATTTCTTTATCGTCAATTTATATGCTCAAAAAACCTAGATTTTATTAATACTGATAAAAACATTATCCGTTTAGATAATTAAAGAAGTAAAAACTCATTTAACTAATTCATATATTTGTGGCTTGTTTTTATACAGAATTAGTTAAAAAAGAATTCTACATATGCAAAAATAAAATTCTTACCATTTTCTTTTGCAAAATATATAGTTTACATTTGACATAATAGTGGCTGTATTGTTGATAACAACTCATCTTTTTATATGTTTGTAGTTTCCAAATCAGTTTTATTTATATCTTTTTTTTATTTTTTTAGTAGGTTTAAATATAAAATCGAGATGCAGCGTAAATCGATACACCTATTTAAAAAAAACAGACCATAAGATAATTTAATCTTTATAGTGTTGCTTTATAAGTCCTATGTCAAAATCGGAGGCAATTGTGTATTTATTGGAAAACTCTTAAAAAAAGAAATTTACATGTTTGTGTCTCACAAAACAATATAAAGTATGTGTATACAAATCAACAAAAATTTTTTATATAAAAGTAAAAAGATTTTAGAAAATCTTATATACATTCATTTATAGATTTGGTAATTATTCAGATTAAGGGACACCCCGCCGATGATCTTAATCTTGATCTTGACATATATTGTCAAGATTATGGCCTTGAGTGACCTCCGATAGGTTTTAGGTCGTCCCTCGTTAAAAAGTTATTAACAATAAAAGTTCAACTATATAACATAATTTATGACATTTATATGGCAATTATATAACATTTATGACAACTATATAATATTTATGAGATATTGTATATATTTATTCACCTTCCCTCTGCAAAGGGGCGCGTGACTCTCACATTCGACTCTTATCCCCCTACAGTACATGAATAGTAAACACATTTTAAAGCAGAGAATACTCGTGTTATATACAAGTTACATTATATACCATTAAACTTTCCGACAGGTTTTAGGTGGCGGTCGTTCTTCGTCAAAAAGTTATTAACAAATAAAATTTTACAAACAAAATTAACGTATGTATATGCTATAATATTTAAGAAAACATTTTCTAGTTTATTTCTAAAGTTTTATTTTTGTATGAGAAATATTAATATAAAAAGGCACAAATGGTTACATATCGCGATCTGTAATCTGACTCGCAATCTGTAAATCCGGATTTGATTTCGCTTACGTCCTTACGTACATACACGGTTGTTGCCGCATGCGAACATCTTCCCATCGTAATTAAGGATGTACGTGTTACATCTCAAAACATTGGCAAAAATATAAAAATTTCGTAGATTATTCTATTATTACGTCTGAATATTTGTGTAGAGCAATTCTCTTATTGGTTTAAAAGTTATTTATTATTTTTGATAATCTTGATTTTTATGTAAAATCGTATTTTGTAATACTTATTTGTAAATTTGACTAAAGTAACATTAAAAACTAAATCACATTTTAAACATATATTGATCAAACAATAATAAATATTTATGTAAAAGTTTACATATTTAGATTCACTTGTTCGTTTAAAAGTTATTGACCTAAAACTGCAGAAAAATATAATTATTTTACTGCATGAAAACATATGTAAGTAAAATTGTTTGTTGTTTTATTTTTTGCAGTTGATTTCAGAGCATATTCACGGGCCATAATATTATCAAAATATTTTGAATGTAATGTTGGTTGATATTAGCTTTTTTTGACAATTTTGACTAATTGTTTTTCTGATATTTTTAATTGATATTATATAGCTATAACATCCTTAAATACTAATCAGTAATCACCTCTTCAAAGGCAACGGCAAATCACCGAAAGTATCTTTGCCATGAGCACTTCTTTCAAAAAAGACCGTTTTGATCCAATGTTAAAACTAGGCCCCATATATCAATGAATATATGCAGAAGAGATCACTATGTCTCTGATAAGAGACGACAGATTAGATGATGACAATAAGAAATATTGTCTAAAAAAAAAGTATTGATCATATCCGTAATATTGCTCTACGTATTTCAGTATCTGTATAGTTGCATATATGTGATGTTATATTCTCAATTTTTTAAATATTTATTGTATTAAATTAATTTTAAAGACAATGTAACTGGCGTCAGGTTTCAGGATTTTGTTTATAATTTAATATATCGTATATTTCGATATTACGCATGCATTTTAACAAGTATTTTGCATATGCGTGTTAATGCATCATGTGGTATTATACGTATTCTTATGTATACATATTTTATGTATACATAAGTGCTACATTGCATTCTTAAATCTTTAAATTATTGTTAATTTATTGTTATAATTTAATGTTTTTCATATTGAATTCATTTTAAATTCATTTTAATGAGATCCACAATTCGCATCAAATTTCAGAATTCTGTCTATCAAGCGACGCAATAGTGGCACGATGTCAAGTACATAAGAAAAAAGATTGATCGAATGATTCTTTTGACGTGAATGCCATTGCGTAAACAAATGTCGCGGCGCTATCAAGCTTCAAGGAAAGGAAGCAGAACGGATATTGAGAGGTAGAGAATTGAAGTGTTTTATAGCAATATAAGAAAATGCAGCTTGGAACGATGTAGAGAATAAGAGAGTAAGGTTTGGAAGCGTGTAATATAGGCGGAGATTGTATGAAAGTCTTCAGTGAAATGAAGACAGTCGCGAAGGTAGGATGGATTGTTTGAATGCAGGACATTAAAGACCATGCAACAGAGATACGGAGTGAATCGTTGATAGATGTTCAACCAGCCAAAGAGTTGAAAAAGCGGAGTTATGTGATTAGACCTACGCACACCGTAGACAAAACGCAGACAGAAATTTTGTAATACAAAACATAATGATAATAATAATTATGTGTTAGAATGTATTCCAATGCATTAGAATGTATAGTCAAAGTCGAAAAAGCTATGAAAGATTTAAAAAATGTAAATAATAAATTTTAAATTGATAATATTGATTAAATGATAGCGCAGTTGACGAAAAGCAAATTTTTGATAGAAATTTTGATATATTGTCCGATAATAATTAAAATCTTAGATTTTATGTTAGCGATGGGGATAGCACTGGAAAGAGTTTTTAAATAAAAGTTATCAAATGTTGGATTAAAAAAAATATTGGAAAGGATACAACACAGTAAGGATACAACTTTTATTAATTAGTAATTGCACCAACTGGCATAGCAACTTTTAACCTCCACGAGCTCTA
>NW_017305525.1:1690893-1726043 GCF_001594115.1 Trachymyrmex septentrionalis
ACAGTAATTGCACCAACTGGCATAGCAACTTTTAACCTCCACGAGCTCTAAATTATGTACACCCAAGTTGTACGTAACAGTGCTAGGCATTTACAAACCGTTGAAGTGGAGGGACTTGAGTTGGGAGGTAAAAAAAGTTTCATACCTCCACTACTAATTTCCTTCCACATTAGGCTCTATGAGTTGAATGAAATTTGTCATAATTGTTATTATCAACGTTCCAATATACTATATCCACAGCTCCAGAAATGTATCTCAAAAGTACATATCTCGAAAATTTTATTCTAATAATTTAAAAACTTTTGTGTATAATACGTTTTGATTTATCATTAACAAAAAAAAATTAATTTGCAGCATTAAAAATATAAGGAAACAGTTCAAGTGATTATAAATCAATTATACAAAAACAAGAACTACGAGCCAAAAACAATACATTTAATAAATAAATTTTAAAAAACAAACGTTTCTACCTCACACAAAGTCATTCTAAATGTTGAACAATAAAATTGCTTTCGTGAATAATATGAAAACGGAAAAAAACGAATAATATAGCGGTTAGTTACTTATATTTTACGCATTCATGTCGCTGAATTTTGTGTTGTCGATGCTCCAATTGATACTCCCCATACAGCACAACGAAAACTTCCAGTAAGGTTTCAAAATCATTTCGACCTTTCACATTTCATGTGTAACAATTCTGAAAGAATTTTGCAATATGTCACATAAAATGTTGCAACAGGAATGTTTCTGACATTGTTCACATGAATATAATTTTACAAAATTTTCTGTTGAGTTATCTCTATAACATTTCATATGAAATCGTTTCTTCAAACCTTTCAATTAAGTTGTTTCTGAAATCTTTCACATGCAATAAATTACATATCTCCGCCGACAGAGGACCTCGGTGGAGAGCATTTACTCGTAAACAAGAATCATCTGGGCAAATATAAGGAGCGCAGCATTTTACCTGTAAAGTGAGCCAAAATTGAGTTCCAAGATGAAAGTACATGAAGTATTTTTCAAAGCAAAATTTTATAACGCATTTTTTTATAGCACTGAATAATAATGCATTTAATACCAAAAAGAAATAACCCATGCATTAGAAATCTTTCAAAGATGTTTTACGTGTAAAATTTTTATATATTTTCAAAACGTTATGTTAAATTGTAAATAGGTTTACGAGAATATAAATGCTATCCGAGCAAGTACTTCCATGTTCTATTATGATCTCGTTTGTCATTTTTACAGCCCGTTTCATGCGACTTAAGATTTACATGAAACAAGAGTATAAGTATATTAAATTTTAGCTGCATATACTTTCAAATATCTTAAAAATTGTAACTGCTCGCACTTTTGGATGCATTAAACGTTTATTGCGTGTAATTGTTGGGTAATTGCGCTGATAATGGCTGCGTTCAACAGAGAAAACGCTCATTGAGCAAAAAAGGGATTAATCTATGATTAATATGTTGTATTTATTATAATTCGTAATATGTAGAATAACTTGTCTATTATAGATAATCTTTAATATTATCAATCTTTAATATCATATTCCTTATTTATTTATTACTATTTATTATTTTTCTAATGCCGTGTTTGGTTATGTAGCGCTCAATGAGCGGTGGAGCGATTTAAAATTACGTTTACTGAGCTACATAAAAGCCATTACATGTACAAAAATTTTAGTCGTAATCGTAAGATCGCAAGCAAATCGACTAATCACAATCAAAATTACGATCTCGCGTTTTAAAACGTTGATTGTGATTGGCCAATTTGCTTACGGCCTTACGATTACAACTAAAATTTTGGTACGTGTGATGGTTTTAACACGGCCTCTTACGGCCCAAACACGGCATTAGAGAAATAATAAACAGTAATAAATAAGTAAGAAATATAAATATGATATTAAAGATTATCTATTTATAATAGAAAAGTTATTCTACATTACGAATTATAATAAATGAACATATTAATCGTAGATTAATCCTTTTTTTGCTCAGTGAGCGCTCAGTGAACGGTTTTCTCTGCCAATCTGAACGCAGTCAATATCTCTATTTTTCACAAATAATTTTTGAATAAATTTTTGTAGAGTATTCAAAGTCTTTTTCGTAATATACTTCGTTAGTTGCATTGATCTCATACTAATTTTCGAATAATTAATTTTTGAATAAATAGAAAATTTTTTTTTATATACGTGGCGTACCTTTTTTTTACTTTTGTAAGGTACCTATAGACGTCGCATATTTTTATATTATATAGGTATGTATTTTTATCTCGATTTTTATATTTTATGTGTGCATTCCCGATTCTGTAAATGGTTGCCGTATTAAATTCACTTTAGACGATTTATAATTCGCATCACATTTCAGGATAGAGCCCTATTTATCATTTTACCCGCCACACATGTAACACGATAAACATTTGAGGAAATCAGAATACACACGTATGTAAAATATGTATAAAAGTATAAATACACGCACATTAAAATACGCTGCATATAGAATTACAAATGGAATTCTATTCTGAAATGTATATCCAACGTGAATCATAATATCGTTAAAAGTGGGTTTGAATTTTAATATAAATTATAAATTGTTTTACAAATATATGAGTGTGTATTTTATATGTGTGTTTTGTCCTATTTATTATTAAGATTATTATATAAAGATATATAATATAATATTACTCAATCTTAATATGACATATCCAATGTAAGTAAATAAAGACTAAAAATCCTTCTAAAGTATTCAATAAATTGTACATAAAATCACAGATACATATTTATCATCCAGAATTTTGATAGAAATTATATTATTTTTACAAATGCATATATATTTATATGTATGTACATTATGTATTGTACATCTATGCGTTTTATTTATTATTAAGATGTACAATAAGCGAATTGAGCTAAAAATCATATAATATGTAAATTTTATTACATTAACGTATAATTATATATAACGTATAATAAATATTAAACATTAATGAATATTTTTATCCTGAATTCTGATGCAAATTGTATATTGTATTACAAATGCATTTACACCATGTATTTTTTATATCCTATTATTATTAAGATTATGGCATATTCGATGCATACGCTTAAGTTCACTAGACGATTTTAATGTTAAAGATTCTATTATTATATCATCATCAAATAAGATAATCATTATGCGAATTTAAAATAAAAAATGATTTTTCGTAAACACGTTGAATAATGCGTCGTGCTGTCTGCGTTTGTTTTCGTCTCACGCTCCGTGCTTTCAAGAATCATTCCTAAAAATCTTAAATTGATTCCTCCCTTTCTTTTTCTCTCTTACTCCTTTACTTCTTTATAATAATCCCCAAAATCATGTCTCCGCGTGAGGATCCCTTAAGTCGGTCATACATGTTCAAGTAACGTGTCAAGTACTTATATGTATATTTGTGCAAGTCTACCGAACCGTGTGTACTATATTTGTAATAACTGTATAGTTTTGTTATCTAGGATGCGTTCAGGAATTACGCTCAGATAACTTTAATGTGCACTTTTCCTACAATATATGTAACGTAAACTATAGGTAATATAAAGTTATCTGAGTGTAATTCCTGAGCACATTCCCACACGTCCCGGTAGACTTGCACAAACGTGGAAACATGTATGTGCAGCATCCTTACTGCGGAAATCTAGTACTAATTTATTATTGAAAAACAATAATCAATTACTTATTTAGAATACTTAAATTACTCCAACAATGCTTTTTAATACTTAACTCTTTGTATACGATAGATCATTTATGTGTCCATTCGCATTTTTTATTTTTTAAATAATAGTTAGATAAATAATAATCACTCTCCTTTCCTTCTTTTTTTAATATGTAATATATGTTAATATATAATATTTTTTAAATATACAATAGATTATAACTACGCCATCAATCTTAATCTCTTCGAATCTCGTTGATATTGCACATCCGTTTTTTAAAATTGTAAAACAATCTGACGTGTAATTGTAATTAATAAAATATAAAACAATAAATTAAACTATATAAAAATACTAAGATAAAAATACTATATAAAAATACTATATAAAAATACTAAGATAATATTAGAATGGACCTTAACGAAATCGGGTACGAGGGTCACAAATGGAGGGATCTTGCTCAGGGACGGGAACAGTGGCGGGATTTGGTATTTGCGGCAATGAGCTTTCGAGTTCCTAACGCCTAATAATAATAATAATAATATAAAAATACTAAAAAAAGAGAGAAAGAGTAAGAACTGTATTTTAAAAATTAAAATAGATTTTTTTTTTTTGTTAAAATGTAACATTGGAATCAACTGCCTTTATCGTAATAATGGTTATTCATATAATTTTTACAATCAAGAACAAATAATATACGTATAAATATACTTCAAGCATGATGAATATATAATGTAAATATGAAAGATAAAAATAATATTTTTTGTTTTATTTACATCACATATTTGCATCACATGTAATATGATGCAAAAATTCAACATAAATTCATTCATATTCAATACAAAATGAATGTTATAAATATGTCCCTATTTTTCAATAAATAAATTTGTACGTGTTCTTATATAAATTCTACTAATTTTCGTATTTTTATTTAATTTTCTAATTTTAATAAATATAATTGTGATTTGGCTATTTATAAGAGGCCATTATAACGTATTGTTTATGCATTCAATCAGGGACCGGACCGAAACCGACAACCGGACCGAAACATTGTGCAGGCTAATGAACTGAAACGGTACTCGGACCAAAAATGTTTTTCGGTTTGGTTTTGGTCCAGTTCTCGGTTTGGGTTCTTTAACTTCTTATATAGGATAGGATCGTCGAGTCGATTGTGTCACACAGCGACTACTCAGGAGTCTTAAAGCAATATTACAGGATGTCTACGGAGTGTTACTTTCTTATTTTCTTACTTGATTATGATAATTTACGTAAGATTAATATGCTATAGAAAATTATCAACAAGCTGTAAACACAGTTGAAAAGACCAGTTGAAACGCTGCAAATTGTTGACGTTGATTGGAAGACAAAAGCAAAGAAAGAAAAGAAATGATTACACATCTCCCGTTCCAGATTTCTTTTAAGGGGATCTTTACGTTTAAGGGATCTTTACTATGTAAGTGGAAAATTACAATTAATCAGGATAATAACTAGTTAGTAAGTGTTAAAAATTAAATAAAAAGTTCATAACTTTTAACTTTTTAAATAAATTAATTTTTACTTAAAATTTAATTGCTTTTAAATTTTAATCTCTTAACTTTTTTTTAAGTTAAAATCCTTTTTGTCTCTTTAAATGCCAACATTACCTTCTATAAAATCTTGAATATTAAAGAATTAGTTTAGAAAAAAAACTCAATGATGCGATGCTTGTAGATGAAAGTGGGATGAAAGTGCATTTAAGGACCGCCATCAGTGCTATTATCTACTATGCTATCCTTGTTTTGTGTTTAATAAGTAATAAAGGATAAAAATTTTGTATTTGCGTAATTTTCAAAAAACGTGCAGGCATGGCATAAAAAGGAATAGAATTACTTACATTTGTAAAAATTACATTTTATTTTATTTTATTTTATTATGTAAGTATCAAAATATAAAAATATCTGTGTAAAAATACTAAAAATCAGTTGTACAAAAAATATCTTTGTTATTTCGCATAATTTATAAAATATTAAATTTATCTAAAGATTTTTATGTAGGGGAGACCGGGGCTAAGCTGACATTTGAATTTTGAGTTTCAAAAATATATCTTATGAGTTTTCAATTTATATTGTGGATGACATCTCGTGTATCTTTTTTACCAACAAAGTTTGGTTAGTTTAGATGCTGCGTTATTATGTTTAGATAGTCAAACGTGTTTTCGATAGTCAAAAGTAATTTTTGAGATTTTATTTTTCGAATCACGTCATTTTTTTTTGTATATGGATAAGATGAAGTTGCAAAACACCAAAACTTTTTATTACTATCTTGTAGTCTTATAATTATTCTATAAAACGCTAATAATCATTTGACTAAAATTATTTACCATATTTTATTATTAAAAGCTGCAATTAAAAAAAAGGTGTCCATTTAGCCCGTTTCTTCTCTATATAATTATTTTTTTTATATTACCTGAATTTAAGAAAAATTAGCATACTCCGATTTAATAAAAATAACATTTTTTTATTTAACCAGAGTTAATTAAATTTTAACGTAACTTTCACTTAGTTTTTTGTTCATTTATATTTTAATTAATCTAAATTAATTTTATAAGCATATTAATTTATATTAACTTTAATTTAGATTTAAAAAAATATTAACTTATTCATCCTTGCAACTAATTTATTACATACATATTTTTCTGGCTTAAAGTGCGCTATAAGCATTATTTGAACTATTTCCTATATATTCTGCAATGTAGAACGAAATATTGCCACCGTATTTAGCTGCTTGTCCAGATGGTGCAGACTTTAGGGAATGAAGTGCAGTGATCGTGATCCTCCAAATCGCCGGTAGCTTTGGGAGCGAGGTTTCGAAAAGTGAATGAAATGAACGGGCGAGTGTCGGAAGCGACGAATGAAATGTCGTGAATATCTCGGCAAGGATAAACTCACTGCCGCGCCGCGAAACAGGAGTAAATACTGTTGAGTGTGTATTGTACGCAATCTCAATTCACCGCGCGTAAACTGGGATGACTGCGTAATTAGCCTTCCGAGAGTCGGGACACGATACACGCGTCGGAAGCATCCGACGATCCGGTCTGTCGCGTTAATTAGCGATCGTAATTAGTCATAACTTTCCGATCGATTCGCGTGCGTGAACGTACGAGGAAGGGAATATTCCTTGATGGAGTAAAGCAGTAATATCGATGTCGAGGAATCGTTTAAAAACGAGTTGGGGACATGGCGGAACGGCAATCGATAAGTGCGTTTCTTTTATTGTTATTCATATGAATAATGGCTCGTAATCTTGTTCGAGCCATTAATAAATTTTAAGAAATAAGTGAAATATTTGGTAGCACGCAAAAAGGAAAAATTAATTAAAATTACGATATTTACGAACGTTAAAAATTTTTCATATAAATTTGGGAAATTGTTGAATTTAATTTCCTTATCTCTGATGTTGATAAAATTCGACTCATTTGACGCGTTTTTGCACAAAATGAACAAATCTGGCAAAAAAGCGTCGCTCTGTCCTATGGACCGAGATATTAATCGTTAAAGTTGATGACTTCAGATTAGGAAATCCAGTCATATCAATGGTATGAGGAGATATGAAAACATGTAAGCGAGGATAGAATAAGTATTTTCTGCATAAAGAAAAATTATACAAATTCTCTGCTTTAAAAAACACACATTTTCTACTATAAAAACGAAAATTTTGTAGAAAATAATTTGTGTTTTTAAAGGAGAAAATTTGTATTTTTAAATCAGAGAATTTTTGTGTTCATAGAACAGAAAATTTGTGTAATCAATGTCATCAATGTGACTGATTTCTTAACCTGAATATCTGTTAAATGATATTCTTACCTGAATATCTGAAAAACTTTAACAATTAATATTAGATACGTTTTTGAAAGTATCTAAATGCTTAAGTACTCTTTAGCGAAAATTGCGTAGTACTATCTAAATAATATGGATTTTAATTTAAGTATATGTATGTACCTGTGTATCTAGATATATTCCAACACTGATTGGGTACATACATTCGAAAAATGTCTGGTTAATTAGAATTCTGGTTAAAAGTATGGACAAAAATTTTTTCGTCTTAAATCTATTATAACTCTGTTGAGATAACCAGAATTCAGACTGATATAAATCAGAATCTTCTGATTCGTTTATTTTTCAACCAAAAATTTTTCTCAGTGCATGTCTATAAATATATGTTTCTGTCATTTTAATAAAAAAAAATATTAGAAAAATAAAAAATAAAATAATCAAGTATTACCTTTATAAAATTACATTTATTAATATATTGATATATTTATTAATATATGACATATTTATTGTAATGATGCATGTAAGAATATACAATTATTTTTCGAACAATTAATTTATTTACGTATCTCCTTTCCACGTTTAGCAAATGAATTAAAATCTACAGTGTGGAATAATAGAAGGACTAAAAAAAAAAGTTAAATCGATGTGTGTACATTTTGTATTGCCTGGGTTAGGTTGGTCATATTGGTTTGATTTAAAAAAAAAAGTTTCTTTCTTTGGTTATAAAACAAAACATTATAAAGAAAATATAAAAAGAATACAGTGTTATAAGATAGATACGAGGGTAGATATAAACAAAGCTATAATAAAATGTGAACTACAAAAATTAATAATCATCTTTTGATAGTTACAGAAAGCAATTATTTATCTATAAAATATTATACAATATCAAAATCACGATGTATTTTATTTTACTAATAATAACAAAGTTATAACAAAATAAACAAACAGAACAATAAATTTATGTAATCGGGTCAGGCAGATAGCCTGCACGACTTAGTGCTAGCTATTAAATTTATTACATAATTACAAAAAAACAATGAGTAAGACATATCGGGTATTAGGCTATATAAAGTCCAGATATCTTAGATAAGATTAAAAGTGAATATAAAAGAATTCTATTATTTGAAATTTTCATATAACACTTTTTTTCTATTAAATTTTCGTAGTTCAAAATTATTTTCTAAAAATTAGGCATTTTTGGAGTAATTCTGAATAATACAAAAGTTTTATAATTTAAATAGATTCTGATTAAAATAAAAAAAAAAGGTAAGTGAAAATCGATGAAAATAAAAATTTTTTGTCGATTTTTGTGATAATACAAAGTCGTTCCTATTTTATATCTAATCAATACTACCGATGTGAATTTGGTGCCCAATTTTATCAAAAATAAAAATTAACACCATAACGCATTTGTACTTTGTTTGTACCTGTTTGTACCGATCATTATTTCGTTTGTACCTCAAACAATTAAACAAAAAGTAAAAAATAAAAAATAGCCAGCGCAACTTTAAGATTTTTTAAATTTCATTTATGCCATTCGAAAGAGAATTGTTTGTACCTCTTTGTACCCGTTCGTATCTCTTTTATTTTCGTCTCAAAACGTTCGGAGATACAGCAATTTTAAAATTTCGGAAATGTACCAAAAGAGGAAGTCGGCCATTTTAAAAGATATCAAAATGAGATTTCGAATAACATTGGTCTCAATTCGATATCTTTTAAAATGGCCGACTTTCTGTCTTGGCGCATTTCCGAAATTTTGAAAAAAGCTGTATCTCCGAATCCTTTAAGGTACAAACGAAAATAAAAAAGATACAAATGAGTACAAATAATTCTCTTTTGAATGCCGTTGGTCTGATTTTGATAACTTTTAAAATAACCGACTTCTCCTCTGGCACATTTTTAAAATTTTGAAATCGCTGTATTTTCAAACCCTTTAAAGTACAAACGAAAGTAAGAGAGGTACAAACGAATACAAACGATTCTCTTTTGAATGGCATAAATAAAATTAAAAAATCTTAAAATTGCGCGCTGACCATTTTTTATTTTTTTACTTTTTGTTTAATTATTTGAGGCACAAACGAAATAATAATCGCTACAAACAGGTACAAAGTACAAACGCGCTACGGTGTTAGTTTTTATTTTTAACAAGTTGGGCGCTAAGCTCACATCGGTATCGATACTGCTTTTGAAACGTAGCAGTATTGCAACTTCTATATATAGAAGCTCTCTTTCTCGTAGAGAGAAAGAGAGAGAAAGAGAGAGAGAGAGAGAGAGAGAGAGGGGCGGGGGGAGGAGTGTTGAATTCTGTTGATTAAATAAAATTTTAGGAAATGGATTGCTAGCTTTATAAAGATAAAGTAATTGTCTCTGAAAGCTGATTTGAAAAGCGTTTTGTTATGAATACAATGCGCAAATTGCGCGATTCAATTTTTAATTTGTTTGCGATGGTTCAACTGTGCATATCTTATACCTGCATTCAATCGATATCATGGCCGATTGCAAAGTTATAATGGTGGCATTTGACAAATGTTGTGGTCGTGTATTTTGCAGAGTACGATAAAATACACAATTCGTCTGGCGGTGATAATTCTCGCAACCAGTATCTCCAATACGTATTTAATACAACTGTGTTTATAAAACATCTATGTGAAAAATATTTTCATTAAAAGATTATTTATTTGCAATAATATAAATAACATAATTTTAATATATATATTATATTATATTAAAAGTTATAAATAAAAAATTTATATTAAAAATATATATTTATATTAAAAATATATATTTATATTAAAAATATAAATTATATATTATAATTTATTAACATAACTTTTATGATAAGATGTGCAACATTATTTATTCCGCCAAGCGTAATTTTAGTCGACTTTTCTATTTCTCACGTCAATTGAATTAATTTAACAATATTAAAACTTTAGATACCGTTTATATTATAAATCAAACTGAAATATGATCAAAGTTAGATGTTTCAAATATTACATTATATATTTATTAAGTAAATTTATTTCATACTTTCGGACTTTCAACACAATCAATCTGAAACACTAATAGGATAGAGCGAAGCTATTAATACTAAATACTAATAACTAAATACTAAATACTACAAATTAATACTAATAATGGAGGGGCATTAGTTTCAATTTTAAAGTATTACGAATATTACGATAACAAACAATATCTCCTTGCAGTGACATGCTTATAATTACATTATACAATTATGATTATTTTTTGAGAGCATAGTACAACTTTTAAATAATCAACATGATGTTTAGGAATATAAAACATTATCTCGAGAAATGAACAAGAAAGCTCCCCGCGCTCTACTCTCTCTAATCTTTTCTTAAATTAAATTAGAAAAATCTGTAAAGAACTTATTGCAAAAAATGTTATCTCAGCCAGGAGTCGAATCTGAAACTCCCAACTCTCCGAGGCGGACGTTTTCTCTCTCTCTCTCTCTCTCTCTCTCTTTTTTCCTTGAATTATTTTACAGTAGGACAAAAAGAACAATAAAATATTTAATTTACAATCAATAAATTGTACAAAAATAGGATGTGATCGCTATATAGTCAGTGAATATATTATATTGAATATATTTAATTATATAAAGCTCAAATCAGACTACACATTGGAGATTAAGGATTACGAATTTAAGATTAGAATATAATCAATCAGATAATTTCAATTTTAATCTGTTTCGTCCTGATTAATTAAATTCTAACCTCCAATTCGCAATTTATAGCCTTTAATCCATAATCTGATATAAGTTATATATATATATATAATTAATTGCCGTGATTAAATCACTGGTGATTGACACTTTCCATTTATGTTGAATTTACGTGATCCTCATGGACCAGTGAGATTTTTGGAACACATTTTCAAACATATTGTTAAAAATCGGTTCTGTTTAGATATGCTCTTAAATGTGTGAAACTTCGCAGATACCCTTTTTAAAAATAATTTTAATTTAAATGATAAAAATGAGGGAGATAAAATTAATTCTTCGATGTACATTTCCCCGATGCTTAATTATAATAGAAAGGATTGCTTCGATTTCTACCCAGTTGGCACCAATTAAATTATAACATAACGTCCCTGTTATAATTTCGCATTTAACAACGTAACTGTCATGTAGCCTGGTTGCGATCCGTTATTCATTGCGAGTATTGAAAATCAATAATATACGTAAAGTGAACTATAGATTTCTACAATTAGTACACGCAGCGAATAATAGAACCTTAAGTAATACATAAAAATCAACCAAAAATCAAAATAACTCTATTTTTGACATCAATAAACAGTCAAATTTTATAACAAAAAATCATTATTTTAACTTTTATGATATCAAAATAAAGTTTTTGATCTTCTCTTGACTTGCTGTATTTTTTGATACGCACTCCTAGAGTTATATTAATTTATATTATTAAGTGCGAAATTATAACATAGCTTTATGTTATTTTTAGTTGGCGCCCACTAGATACAGCAAATGTTTCCGCGAGTAAAGCGGGGTAATTTGGATAAGTTAACAGAAATTTTTTCAAATTGTATAAAAGACTGAGATCACATAATGTATTCAATTAAACGTACAAAATATAAATTACTGCACCAATAATAAAGGTTTTTGTATTTGATTGAATACACTACGCAATCTCAATCTTTTGTACAATTTGAGAAACTTTCTTTTAATTCGTCCACAAATTACCCCGTTTTATCTTACGTTTGATTTCACCTTCGATATATTCGCAAGAACGAAATACCGCGACGCGTGATCTCGAATCATCTCGAATCGCGAGGAGGACCAAAGCCGCCGTGATGGGTTGACCGAGGGCGCACAGACGATCAGCTGATCGTGTGACACACGCTCGCGGCGCTTAACTGACCTAGTCGTACGCGCGCGCGAGTTGCCGCTTACGGCGCTTAGTACTATTACGCGCGTAGTACTATGCTGAAACGGTGAATGAGCGGGTATACTTTTCCGAGGCGTTGCGACTCAACGAAAAATATCGACAGACGTCGTATGAGAGCGTATCCCTTTTTGCGATTCTCTCGCACGTCCGAGCATCTCATCGCAATGAGATTTTTCTTAAACGTATTTTCTTAAACGAACGTAGAGAAATATAACAAAAGAAGAAGACAGAGAACGTTAATTTTTATTGCCGTGCGTTTAATGCGTCACGATTTGTAAAGAAACTGTCTGAAAGTCGGATACAAAGAACTTCTCTTAACGTCTTCTCGATATCTTCTTTTTGTTGAAAAGGTTTTTTTGAGTTTTACATACGACGGAGAAGGATGGAAAAAAGAGATGAAAAGAACTTTCTTTCTTAACATCCTCTCTTCTTATATCTTCTTTTATTCATTGTAAAAAAAATTGTTGTAATTTTTTTTTTATAAAGTAAATAAAAATTTGAACGATAAAAAAATTGTGAATAAAGATCAAAGTGCGGTGCCTTCGCTCTTGAGATCGTCGAGTGTCGGAGGACTTTCGCAAACACTTACCGATATTCGGGCGAAGGGCAGGCTTGCGCCACGCAGACTAACGACGTCGATTCGTCCTGGGCGACGTGTACGACACCGGAGTTTTCGAGTATCACGGGAGGCATTACGCCTCTGTGATCTGTGAAGCAGAATGTAGAAAACTTGGCGTGTCACACAAACAACGTTTCCGGTGATGTGCACGATAGTTTCCTTGGAAACTTATCGGTATTACCTAGACTCACCTGCTATCCTAATGTTGGCCATAGAACTAACGACGACTTGTCTCGTGAGACGGTGCATTGTGCGGCATCTGTAGCCGTTCAGCTGATCGCTGAACTCGAGGCTATGCACCAGAAGCTCTCCCGTGGGAAGCAGGTGGAACTTGCCATCTACAAAACGTAGCGATCGGAAGCGTCGTGAAATGTCAAACGTATCGAAAGACGTCATACGGTATACAAGATGTCCCAAGAAAACCTGATACTAAAGTATCTTTGCCATCGACTTTTTTTTTGTAGGCTTATACATTCGAGCTTGAAATTCTGACAAGATGATGGCAGCGTACTAGCCATTTTTCTCGGTAAAAGTAGATTTCGTAAAAATTTATCTGACTACCAAAAAAAATTATCGTAGATTTGGGACAGCTTGTATATATCGTTGACTTGTAACAATAATTAATTAAAAAAATTAAGTTTTCCAAAATGTGAATTTTAATGTTGCGAAACGTTAGAGAGAGAATTTTGTGTTATTCATTTAAAAAATGCAATTATGATGTAATAACTGTGATTGTAGAGGAATAAAAACATTGTGCTGAATTAGAATTATATTAATACCGTTGAGAATGACTTGAAGTAAGTCGGAAACTTTTAATATTTTTATATACTTTACATTAAAAATGGACGTATAAACATTTCCATTATTACACTTGCGCATCGAGTACCGTGCTGGCTCCTACTTCCCCTTACATTCTAGTCTTTATATTGTTAAATATCAAGGAGTTCTTCAATATTAATTGTTATTTTTATTATTGAATAAAAGTATGTTCTCTTAAAATATCATAAAATAGGGCCATTCTGTAATAGCAAAATTCATTGACGATACATTGATTAAACATTAATATGCATTAGGGATATATTGAGGGAATATTGCGCTAATGAATTATGTTACTAGAGTTAGTCTAGTCAGAACAAGTTTGATCCAAATTTTAAAAAATATCTAGATAATACACGAATGCCCACACAGCACGTCTTTAAAGACATCTTTAACTCCGATTTTGACATGCTGTCTGGACATGACTAAAATTTGGACCGTTTTAAGATATTCTTTTCTTCTTTGTTCCGTTTCTTCTTCTGCAAGTAGCTAAAAAAATGACAATTTTTTTAGTTATATCATTGCAGCAAACGAGCCAAATGATAATGTGATTATGGATGAGTATTGTTCTTTTTCTGTTCTTTTTCATCTTGCATTATGTATCAAGGTATTTACTTTCTGCAATCGACCGCAAAATTCGTAAGCCCGAAACAACACTTCGATAGAGTTTCGCTTGCCGTGCATGAATAATACACGACTTCCTAATCCCGTCGTATTATTCATATTGAATGCGCGGTGGCAATAATTGGGATCAACGTTTCCCGATAAACCGTGTCGGTTATCTTTAACGACTATGATAACGCCACGCCGGATTATTTTCGGGCACGGCCACACTCAACTGCACGATAATTACGCTAATTCCGCGGACTCCACCCTTGTCCGATCTACGTGACACAGGGTCGCCGTCTCTCCACGCTTTTCTCTCTTGCCCGAACTAAGCTCGGGGGTTCCTTAGATAAGCCCGACCACAACGCTTAACGACCACAATTATCCTAAACAGTTGCGAAGCCTGTCCTAGAAACTTGAGCCTTTTCGGGATCTACGAATCGCGCTTTACCTGTACGATTACTATTTCGTACGTTACTTATATACATCGCGCACGAACACCGAATAATGTATTCGATAGAGATTAAAATTATTCTATCTTTCGATATATGCAAAATAGCTAGATTTAAATTTATTCTCTAAATTTCTTGGAGTGAAACCTCACTCCAAAAGAGTTCGGCAAATACGTCGCGCTGGAATTTACACCGCAGAAGTAAGGAAAAAATAGAAGGAGTGCGAGTAATTAGCAGCTATTCTGCTACATGCTTTTACGTTATATTAGTATTGTGTTATGATATCAGTTTCTTATTATTAATATTAATAAAATTATTAATGTGAGTTGAATCGATTTGTCACTGTAATAAGTAGCGCCATCATAAATTATAATCTACATAAAATATGTAATTACTGTAGGGCGCGTAAAAGTAGTTATTTCGTGATACGTAAGTGTAGATGAATAGTAAAGCATGTTGTATAGCAAAGTACAAGTGCTTTGCTCTTGTATTCTTTATTTACTTTGTTGTTTGTGTATTCCTGTTTGGGATATACGGCATTTTTAGCGGGCGGGATTTATGCCTAAAATGCGCAGATTAGATTTAATGTACTAAATGCAATAAACACATTACATGAAATATGTACCTCATGTACTTGTAATATTTAATGTAGGAAGATTGTAATTATTATCTATTACTTCATATACATACTTATTCTTATTTCTTAATAAAACTTTATAAACATATTTTATAAGTTATTGTAGCATTTTACGTCTTATTTATATGCATTATTCGTAAATTTCGACATGACACACCCCCCCCCCACCCCACCCTATGAGAACCCGTATATCTTACCCCTATAGAATATACGGCAAAAATGCAAGGGTTTCAAAAAATTCTTTTTTTAATACGAGAAATAAGTATTTCGGACATTTAATATTTTTTTCATAATTGTAGACAGTACAAAGTTTTTACTGACATAGTCCGTTTATCTTAAAAATAGTAAATAATATTTAATAAATTAAGTAATTATTGCTAGACGCGGCGTATATACGGAATTATTCTAAAAATACTGCTACAATTGAACAAGAGTGAAAATACATATAATACTTGCATTCCTGAATAAGAGTGACAGATTTTCATTCCAAAAGAATAAAATCTCACTCCAAAAATAGAGTGAAATTCTGTCATTCTTATTAAGAGTGTAAATATTTTCACTTTTTTTTTCAACAGTGGCAATATTTTCACTCTTTTGGAGTGAGATTTCACTCCAAGAAATTTAGAAAGTAAATTTAATTGAGTTGCAAGGTTTTCGGTTTATTAGAAATTTCTCATTATTAATTAGCTTAATGATATTTTGATTAATAGTTTAATGACAGATTTGGTATTTGACAATATTAGAGAGGATATTCCTTAATGACAAATGCTTAATGTAGAATAGAGATGAATATCCAATAATCGAAAATAAAAAAAGAATCTCGAAAGAAAATAATTAGCAAGACCTTTTTTGCAACAAATTTTCGTGATTACAGTAAATTGGAATTTTTTAGTTTAATGAATTTAATGACAATTGGAGCGATAGAAAAAATTCGATTTCAATTCATCATAGAATCTGTTATTAAAATATTTCTCGTTAGAATTAACGCGACAAAAATTATAAGAGGTTTCATCAGACACTTCTGTAATACCGACAATATTTTTGCATTTATGTACGAAAATATTTTGCATACAATGTATCTGCACTTTTACGGTCGTGTATAACAACTGTGCATACACTTACGCGGCTGAGTGAGCTCGTTCGTGAGACATTATAGCAGCTAAGAGCGGCAGCTGCGATAAGGCAGCCTTCTGAATAGATTGTCCGCTAAGTCAGGTGGACCGAATGGTCTATGTAGTTTAGATATTACATTCGACGGACCGGAGCCTATATAGCCGAGTGCGCGTGGTTCCATTCACGATAGATGCGACACGCATATGTATTATATATATATGTATATATATATATATATATATATAATATGTGTATATATGTATGTATATGTGGAGTACACGAGCTGGGCGCCACGTACATGCAGCGAATTACGTTCTAGCTGATACCGACACAATCGCGATCGCAGATACGGCGTAAAAACATCTTTCCATGCAATATGAGGTTATTATACTGCATGGATAGGATGATTTTTGCAAAAATACCTAAAAATTTAGCTAGATATAAATTTGAAAATAATTCTGTTGGACCATTAAAATAATTATACATACAGCAAGCTGATTACTAAAACGTCAAAAGCAATGCTTTTTGCAGCATTACTCATTATGCTTGAGCGACATGCATAATTATTTTGATAGGCCATTAAAATTATTTTCTATACTTAATTCTAGATCTACATCTAATTTTTTCTAGATATATATATATATATATATATATATTTAATTTTAGACATATATTTAATTTTTTCACAGATACTTAGCAGAACCGTTCTTTCCATACATGGGAAAAACGAGTAAGAGTTTAATGAATAAATTTAGTTAGAATATTAAAAAATTTAGCTAGAATATTTAAAAATTTAGCTAGAATATCTAAAAATTTAGCTAGATATACAGATCTGAAAATGATTTTGTTGAACTGCCAAAAAATAATTTTCTATGAGTATTTTATGATAATCCAACATATAATAATTATTTTCAAATGTGCAAGATCTAGCTAAATTTTTAGATACTGTAGGCAAAACCGTTCTTTTCATGTAAATAAATATTGTAATGTTGAAATCTTTCACGATTAATCGATTTCGATTAAAGTATCTAGAGGTAATGCAGTATCGAATGTTTTTATAAGCAAAAAAGAATTTATGCATACATCCGCCCATGATATAGGTATAAGATAACAACATGGCTTTTTGTTGTCTACTAGTTGTCTACTATTCTTAGCGACTGCTAATTACAACCGCGTAATCAAATCGTGGCGCGCGAAATGTTTAATTATGTATAACTCTTCTATCTTGCACCCTTGTACGCAATTTTCTGGGGCGGACTCGCGTTTACAGCAAATCTGATTAATCTCCGTGAGCTACTAATGAACCCGACAATCCCGACTCGCACATCCCGCACCGCGAGTTGCGGAAGGAGACGCCGCATTATTGTGGATATTAAATTTCAGCGCGGGCGTCCGCGGCGGATATTAAATTTTAGTTCTTGCAGGCGACGGCCGTAGCGAGTCCCCATATAGAGACTACGCTGAAATCGCCTCGTATTGTCACTATATCCATATGTTATTCTTTTTTTTTCTCCTTCTATTGCCATCGCACTACATCTGTGATAATCCGCCGGGGATGTTTCCCGCCCGAGTTCGTATCAGCCTTTGCGCCGCGAAAGCCCGGATTAAACGAAATTATTTGAAGACCCAGCTGCGTGTGTGCGTGTGTAATAGTAAACTTTATTTTTTATTAATTATTAAATATCTAGATACATATTTGTGAAAATAAAAATTATTAATCTATGTATAAGAATATGAATTAATACGAAATTAAAAATGATAACAAAAACGGAATAATACCTCGATTCAATATTTTATTTAGACATGTATTAATCAACATAATAACGAGATCTCATATTGATCACCACGATAACGAGGGATGTAGAGAAAGAAAATCGCAATATAACTATAAAGTGATATGGAAAATTAACAATAAATTGCTTTTGCAAATAATACAGAGCTTTTAAAATGTAATTATGTTAAAAGTTATCACAAAGTCTTCACCGAAAATCTTTGGCGGCGAATCGCGCCTAGTGCACACGGAATATAAAATAATTGCCAACATGTTGTTCCTCATTATTTTACCTCACTGGCGCGACTTAATTCTTACGTATATATAGTATAGTACATATTTTGTTGCGGAAATTTATTTTCTCGCAATCAATATCCATCTTTTTCGCATAAAATGATTTACTTTATTGGGCAAAATCTTTTATACGTGGACATGAAAGGTATACCTTTCGGATTTTTCAATTGGACTTTAGTTAGGTTTTGCGATGCACGCGAAATTTTGCGTTTCCACAAAGAAATGTAGGGCACGCTCGTATATGCAGATTTTCGTTATAAACATTTACCTCCTTGTGGCGAGGGATATACGTAGGACGAAGGTTCGTGCAGCCAGGATACGACGCGCACCAAATCTTTGACGTAGCTGGGTATGATGCAGCGTAATATTGCAGTGCATCCCCTCGATGCGCCCCCCGTCACCTCCACCTCGACTTTGTATGCCTGAGCCACCACTGCAAACAGCAATAAAATCTCACATAAAGCCACGTGTTCCAGCAATCTAGTACAAATTGCAAAACAATAGCTTACGTAGTAATTTCCGTTTCTACAAAATAAAATTTTCTTCCTAAAAAAAAAAAAAAAGAAAAAAAAAATGAAAAATTGGCACGCCATAAAAAATACTATTGTATTCTATTTATAATTGTTACGATAATTAAGATAATTACATACAATAGCTCGTCTCTCGGTTCGCAATTGCATTTCACTTTTTAAAGTTCATTATTTCGCTTTTTCAAAAGGAAAAAAAAAAAGCAAGCGGGCGGTGTAAAAAGATTACACGTCGTCATTATGTCGGGCTAACAGCGTAACGAGACAGAGCGAACACCGATTCTGTGTCTACGTCTGTGTCTCTAATTGCCGCCGTAATGAAAAAGCAATCGCAGTTACGCCGGCAGTCTCGTTTTCAATTACATCGTCGCCGTCTTGCTACACCGTGAAAGCGCGTTACCTTGTACACGGGTGTGTATGACACTATGTATATACACAGACTACAGAGGGTGTCGCACACGTCGTTACGTCGTAACCGTCGGGTGAATCTCGACGTCGAGGATGCGTCGAGGCATGAGGCGACGCGAGCGCATAACGAACGTCTCGCTTCATCCCCCACCCACCTTCCTTCCTCTTCCTTTTCTCTTTCCTTTTTGTGCCCGGCATCCCTCTCTCGCGCACGAGGAGCATCGTGCACTCTCTCTCTCTCTCTCTCTCTCTCTCTTCCGGAGATGATATTTACGTGAAAATTCCAAGGGCGACGGCCAGCTCCGCCACCGACGGTGCAGTCTGACAGGCCGACGTCGCGACGCCACGACGCGGAGGCTAAAGCCCCGACTACGGCGTTCTGAATTTCTTCTCTGTATTCCTTCTCCTTCGTCATCTCGAAGGTTCTCCAAACCGTGCGAAGACTTTGTCTCTCGCGTTTTTCTCCCTTTCAGCTCCCTGATTCCTGCTTCTCCTGTTTCCACTCGCATATCGTCGTCCCGCTTTCTCGTATATCTCGCAACTCGCGTGAGAAATATTGCGTTGAATTATGATATCATCACTCGAGGAGGATATTAGAGGACTTTTATATAAAATACCGCACAATGTATACATAGATGTTATTTTGGAGACGAGTATACAGAATATCCCATATATATGTATAGATAGGATAAAGAACGGTAATATATATTCAAAGAAGAGAGAAGCATCTTTTCCGTTTAGTAAAATTTTCAGAAATGCATTATTTTTAAAATATCTCGTTTAATATGTCAATATAGTATCATTTGCTGTTTCCTGATTGTTCATGTAAATGTCTTTTGTATAAAAATTTTGATAATTTTGATATAATTAAATTTAACATTTTTATTTCTACAATGACATACTTGAAAAAGATTCATTTAAGTTGACGTAATTCATTATAGCCGAAAAATACTCTTTTTTTAGTGAAAAAACAATTTTGTCAGTATTAAAAAAATGTAAATAATGAATTTAATTACAACAATAAAATTTTACATGAAAATTTACAGAACCAAACAGTAAATTCACTGTGTATTGAAATACATTTTTACATAAAGTCATTTATATAGAATCAGACACACACACGCATATACAGGGAATTTATTATATTAAGCATAAAATCTCAAATATGGACTTCTAAAAATTTTTACAAAGGAAAACAGATGCTTATTTTTTGACAAAGAAAATGTGATAGTACTAGTCCCATTTATAAGACACCTATATTATACATGTATGTATAATATATATACGTATGCAGGGTGTCCTATTTTAATTGCATGAAAGCATCACTGGTTTGATCTTGGGTGGCGCTACCAAGGACAGGTCAAGGTATTTAAATTTTTTTAATGGAACCCCCCATTTTTTATTATACATTGTCGTAGCACTATAAACACTATAATAACATATTGTTTTATTAAGTACTACTCGAGTTATAAGGCTTGAAAGTTACAATATCGTCAGCATTAGCATTTCCTAAGAGGCTTCTTTCGAGGCTTTGATCTTGACAAACGTTATCTGAGTCATGAACCTGAACAACATTCAAGAGATTTTTTAACCGTCGGTCGGATACCTTGAGTAACGCCAAGAGTAATGCTGATGTAACTTTCAAGCTTTATGACTCGAAAAATATTTAATGAAAAAATATTTTATTCCAGTGATTTGACAGCTTTTCGGCGTAAGCTAAGAATATGCAATAAATGTATGAAGTTCTATTTAAGAAATTGATAATAGATTTAACTCTTACGTGATCTTCAAACAACTTCCCAGGGTCAAACCAATGACACCATCTTATGTCTCAAACTAATAACTTTTGTATAAAATATTTTTCTATAATGCTTCCTGAAATATAAATCTGTAACACTTTGATTCACTCTGTATACACAACAGAAATTAACGTTACATAATGATATGATTTTTTTTTATTTTAAAATCATGATTCGTTATGCAATCATTTTGCATATATATATATGATGATTTATAGATTTACGAGATTCTTTATAACCGGACTTAACTTTAACTATTTTCCTTTGAAATTACCACAAACGTGTTCATAATTTTTGGCACCTAATCGCTCGTATAAAGCACGCCTGTTTTATCGAGCATGCGTGGAAAAGAAATTTCTTCCGTTAAATCGAAAGAGAGAGAGAGAGAGAGAGAGAGAGAGAGAAAGAACTGAAAGTAAAGTTTTAATTAACGGTCACACGTCCAGGGCAGAACTTTATGGCCGCGAGGGGGTTAGTAGTTGGAAATCCTGAAAGCGTCGGGTCGACCTCGCAGCTGCCACGGATTTGCATTCAGATTGCGTTTTTTTTTAAGAGGTAATTACACTGCGCGACCAGAAAGGAACCTACGCGCATCTCATCTGCATCGGTGCTCGGCAAGCACTGATTCGGTTCTAACGCCTGTTTCACACTGATTTCTCACACAATCAGCATTTTCTCTCCATACGAACAATTAAATTGCATATTGTTTGAAAGGAATATTTCTTACGGTACACAGCAACAATAATTATATAGAGCATGGTATAGGGGGGAGCATGGTATAGACAATATTGTTTTCATTATTACAACTATTACATGATAATACGTATATCTATAATTAAAACTATTGCATGATAATAACCCAGTCTTAAGATTTTTAATAAATTTGCGATAATCTCGTGACATATAATAATGTTTCAAAGAATACAAAATATTTGATTGGAGAAACCAAGCCGCACTTATGGACATTTCTTTAAACAAGAGATGCGGAATACATCTAATATGTATTTAATTATAAGAACAGACTATCAGAATGATTTCTTTATTTACGTATTTAACGTGCTGTTATTTTAATCGCCAAATATTTCTTAACTAAATAGAGACATGTCCCGTGTGCAACCAAATTCCTTTACACAAAGCCAACGCGAGGTTTGCGGTTTCCCGAATTGCATTCGGACACAATGCTATGCGAGGATTCGCTGCTCGATTACATAGCTCGTGTAAAACCGGCCTATCCGCGATTCTGCGTTTTATCGCACGCAAGAGGCAACCGTCGCAATTACTGTTGACTCGCGCCAAATATCCGCGGCATTCGCGTAATCCGCTTAATAGACTTTTCCAATGGTCCAGTGCACGCGGTGGTAGCGAGCAAAGCTCTAATATGACGGCCGTCCCGATTACGCGCTTGCCATTCCTTAATTAAAGGATACTTCGGTAAATAACGGATGTAATTGCGCGGGATGTATATAACGCGATAAAACGTTTGCGAGTTTTTTTGATGACAATAGGAGTTGCGCAACAAATAGGTAAATTGAAAAGGATTCGACAGAGCAATTTGCTCCACAAAGTTATCAATTTTGTTTTAACTTTCCCCTTATGTCATTTAAACTTTATTCAATGTACTCTAAATTATATTGTACTTAATTATATCGTAAGTTATATTATAAATTTTATAACTGCATTTTTGCTATTTTGTAGTTCGAATTTGAAGATGTTTCTTTTCCAATCTTAGTAGGATACATTTTTTGAGTAATTACTGGACAGTTTATAATTTTTGTCGAACAACCGAGAAATAAAAAAAACTTAGAATTCTAATCAAAATGTACCTATTTATTGAACATAAACAGAATAATAAATACATTATGTGGTACGTGGTATTTTAACTAATAATAATCTAACAATACTAAACAATAATTAGGCAGGTATTCACGCAGATTGTACTTTTATCAGGAAAATCGCTTCAGCCACTGAATAAATCTCTACTAAATTTTGTCAACTTTCTATACAGTATTGTCACAACTAATGAGAATACAGTAAGACTAGACAGTGTAATTGGACACATCTAGGAAAACTGCATACATTTCTACCAGGGAATATGTATTTTGCTTTTCACGCATAGACATAAATTTCATAATCACGAATCCCGCTTACCTGCTCTGACTTGTACATCGCGACTGAGCACTCTGCCGACGGTGTTGCTCGCCACGCATCTATACGCGGCACTGTGAACGTCCTGCCGATAGGCCGCGGCCGGAAACGGCAGAAGTACCAGAGTGCCATTTCTGAGCACTCTTCGCACGCCCGACACATCGTTCACCGGATGCCCGTCCGCGGTGGACCAGTCGATGTTGGGCGGTGGACTTCCGGAGGCCGTGCAGTCCAACCAGGCGCCGCTGGAATTGGAGAATTCAATCCTCGACGGCGGTTCCAGCACGAAGCTAGGGCCGCGTAGGTGCGCGTCGAAGCCGTGCCCGTCTGCGGACGTTACTACAGCAGCTACACCTGTACGGAAAAATCAGATTTTCATACGAAGAAATAAGCTCGTGATCAAATAATGATCGTTAGACTAACCACATTTCATAATTGTGTTTCTTTTACTGAGAAATAGATACTTCAAATATTATTTGTGGAATACGATTTATTTTACTGAAATAAATCTTTATTTTAATACGGCAAAACAAAGTTTTATTCCTAACAAATAAACCATTTATTTATTTTACAATTAATGAGATATATTTCAGAGAAACGCATTTATTCATGTCACATTAAAATTTTTTTATAACCAATAAATATTAAAGGTAATGTTGCATATAATATTTGCTTGCGAATATTTCAACTTTTTTCTCAAACGAAAACTCTCTTCCGTTAAAGGTACTAGAAAACATTTTATTGCTGTTTTTCGAGAATGGTTAAATAGGATCCTGCGGTTTTATTATAGTACTTTTATGAGTGCACTATCTAAAATTTTATTAAAATCAGTGATTATACTGCCAAGCTTTATACCGCCAGTGTACATATACTGAGAGAAAAAAGTATTCACAAGCAAATGTTACATGTGACGTTCTTTTTAATATTTATTGGTTATGAAAAAATTTGACTGTGATGACGAAATATACATACACGTCTGTGAAATATATCTCATTAATTGTAAAAAATAAAAAAATAAATGGTTTATTTGTTCGAAATAAAATTTTATTTCGCCATACTTAAATGAAGATTTATTTCAATAATATATATAAATACTAAATTTTAAAAGTAAATTTTTAAGTATCTTTTATAGACTATTTTTTTTGCAACTTTCAGATATACATTAGTTAAATCATATTTTTTTGTATTATGTACTCATTTCATTTTCTGATACAGTTTTTTATTGCCAAATTGAGGCATTTGATTTGAGGATGTCAAAATCACAAAGCGATATATTTTAAAACTTCTAAAAAAAATTATTCTTTTCTTAAAAACATTTTATAATCAAATTAAATGCAACTTTTAAAGGTTCTGTTGAAGATTCCGGGAAAATTCAAACTGGATCTTGTTCTAGGTGAACAGACCTACAATTTGAGGAAAGTAACGACTCATTTGGACGCATAGAATCTTGCCAAAATCTACTTTGAACTCGAAATTTGATCACTTTTTGACATTAATTAGGTTTCCTTTGACATTAACTAGTACCTTTCTTAAGATGTGTATCGTAGGGTTAAATGAATTATTACATCGTGTTCAGCGAAAAAATATACAGTGTTACATTTAAAATCCGAATTAAATCATTTTTGCATCAAATCAAACATATATTAAAGAAAATTGAAATTTTGATTTAAGAATTGTTCACTAGCGACCTTTAAATCTTAATATCGTTTGATAAAAATTTAGAACTGTTCTTTTAGCATGAAATGGAAGCTTTTGAGCTGAGAGGCCGATTAAAAAAATACAATTTTTTCCCTTGTTAGTTTAATGTATATACACAGGTTATCCGATAAGTTTTGACAAAAAAAAAATAAACAATTTTTTGTCTCTTGCTGTTTTTCTATAAAATTGATAATATTTGAATAAAAAAATATTGAAAACTAAAATTCAGTGATTTTTAGTAATTAATATCGTGTTAACTATTGTGAAAATTGCAAAATTGTGATAGAGGGCTTTTCAATTCATTTAGTCCGTTCTATCTACACATAAGCGCTTTGTTAAAATTTATCGGACACCTTGTAAACGAGAAGTTTCAAAATTGAACACCTTAAGAATTATTAAAAATATAAACATATTTTATTAGGCATGTATATAAATAAATTTCTGTAGTTTTTTTAAATATATATTTATTAATATATAAAAAAACTGGTATAAATATTTTAATCAAAGTATTTGCCTTTTGATAGTAATAAGTTAAATTGGACTGTTTGTAAATAAATCAAATTGAGTAAAAAAGCACCACAAAACAGTTAAAGTTAGATCTTAGTGCGATGAAGTAAATCATTTAATGATAAATACGTACTTCTTCAATGTTTATTTTCAATTAAACTAAAAATGTAATTAATTGTCCAACTACGAATTGTTATATATTTTTCAAAATATAGATTAATCAATCTTACTAATAGAAAAATAATAGAATGCGGAAATTTAAATATACTTATATATCTAATTTATTTTCCAGTAAAATGTAAAAAAAAAATAAATTTCACGTATGAATCTCTTCGTATATATTATTAAAAATTCTTAATTTACCAAAACACGTGTTTTTCGAAGCACGTGTAGATAGACTTTAAAGTTTTGATCATTTCTTGGATAAAACATTAGTGCGAGTAGATTCAATTGGATGATCACAAGTATTACTTCATAACGATACGCTCATAGTGATACGCTTCGAATGGTAACATCAGCAGTCTGAGAATGCAAGGGGTATCCATTGACGGCCCAGTTGTATTAGGTGGAAAATAGTTTGACAAGTTCCAAAGTGGATTAATCGACGTGGTTAGTGCGCCTGGCTTCGTCGCCCGGTCGAACGATGCTGCTGCGGTGATGCAACTAATATGCCGGCCAAGTTATTCTCTTCAGAGTGGTGCACGCTCGAGACACCCACTCCTCGGCGTAAATGCTTTGATCGAGGGCGTGAAAGCACGAGTCAGCAACTACCTACTTGCCGGCTCTTGTATCGTTAGCGCGGTTAATAACTCCCCGCCCGCAGGTTGCATCCCCCCCGTGTCAATGTTACAGCGAAATTTGCGAGCTATAGAAGCCGCGATAAATTTCGGGCCGTTCACCCGCTTAGCCTACGTGGCCTCGTATTCGCGTTGAAACTTAACTCTCAACTGATATTATGATATTATGCTGCAACTCGGTTAACATGAGTACAATACCACCGTAAACATTTCTTCTAAACGATGTTATAGTTTATGCTCTCCTAAACTTATACAGTTTTCCTTCCATTAACTTTTTATTTATATAATCGATATTACATGGAGGGTATATAATTATATTGCTTTTTCAATTGATATTTAGAACCATGGACGCTAAATTGATTGTTAAATAAAAAGAGTTCTACAAGTAATAGTTTCTCTTATCTATTATAAACGATTATTAAATTTTATTTTATATTATACAATATAAAAGTTTTTGAGATTTTTGGGATCATTTTTGAAGCCTATCGAATGTATCTTTATATTCTTCGAAAAATTATGTTATATGTATAGATGTATAAATGTATAGATTATTGAAAATATAATAATATATAAAAAAAAATGATTTAGCTGAAACATCTAAAATCTGTATCTAGCTAAAAATTTAGATACAGATCTAAAAATAAATTTGACTATCAAAATAATTATATATTTAGAAAATTGAAGCACAAACAATGTTGCAAAAATTTTTATATTTTAGTAACCAGACTTGAGCATTTTACAGACTTGGCTATTTCAATAGTTTAACAAAATTATTTTCAGATTTGTATGTATTTAACTGATTATTGACTTTTTTAGATCGATTAAGAGAAATAATATATTTCCGATCAACTGAAATATTTGTTTACACCTGAAAATAGGATTATTTCTTTTAACTTATTTATTTTCGTCCGTCTAATTTCAAATTATAAATTTTTAGACTACTGCAAAACTATTCTTTCTATATAATTATTGTACCATGGTTTTTAGTCGATTAAAATGACTTATATATTTATATTTTCTACTGCACGTACTATTTTCTGTAAAATCGTTTGGTATCGCGAGAGAAATACTTCTCTAAACGATAAGTTTAGTAGCAAATTTTTCTTATCCACAATAAATCCATTGCTGTTTTTAAAACGTAACGCTTGTGATTTAAACTGGAAAACTGAAAAACGTCAAGAGGTACAGCTAATTGCGCTGATTTACGATGTCCGAGAGATCGCAGACGGCCGGATAAATGAAATGGTACCCTTTTCTTCCGTCCCGATGTTGCGAGGTGTTTCATGCGCGCATTGTTTGTGACGGGGGCACTGAAATCGGGAAAACGCGAAACTCATAACGACATTCGTGCGGGGCACCCGACGTAACTCGTTTATAACTACGTTCGAGAGGGAAATGCACGCTCGTTCCGACCGAATTTCGTAATGCCGTCGCGCGCACGTCGCACGCGCGCGGCATACAAAACACGAAGTATGCAAATCCTTGGTGCACGTGAGTGAGAGAGAGAGAGAGAGAGAGAGAGAGAATTGAATCTCTATCCTGGTGTCCGGCAATTATGCTCGCCGTCACACCAGCCGGCTTCCGGAATTGTGTCTCTCTCGCGCGCGCTACTTAATTACTAATTCCACACGAGTATCACACTAGCGTTCTCAGGCGGAATTCCACGCGTTGCTTTGTCCGAGCCGACATCGTGCCGATTTCCGAAGGCGGCCGCCTTAATTGGCAGAAAATTAATTACATGTTATATGTATGCCGTTTCAACGTCGTTAATTAAAAATTTAGACGGTCGTGTTATACCGATTGAATCGTCACGCAATGACTTGAATTAATTTTATTTTTATAATATATTTATATACAATATCTTGTGTATTTTTATTCATACATGGAAAGAATGATTTTGCTAAAATATTTAAAAATTTAATTAAATACAGACCTGAAAATAATTTTGTTAGATCATCAAAATAATTATAAGATGTTCAAGCACAATGTGCAATGCAAAAAGTCGTGGCATTCTTCTAATTATTTGGATGACTTATACAGGGTGTTAAAAAAACCATTCAGTATTTATACGGTAGATAGTAGAGACTCTCTAATCATAGTCTAGTCATTTAAAGTGTCAGATTTTTCATCAAAATTGTGCGAAAGAGAAAATCGTGCTCTTTCACTTCTTCTCAGTCTACAGGCGCTGTAAGTCGCAGCTCTATAGAGACGTTCTATAAACTTTATAGTTTTTGATGAACATTCTGGCACGTTTAGGCGACTAACTGGGGATCAAAATTTAAAAAATGTAAAAATTTTGTAGTGTCTAATCATAAGTATTACAGCAAGTCCATGGCCATGTATGATGCATTTAAAGTAAAAGCATAATGTATTTTCATTATGCATTTAAATGGAATAGATGAAAAATCACAAACCGGGGAGAAGATGGCCAGAGACTCTGATTAGACGGTCTTTTATAGGTAGTATACACACCATACTGAATAAAAAAACCTTAATGAATATAGATCGAAAGCTCAATCGTTTTTGAGATATAAATATTTTTGTATGTTAGCATCAAGAATGACTTACTGGCTTCTACGTTTCACATGCATTTATCTCAGTATTTATAAACTTCGTTCTGTATAACCTCATTCAATTTCTATACATATTTTATAACAGAAGATTTCACCGGCTTCAATCAGTCAATTGTCATTGTGAGGATCTACATTTGGTGATTATAAAGTTATATCTCAGATGTTTATATCTCAGAAACAGTTAAGCTTTCGATCTATGTTCACTAAAGTTTTTTTTACTAATGTAAGTAGAATATATACTACCATATAAATGAATGGTTTTTTTTTAACAACCTGTATAATTATTTTGATAATCTAATAAAATTATTTACAGATATATATATATATATATATACATATATATATATACATATATATAACTTATTTCTAATATGCCCGATGAATACAAATTTATAATTGAGCTCCAAATTGTATTTATCCAAAATTTTCACATAAAGAAAATGTAATCATATATTTATTCACAAAAAAATTTTGAGATTTCAAAAAATATTTATTCACAAAAAGTTATGAATATTTAACGAATATTCAAACAAAATGTAAATTGAAAAAGAAAACTCTAATCAATCATTACCTCTTAACTATAACCGGTACTTTGATGACTTTAAGTAAAAAAAATGAATTTTATTTATTTTTGTCATTGTAATATTCAGATGTTGTAAAGGAAACTTAGAAATTTTGAAAAATATTTTGGAAAGATATACATTTTTTATTTATAAATCTATTTATTTGATAAAGCGCCATACATATTTCGATATATGACAGTAATGTTCCGGTTATATGACAGTAATGTTATAAATATTTTATAGGATATCTTGGACGTGACGTTCATTATGATCTGTGGACATTAAATTCCGGGATATATTATTTATTCTCAATAAAAATGTCTTTGTTTAATCTATAGATTAAACAAAAACGCTTATCATATAAATCGCGGACTAAGCACACGGTGTAATCGTAGCCATTGTTTTTATAGATTTCTGTTTTTTCTTGTAGGCTTGCAAGCTATATACAGATAATACAAAGTAAAAGTGAATACGAAATGGAAATATTCATAATCATATTAAAAAAATATTCATTTAAATGAATGAAAAAATATTTATTCGTTTCTTAACGAATAAAAAAAAATGTATTTAAATGAGTATTTTCATTCATTTTTTATTCATTTATTCGAATATTAGGTGTATTTATCTCACTCTCTAAATTCTTTGGAAAGGAATCTCATTGTAAAGAGTGAAAACTGAGTCAGTCTTTTAAAAAAGTGGCTGAATTTTAAATCTTTAAGAATGAAATTTCATTTTACAAGTGAAATCCACTATGAAAGTTTTAGAGGATTAACAAAGCTATTCTTTCCATATATATATAAATATACATTTGTACATTTTTAATTTGTATATTTATATATTAAATAATACATTTGTATATTTATATATTAAAAATTTATTGTATATTCGCAGATTAAAATATTTTATTAAAATATATTTTCAAGTTTATCCGATTTATCCAAGTATTGATTTCTACGCTTGTCATGATTTCATGGGGATTTTGGAGATATTTACAAATGTCACTGCGTACTTTATTTGAGCGAGTCGGATTCGCGTCAACATCCCACCCTTTACAACGCACTCTCGAAGAGGTTTACTTATCGACATGGAAAATTGAAGAGCCGAAGAAGGTAGCCGCGCCAAATCGATGAACGCCAACAAGATTGAACATACAGATCGGCATTTAAAGTGACTGGCCGTCATGAGAGTACGTTTAAAGCGACAGAGATATGGACAGAGTTGAGCAATGAGCTAGGGGTATAACGGAAGTCGGATACACGAGCGGATGTTGAGATAGAGAACGAAATAGAGAATGAAAGAGAAAGCAAGCGAGAGAAACAGAGGAGAAGGGTACACAGGTGTCGGTGGGTAATAGCTCCCTATTACCATAACGCTTGGCTAAGCCGGCTAATCGGTTCCGTTTATGCCGACCGGCAAATTATTATTAATCACATTGCGCTCGCGGATTATCGTTTATATGGCGTCTATGGCGCGGTGGCATTTACACTTCGCGCTGTGTGTCACATGGGCTTTTAGTGTCGTGTATCTACATTTATCCGTGCACGCTTCATTTTTTGATAGATTTTAAATTGTGTGTATACACACACACACACACACACACACACACACACACACATATGTATATAGGTATGTGTATGTATGTATGAACGTCGGATTATACATAATTCAGAAAATTTGAAAAATCCTGCATGCAATTCTCTCAGCATTCTTATTAAAATACATATTATATTGACAGAAATGCTGAATTGCATATAGGATTTTCCAAACTTTCTGAATTTTTTGTACGATCGGAATATATTGATTAATCCTAAACTGTCGATACTGACTTATACGGTTTTGTGTGAAAAACAAAATTAAGTGCGCGGACGCATTCCGAATGTTGACTGTGGCATATGGTGAAGCTACCTTGGACCGAAGCAACGTTTATCGGTGGTACAAAATGTTCTCAGAGGGCCGAGAAGATGTGAACGACGAAGAGCGTGCCGGACGCCCGAGCACGTCAACAACAGACGAAAACATTGATGAAGTGAAGAAAATAGTATTGGCCAATCGGAACGGTCAATAAGGAATATTACCTGCAAGTTATGCGCAATTTGCGCGAAGCAATCCGCCAGAAACGCCCGGATTTGTGGAAGAACAAAAATTGGCTTTTGCACCATGATAACGCCCCTGCTCACACATCGTTGCTTGTGCGCGAATTTTTGACCAAAAACAACACACTAATGATGCCGCAGCCACCGTATTCCCCAGATCTGGCCCCCTGTGACTTTTTCTTGTTCCCGAAACTGAAGAGGCCCATGAAAGGACGACGCTACGCTACGATTGAGGAGATAAAGACGGCATCGAAGGAGGAGCTGAACAAGATCACAAAAAATAATTTTTTGAAGTGCTTCGAGGATTGGAAAAAACGTTGGCACAAGTGTATAATATCTGATGGGGATTACTTTGAAGGGGACAAAATAGATATTCATGAATAAATAAATAATTTTTGAAAAAACACAAAATTCGCGATACGTTTTGAACAGACCTCGTATATTTTCTTATATAAATGTCACCATTTATTCAATATGTTATTTTCGATAACGCTATTTTAACGTGGTTTTAATTGCGTTATATGAATATAATTAAATTATATAATTTTACACGGAGATTATTACGATCTAATTATCACAAAAACAACTGATGCGTAATATAGATATATTATTGAATATATATTTATTTCCATGTGATCATATAAAATGATATATATACAATTACACTTTTTTTACACGCATACAAATAAAATATGATATTATTCAATTTTCATTATTATATATAAATTGAAGTGGTCGCAGAAGAAGGTACTTTTTCTATTTGGATTAAATTATACTAAATAAAAATCGTCATATAGAAGTATTCAGTATGAATAGATGAAGAAGAGAGATTCGATCAAGGCTGGGTCTTGTGGCTAATAATATAGTGTGCATTTTTACAATTTCCACTTGAGGCAAATTGCTGTAAACTGGAAATTGTCAAAATTCACACAAAAATATTCTTAGGCAGCACTTGAGCGAGTATGGCCTTGTTCGTTTATTTATATATAAATTAATTGTCATTCGATTATTTTCTCAGCGTTTAACTATTCTGAAATTTTAGAACTTTGGAAAATATTTTCCAGTAACTATTAAATACGAGAAATCTTACAGCTTCTGCTTCTTAAGAATTCTCTCGAGATCCCTCGAGGTCAGCTTGTAAAATCCAGCACAGGCGGGATTTCTATCATTTGCCCGGATCTCGCTTCCTCGCCACGAGACATTCGAATCGGTAGTTCGGATTCGGTAAAAGGAGCTCATGCTACGAACCAGGAATCAATAGGCGGAACAAACTGTGTAGATGGGTAGAGGTCTCGGGTAAGATTGAATTTGCAGACTCTGCCACTCCGAGTCTTCGACGAGGGGCGAATTTCGGAGAAAAGGTGGAGGGTAACATCGGGACTCGATAAGAGTCCAGAGTCTCGCGACGGCATTTCCTCTTCTCAGGAACCTTCATGTTCTCTCCTCTTCTTTCTCTCTCTTCCCCCTCTCGAAAGAGCTCTCGATGTTTACCTCGTCTATCAAGATGGCAATTATTTGATCCGGTTAGTGAAACGTATTCCTCGAATCCTCCCCTCGTTTCGTACTTTTCCTTCCATTCACTTGTCCTTCCGTTCACTAATATTCCAGGACGATTCATCAGAATTTAAAATTCTGCGAATTTTTAAATACTTTTCTTTGTCAAAAACATGATTTTGATGGGACGTTAGTATGTATATTGATGTGATCAAGATGATATGATTTCTTAAGATTCACAATGCTATTTGCAAATTTCCATAAAATATTTGCAAAAGACTAAAACAATTTAAAAGAGAACGTTAGGGACATAAGAGAAATAGTCCGTTATTAAAAAATTCTTAATTTATCCAAAGCAATTTTTACATACAATTTACTTGAAAACAATAACAATCATTAATAATAAATTTTTTTGGAGGATTCAAAACTTTCTTTGATAATCAAGCAGTTAGCAGAATCTTAAATTTCGAACGCTGCAGTTGCTAATCAATTTCTCACGTGCTAGAAAAAATGAAGTTGCCTTAAAGTGAAGAATCTAGCAGACTGTTCAATTTCCCATTAGGATGTAACGACAGAAGTAACGGAGACTAAAGACAACATTGGTACCCGCGGGAAGTCGGGAAGTCGATAAAATCGGTAGCTCAAGATACGAAGAGAGAAAGAGGGAATGATGGAGAAGCGCACGATGGACGAACGAGCCGTTTTGTGAACCACTTACTCCCGTGCAGGTCACAGTCGAAGGCGGCAACAAGTTGAGAAAGTTGTTTAGACGCCTCGGAACGAGACGGGGATCGCTTCTCTGAAAAACTATGGCCGTGCAGGGACACACGGGCAATTTTCCAGTTCGTGCGGAAAGTTTCCGCGGCGGGCAACAAGTTGGGAAAGTTTCGCCGTGGTCGTGGATAGCGTCCCTTGGGAGGACGTTTCCGCGGGCCATTTCAAAAACTGTCGAACGACTAATCTTCATGGCTTCTATAGCGAGAGAGCGCAATGCGAAACTTCGCCCGGGTGACTGGAGTCCGCAACTTTTGCGCGAATTCGTCGCGAAAAGTTTGCTGCGGATCGTTTGGCTAAGCGGGTTAGATCGAGCGGATGACATCCCTGAAGTTCATCTCGC
The DNA here is from genome assembly GCF_001594115.1 of Trachymyrmex septentrionalis. Classification (NCBI taxonomy): domain Eukaryota; kingdom Metazoa; phylum Arthropoda; class Insecta; order Hymenoptera; family Formicidae; genus Trachymyrmex; species Trachymyrmex septentrionalis. The sequence goes on from NW_017305525.1 coordinate 1,725,348, forward strand.
AAGACTGTTTTTATTTTCTTTATCTTATACTAGGAATTCCCTAGTAAAGCCGATATTGCACAAAAAGCAGTAAGCGATTCGGTCAATCGCAGTACAGAGCAGTAAAGAAATAACGTAAACATTATAAGCAAATTCAAAATGTTGATTTGCTTATTTATGCTTATGTCTTACTTATGCCTCATTGTTTACGTTTTTCTTTATACCCTGCAATTGCGTAATAAACGGAGTTGTAAGTGATTGTAGCTGTAATTGACCTATCATAATCAAATACAAGGAGAGTGTGATTGGTCCATTTTTACAACTATAATACAATCAATGTTTACCGGTATAGGTACCTAAATAAAGTTATTTGGATAATTTTGATGAAATAGCTTTGTCCTATCTCTTTACTAAAATATACATTATCTTTTATTTGATACACAGATGAAAATAATGTATATTTTAGCAAAAATGAAATGAAGCAATTTCATCTAGATAATTCTATCTAGACACTAACCAATACTGATTAACGTACAACTACTTAAAACTAAAGTATACGCAATTATAGAATGGGGTTTAAAGTTTGGACATAGAGACAAATGTGACAGTAATATTTCACTCTGTATTGCAGAATATATAGGAAACGGAGCTTATGACGCACTTGCAGGACAATATGCGAGTCCAAATCAAACGTAAAGTATAACAGTTATTTGTGAA
>NW_017305525.1:1726303-1728673 GCF_001594115.1 Trachymyrmex septentrionalis
ACAATATGCGAGTCCAAATCAAACGTATAACAGTTATTTGTGAAAGTATGCGTCATGGTCAAAATACTTTGTCACTTGAAAAGATACAGCAATAAAAATATTTATCAATTTGTATCATTTTACAAAAAAAAAAAAAAAAATGTTAAACGTTATACGACGATAGTCCCGCCATGTTTATCTAGTCTAAGATTGCCCTTGTCGAGAAACAGTTGAGACTAAGTAGATTCTTATTTGAGGGCCTCTATCTTATACTAGTAGTATATCTCGCGTTCTTATCTCAAAGATTGTAGTAAGGTGCTTGCGTACTTCTGCAGGATAGAACGCGAAGGATATAGGATATAGTTATACATATATGTTTCTACTATATATATCATTTCTACATTCTACGTGGACATGTTTCCATTTCTCTATGCCATATTTCTTAGATGTCTGGAAAGCACAACTTCTTTGTTTCCTCTCATATGATATGATGTCCATCTACCAACTTTTATCCATTTTTCATCTTAAGTCTGTACTGCACATTAATTTTGTGTATTTTCTTATAGATCTTCCACTTTTATTTCTTCGTAGGAAGACAGTTTTATTAATGTGAGCTTAACTTTAATCTCGATTTAACTGTTTATGTTTTCTTGTAATTTATATATTGTACTATACACACACACACACACACACACACACACACACCCACACACACACACACACACACATATTGTATATATGTGTATGTATACATATAAACAATTCTTTAAAATGTATTCTTATTTTCAAACAGTTTGCAGTATATATTTCTCTATAACTCTTCGATACCTGCGAACGAAACGTAAATTTATAATACGTCACCAACAACGACATCGTTGTATCGTTCTCGAGGTTTCTCCGTCAGTCGCATTTTTGCTGGAAGGATGCAAGACGGTGTTCGCACCATCCACCCTTCGCGTCACTTCGCGCGAGGGGGAGGAGGACGGTTCCCCGGGGATGATGTCGACTTCGCGAAGGCGTTGGTCCTTTCAATTTCGCGAATAGAAGACGGGCGACGAGAAGAAAGACGGGCGGAGTGATTGTTGGAAATATGAGAGAAACTTTCAACCTCTCGCACAGCAAGCAAGCTCTAGCAACTCCGCCTCCCTCGCCGTTAAGACGAGCTCGCTTTTTCCACTCTGGCCTTCTCTTGCTCCTCCTCCTCCTCCTCCTCCTCCTCTTCTTTCCTCCCTCTTGTCTTCCGGCTCGCATGTAGTCTTCGCAAGTGCTTCGCAGCGTAACCTCTTTGCCATTTTAAAGCGTTCTGAAAGCCCGTTTGCGCACAACTGAGTTTTTGGAACAAAAACGCCGTCTTTCTCTCTCGGCTCTACACCCAGCTCGGCCCCGCTTTCCTATTTTTCCCTACCTCTTCGTTGGCCAAAATTCATTTTACGGCATTCTTTTCTCGTACCTTTCTGCCTCTACATTGTGGCTGGCCGAGTATTCGTCAAGATGACCTTCATTTTACTACAGCGCGGCGCCGAAATTGCGAAATTATCTCTGTCCGAATAAATTCGTCGGGTTTTCATGCTGAGATTTAATTTGTATAAAAAAAAAAAAGGACGAATACAAATGTTAAACTTAAGGTGTGATTTATCAAAAAGCGCATTTCGTAACACGCGAGTATAAACGAAAAAAAATTCTCTCGTCCTCTTCTTCTCCTTAAAGTCGTTGTTAATTAGATATTATAATGTTTTGTTATAAGTACCGATATATTTTATCACAAATTTTTTTTGCTCGCATTCTCAAATCCTTCTTTCATCAAACACGTTTTTAGCAATATCGGGAATTAGCAAATTACAAATGGCACGCACTTTTATCGGACATCGAGGGGTAAATCCTGGATTTAGTCTGCATGCACGAAGATGGGTGGGGAAAAAAACTCGAGGCACGTTTCACGCTTGCGGGAGGAGGTTTGCTCGCGCGAGGGAGAAGTCCGTACACGTTTCTCTCCGTCTTTTTTCCTATGCCGAAGCGTCGGTCGCGAGAGTGACGGTGGTAATGCCGGGTACAGTTTGAACGCGACGTGAGAGGACCGGGACCGGGGCAGGTGCAAGGATGTACGCCCGCCGGGAACAATGAGCGCAATCAATGCTGCACGGCGTCCCTTCGACGTCAATCAAACGGCCTGCGAGTACGCGCCACTACCCCATTGGCCCCGATTGCCTTTTGTCGCCCTTTAGTGTCCGCTGCAACCACTACAGGAGGCTAGGAAGGGAAAAGCTGTAGAGAGAGGTAGAGATAGAGAGAGAGAGAGGGGGGGAGAGAAAAAGGAGGGGGCACGTAGCAGGAAGTAGAGGGATAAAACGGAAGTGGTGAGAATCCGGCGGAGGAGAGAGGAGAGATGCTGCG
>NW_017305525.1:1728773-1731186 GCF_001594115.1 Trachymyrmex septentrionalis
GGAGGGGGCACGTAGCAGGAAGTAGAGGGATGAAACGGAAGTGGTGAGAATCCGGCGGAGGAGAGAGGAGAGATGCTGCGAGAGAGGGAACGCAAAGAGGAGAGAGATGCGCCACGTTGCATACCGAATGTGGCGGATTCCTGTCGAATACTCTCGCAGTTGCGACACGCGCATTGCGCGCGCGCGCGCTCGCGAGAGAGAGAGAGAGAGAGAGAGAGAGAAGGAGGGGGATATGAGATCGGTGCGCGACCTAATTTCGGGCTTGCTAATCCTCGCACCTACCCTCCATGTCGCATGTCCGTCTCGTGTCCGTCCATCGCGTCGGGTACTCTCGAAATTGCACACACGCATGCATGCCTCGCGTATACGTATGCGTGTATGGGACGTATAGCACGCCGACTTTGAGATATTCGCGCGTGGCGATCGATGATCTTGATGTGAGAACGACGCGAGCAGGAACGAACGGATTCTAAGTGGTGAGAAGTAGACATATTTTTGCGATAATTAGCATTTAATATATGATTTAATTATTTTAAAATATCTCAACAGATCAGTTAACTGACTGATCTGAATTAAATGTATTAAATGCATTCAATGAAGTATTATTTTTCTTATTATCTTTAAAATAGGACAGCAAAATTGATGAAAAAATTATAAAAATACGAAACGCGAGCTTTTTATATATTAAAAAGCATAATTTCCATAATTTGTATGTATATCTTTCATTATACACCATTAGAAAAAAATTATATAATATTGTATTAATATTAATGATATTAAAATAATGTTATGACGTATCGATTACGTTTCTCGGAATTATTATTTGATTTTATAAACTATGACTATACGACTTTATTGTATGTACTGACGCTTAGAAATTTCCTGAAAGTTTAGTTTCAAATTTCGACTATTATCCATTTCAAAAATATTTTCCATCTCTGTTGCTGAAGCTTTACCCGAGGGAGCACGTCCATCTTCGTTGTATACTGTTACTACGGCCGGGCTGATTGACCAGGACAGTCTCTTACACACACGAATTGCGCGAATAGTATCCTCCATGTTCTTTGACGCGTTTCCGCCCAGCGAAGCCATTGCCAGACGTACGTCGTTGTGGTTTAGGGAAGGGAAAAGGGATGGTTTAAAGCCGCGCGGATATTCAGTACCCAACGTCGCTTAGCAGCATTACGCGCAATGCAGTTGCCGCTTTAATAATCCGACTTGACAATTGCGTCTAGCTTCATTCATGTAGCGGCCATGTAGTGTTCATAATCTGGGAGCTAGTATGTTAATCACGGTGCTTCTGTTCTCTATTCAAGAGAAATTAGAGTGCTTATACTCTCTCTCTCTCTCTCTCTCCGAGTCGAAGAAAATCAGCGACAAGATGTGTGTGTAATTTAACGGATACCTTTTACCATGATTTTTTTTTATAAATTAATTTTTAAATCAATACGCGGGCCGATTTCATGATTTTAGCAGGCGAATTAGATTTGTTATTAGCACCATTGACAGATTGAACTTGTAAACGAAAGGGGCAGATTATGCATCCGCACATTTATCCGAACACTCACATGCTGCAGCAGCGAATAAACGCCAGAGCACCGGGCTGTTTAAAGCCGGACAGAACGTGTTTGTGCCGAGTAACACGAACCACAGTTGTGTTGCTGTGGTATAATAATTATACTTCGTTATTGATCACATACCGGATTTCTGCAGTAATGATCCGAAGGGGCCCAGGTCCAATTTAGAATCATCACACAATACGGGTGTCGGCTTACATCTCTCGTTAGCGGTGCACCATTATACAGTGCGTCAGAGAGAGAGATATGCTATTGGTATAATATTTATATTGATGAATGCGAAAATCGCAATCATGAATGATAAACTTTTCATATTTAGAGGTCCGTGATCATAGGTATATCCGAATTCCTGGAATTCCCGTTTATGCGATTAATATCAATATATAATATACCGCGTGTTCTACTTTAAACGATCTCATAGATAAAGTAAATATGTTAAAAAGAATTTATTAGTAAAAATTGAAATAATAAGGATTAATAAAATTTTATTTGAAATAAAATCAGAGACGCATTATCATAATGGAACTTTCTGCTTTATACGTACAATGTGTGTTTACAGAAACATACCCCCTAGGTACAACAACTGTACACACATACACAAGCAGCTCACTGAAACAGTCATGTCATCTACTTTGCAGTTAATTATAAATTGAAATCAAAATTCAATATTAGCCGTATGTTGCAGTATATGTTATAGCAGCATACAGTATAGATTTCTCGATAATAAAAGCCATTTATATCGCAAATTCTATCGGCAAATTATATCGCACATCGCCCCTTTAAACGCGACCTGATGTTCCCGCGTGTAGCGAGATAGATTTTGCCTTGTAAAGTTT
>NW_017305525.1:1731286-1737045 GCF_001594115.1 Trachymyrmex septentrionalis
TATAGCAGCAGTATAGATTTCTCGATAATAGAAGCCATTTATATCGCAAATTCTATCGGCTATCGCACATCGCCCCTTTAAACGCTACCTGATGTTCCCGCGTGTAGCGAGATAGATTTTGCCTTGTAAAGTTTATCGCTTTTGGGCGGTTTGAGGCACCTCGTGCTCGTCGTGTGTGAGATATTACAGGAGAGGTCTTACGTTAGCGCAGAGGACTATTGGAGCAAGGTGGACTAAAGCAGGCAGGATACGAGAGGACACCGATGATTTCCCAGGAGGTCGTGTCTACCTTCTCATCCTCCATCGTCAACGTCGTCCTCCCAATGGTATTTCTTTCCCCCCTTTCCTTATCCGCCTCCCCCCTCCAAGCGTATCTTATATCTTAGGCAGTTCAGGTCGTTATTCCTTCTTCCTCCCTCTCGTCGACGCGTTTCATTAGTGTATTCTACGTGAATTTCAATAGCAACAAAAGCTCGAGGGTGGAAGACTAAAGCCGAGAGAAAGGAGGTTTCTTGTTAAGAAATTGCTGTAGAAATTCTATTAGAAGCATTTTCTCTAAATCGTATATTATGAGCCAGAATATGATGTTTTAGATTCAACGAGTAAAATATTAGATTGGTAGGCTGAACGTCTTAGGATTATCAAAAATAATAATTCTAATAATATTCAAAAATAATAATTCTACATGAAATATACAGAAATTTCATATTAATATACGAGGTGTCTCAGGAGCACTAGAAATGCGCTAAGTAACATGCCCCCGGCGCTTTAAGGGAACCGGTTGTTACGTGACGCCCTTTTCCCCCTGTAACTTCCGCTCACGTAGGCGGAATAAATTCGGGGCGGGTTACGAGTGGAAGCGAGGGATATTTTATACGACGCATAAAATTGCGGCCGATGTCGTCAATTTGTTTTTCGCCTAACTTTTCCTCCCCTCATCTTCCTTTCTCGTTTTTCTTTTTCTTTTTACCGCCATGCGATATCGTTTAGCTCCGGGGGTCGCGGCTTTATGGCATTTCGGACGGAAAACGCCTCTGCGTGCCGCTGTCCTTATTCGTCTTTCTCAGGAAAAACCTCCCCATCGCACCTGCGAGGTCTTATCTCGAAGTTGCAGGCGCATCTTGGATACAACGCGCCTTGGGGTGTTCTCTCGGGACCACCCCCGTTCTTCGTCTCCTCTACCTATTTGGGGGATATGCAATGCACTATGCAATACCGTGCATTTCAAGGAAACTTCTAAGTAGGTTTTCACATGCATTTTGCACGTATCCTCGGTGCTTCACGCTTCGAGATGATTGCACCGACAAAACATGCGCCACGTATACGCGTGTTTTACCTATCTGATTTTATGTGATATTTTCCTCTTGGTTATATTCCTCATATTTACGTAAGAGTGGCCAGTTATTGTAAAATGCAAAATAAGTTGTTGGAATATTTTATTGCGATACTAAACCGTTTCGTATGTATCACATTCTGATCGGCGTAAATATCGATTTGCTTTTTATATCACATAAATGGTATGTAATATTATGCATATAAAATTTTAGCAGCATATATTTCTAGTTTTTTCACAATATTTTTTGGTACAAATTTCAATATTATACTAACTTTTCATTAAAGAAAATCAATGTAATCTAATTTATACCTTACTGGTCTCTTAAAATTTACTGTACGAGCATATCATTTGGGTCAACATAATTAAAAAGCTACAAAAAAATAAGATATAAAACAAATTTTACAGAAAAAGGATTTGATATTAACAGATGGAATCATTAAATATTAGAGAAAAAAGTTTTGTAAAATAAAATATTAACTATAAGACAATAAATTGCGTTTTAGATTAAATAGACTTGAACAGACTAACAGGGTTGAACTTTTTTTTTTCATCTTCCACATCAATTATGTTGCAGTATTTCAAGTTATCTTATAGCTATTACATTTTTTTACACTTTTACTTAACGTCACAGATGCGCATCTCGCGCGTACTATTAGCTTTTTAATTTTGCTATATTTGCTCAAATACAATTAATATTGCAATAATTAAAATACAATTATTATTATTAATCTGTCATTATTATATTCCTAATCCCCCGATATACGACTATCAAAAATTGCCGTTTACGAAGTAAGCGCAACGAGAGAACCAATCAGTATCGCGGAAAAAAATAGTAATAATAAACTTTCGAGAAGACTTTGATATATTCAAATATCGGTTTAATTTAACATGCCCTTTTTTAAAGAGTTAAAATTGTATTTTACAGTTTACATTTTATAGCTGTTGTATGTGTGTTTTATTTTTACACACAATTCGATGTTAAGCCCATTTGTAATTCTACTCGGCGCAATTCAATTATTTATAATATTCGAACGAGTGTGAACGGCCTGCTCGTAATCTGCCGCATATATTTGATATATTTTCCGTCTGTCGGTTTTGCACGCTCGTCAGAGAGCTAAAAACCACCACTGACGGAAATTCGATATAAGCAAGACGTATCTACTACAGACCGGCGTGAATCTCCAGATATAGGTCACTGTCTCTCTACGCTGGCTGTATCAATTTCGTCCGGCATTCGCCACGCGTCATTACTTTTGCACAACTGTATTGCCATTACTTTCGCATACTGTATATGTACCTAGTCGCCTAACATATGTATTAGAATCGTTGTGAAAAGAGGGAGTGGAGAGCATTAATATGTGCACATTAATATATGCACTGCCCTGATTTATGAATTTATCCAAATAGAAAAATAGAAAATTATTCTGTTGTTAAAAAAAAATGATTACTCAATTTACTTTCTTCCTTTTAAGTAACGGTTCTTTAATCTCAAATTTTAAATAATAAAAAATATTTTCTTGATAATCATCTTAAAGTCTACTCATTACAAATTTGAGGAAAACACATTATTTCTACACGAAACCAGAATTTATTTTCTCTTGAAGAATATTATAAAATTGATCGAAGAAACGACTTTATATATTGTATAATAAGCAAATCAAATTTATTTTAATTTAATAAGTATGAAATTGAAATTGAAGCATAAAAAACTTACTAAGATTTCACAAATATATTTTAAATAAACTTGATGCTTTCGATGAACTTACGATAGATTTGTGAATGATACACGAACTTTTGAAATGCTTGAAACAAGTGTAATTATTACTTGCGTACAGTACAATTTTTTTATGTCGATACATATGAATCGTTTATCTGGAGATGCTTTCGGGGAGAACTTACAATTAGTACTACTTGTGTTATTCTATCCTTATTCTATGACAGGAGATTTGTTTGCGTTGCATGCTCCAACATGATCCACAACATGTTTCTACTATAATTCTTACTCACTCCAACGATAGCGTTGGAATAAATAGGAGCTGTGGATAGGAGCATATTGGAGCATGTGCAACGCCAATAAATCTTAATAAATGATAAGGTGTAACGAGACAAATAGCATTAAATAGCGTTTCCCCAAAGCTATTCTGGATATTTCAGACAAGCCGCGTTCGCGAGAGAAAACACTGTTCCGCTCTTCGAACTACCTTCTTTATCGAATCGCATGTCCGCTCGCGTAGTTCGATTTCTTTTCGATCAAAGGAGAGAACGGTCACTATCCTATTGAATCGAGCGCTTCCTTCTACGCCATTGCATTCTCCGTTCACTCTCTCGCGCTCATCTACATCTATTACACCTGCATAGCCGCTTATCTCGAGACTCCAGGCGCACCTAACGTGGATTTCTCTCTCTGTCTCTCTATCGATCTCTCTTTCTCCGTATCCCTTTCCGTTCTCTCGCTAAATCTCCCGCAGGGAGCACAAATTCGCAACCCAATCGTCCGTGTGAGCTGAAATTAACGCAGATAACGTCTGCGCAAATATCCTTTGATAGTGGTTTGATAAGTTCTTATGAGTAAAAGAATATAAGCCTGATAAATAACTTGTTTCTGATATATAAATTTCATTAAATAAATACATTTGATTTGATAGAATTTGATTTAGGGTAACTCCGGTATATACGCCGCACCTTTCAAAAACTCAATTTATTAAGTATTATTTACTATGTAGTTAAGTAAACGAACTATATCAGTAAAAACTTTGTACTGTCTACTACTATGAAAAAAATATTAGAAATCCGAAATTTATTTTTTAATTAAATGTATTTTTTATATTAAAAATGAACTTTTCGAAAAAAACTCTTGCATTTTGCTGTATATAGAAGTGGAATATATGGCTACTCATGGGGAAGAGGGGAAGGTATGTGTAGCTCAAAAAAATTTACAAATAATGGATATAACACGTAAAATGATACAATAACTTATAAAATGTGTTTATAAAGTTTTATTAAGAAATAAGAATAATAAATATGCATATGAAATAATAAATAATAATTATTGTACAATCTTCCTACATATATTATAAGTGTTATGACATGAGGTCAGGATATATTTCATATAATGCGTTTAATTTCATTTAGTTCATTGCGTTTAGCACTGAATTCAATCTGCGCACTTTGTATGCTTTGGGCATAAATCCTGCTCACCAAAAATGCCGTATATCCCAAACGGGATATACAAGTCAACAAACTAAGAATAAGCAAAGCACTTGTATTTTGCTACACAATATGGTTTACTTTATTCCACTACAAGTATGTAAATCACAAAATAACCACTAAGTCTTTTACACGCCCTACAGCAATCATTTTATGTAGATTTGAACTTATGATGGCGTTACAATTGCAAATCGACTGAACTCACAATAATTTCATTAATATTAACAGTAAGAAATTGAAATTATAACACAATATAACATAAAGGCATGTAACAGAGTAGCTGCGGGAAAATTACCCTCACTCCTTCTATTTTTTTCTGACTTCGGCGTAAATCCCAGCGCGGCCTATTTGCCGGAGTTGTTCTAATTTTTATTTTAATGCAAATATAATAATAACACGATATTTCGCGATGTAACATAGAAAAATTGGAATGCTATACACATTGTTTTGATGTGTGATTTGCATTTTATCCTGAATTCTAGCCACGATTAAACTGGATTCATGTTATTATATTCAACCGACAATTTCCTCCATTTTTTATGTACATATACACGTACATTATAAATTTTCAAGAGGGAGACCGGAGTGCGATTACATCGTCGTTTTGTCCGTTTCGTATAACGTGACCGATGTCGTGATTGATAGTAATTTTTACAAACACACGCGCGAACACGTGTAAGAATTAATTCCACGTAGATGGTTAAACGCGATAGTTTCCCCTTAACAACGTCTACGCTCTGTAATAAGGCGACATGGACTTATATACTGACACGACACGTTGTTCATGTTGTTAGCTTATCATTCATTTATCGCTTTCTGAACTTTGTGAGACAATATGGGGCCATTTCTTGTTGTTCTCTTTAACCTTTTAGAGCGTGTTCAGATTTCCGGATGTTCCTCGGGTGTCATGTCATTCTTGTTTAACGTTCGGTAAACAATGAAGATAGAGTGATACCTATAGACTGAGCCTGTAACTCGTTGTGGAGCCGTTATGAGTTCATAACGACAATTGCGCAACTTTTTTATTATATAAAATATCTGCGCAAATATCTGTTGTTATAAACACATAATTTTATATAACGAATTACAGAATTCCCCTGCTGGGTAGCACTCGAACCGGCAAGTTGATTGGATACACATTTCGAGAACTCGGACCTGGAATCGTGAAAACACACATGGTTTAAAATAAAGTTTAGCGAATGTGAAGCAAAATGAC
>NW_017305525.1:1737145-1747271 GCF_001594115.1 Trachymyrmex septentrionalis
TCGATTCGAGAACTCGGACCTGGAATCGTGAACACACATGGTTTAAAATAAAGTTTAGCGAATGTGAAGCAAAATGACAGATGGAAAGAGATAACAGATATTACTTTCTTCCTTGTACGAACGCGTGTGCAGAAAATGTCAGAATATCTGACTGACAATACACGTGACGGTAACACCTGAAGAAATTGATCAATCGAGTTAATCAATTGACAGAACTATTTAATTGTAACTTGTTAATTTTTTTTTGTCCCCGAAATCTCGGAGCAATTTTTAACTTCTTTGACACAAGGCTTTACTCATCTGCTTATAACTATCTATCTCTTTTTTTTTCTTCACTTTCTTTTTCCTCCCAAAGTTATCCCGGGCTATCCGATGAATACTGAAAAGACCAAAATGGAGAACCAATCCAGAAGTTGAGCCCGCTTTCGTCAAACTCTTATTATAGTATCTCCACCGTAAAATATAGTTTTCTTTATAAAATTTGTTCTGGAAGAGGGAAATAAAAAATATTGGCCAGATATCTTAAAGCTCATCACTTTTTACATTTCCCTATCTCATAAATGTACAACTTATGTAAATTTAGCTACAACATAATACATTAATAAAAAATGTATACAATTATAAAATTAAATTTTTTGGCGTGTTTTGAGCACCCTATCTATCAAAACTCATATATCTTTAAACTTTTACTACCTATTTCAAGATTACTGCTACTTTACGATGACAATAGATTTGTTTTTTATTGTTATACCAGATTGCACTAAAGCTTTTCTCTTCTCGCTTTTGCCAAATTTCAAACATATGCACCTGTTTTTATTTTACCTACAAAGGGTGTGTACTAAAGGATGTTCAGCTATAAAAAAACAGATCCCTGTGATCGAAATCTGTAACGCGAATATATTCAAAGAATAGGCCTGGTATTTTATTTTTATTTGTTTTCTGACCCCTCGTTTGTGTCGTACCAATACTGATCGGTCGATAGAGTCATAAGCGCATTTTACGCAAGTATAACGACGGTGGATGACGCGGGCAAGTTCGTATGACTCGGAGTTACGAGTCTGACGGACGGGACGGGATAAAAGTTTATACCACCCCAATTGAATTGACGTGTGCTCCGGAAGTGTGCGTCGGTAGAGATAGGCAGTGAGACACGGAAGTGACAGCCCCCCCGCCCCCACCCCCGTGCCCGTCCACCCGCGTTATTTGTAACGTGAAACAGGACGACACGTCGCGAGAATGTTTCTCGTGAAAATATGTCGCGCGAATTTTTCGCGAGCTATGATTTTTTACCTTTTTTTTTTTTAAACGGGGGATTCTGGCGGGGAAATATTATTTTTTAGGGAGAGATCGGAGACGGGGAGTGGCTGGGGACATCATTTTTTTTCTGCATCGAGAAATTTTCACCGACGGGAAATATTTTTACGGTCTCGTATTGCACGGGAGGGAGCGAGGGCGGATGAATATTACCAATTACGTCGATGTCGCACGTCATGAATCAATAAACGGTTGCGATGTGATAAACGCCGCTCGACGTTACCGCATGAATAATTCGTTAATCGCGTCACAATTTTATTTCTCGCACTTTAACAATTCCTCTTGCCCGCGAGAGACGTACATTTTCGTTATTCTCGACGTTGGATACGAGGCCGATGTGGCGGTTCGATGTATCGGCGCGACCGCCGGAATTTCAGTTCATCGAAAGCGACCCGGAATTTCGCCGAATGATTACGAAACTCCGGGGTAACACCCCGTACATAGTGCAGATCGCTCTTCGTTCCGCTGTGAATTCTCGGTTAAAACTCTCGTACGGAGGTGCATCAGGCTACAATTCCTGATTCCGCTCTTTTCCCGTATATCTGCCTCTATTTAACTGATGGACGAAATGATATTGTGGGTATGCATATAACTACACAAGGCGCACAATAACGGTATCAAATACACAACTGTAAACAAAATACACCTCAGCTTAAATTGCTAATATTCTTAATCGAGGCACGGTGCGCTTATTTATCCTTGTCGCGAATCTTCCCGACTAAGAATAAATTTCGCAACTTTCCTCCTTCTCTTTTGCGAGCGGCGGGAAACGAAGGCGAGGGAAGAAGGGGCCAGCAAACTAGAACTTCATCGACGTAACGATAATGGGGCGCGACGACGCCGGAGGAAAACAATATGTAAATCGTTCGGTGCATCCCAATCAAAGTCGGAATCCGCGACGCGCCGGCGAGCTTCCGCGCCTGCCTAACGACGCAATCTAAATTCCAAAGGCTTGTCTCGAAGTGCACCAAGGTACATCGCCGACTGGATAGAGAAAATCCGTCGTTGCGGCACGGGGAAAAGGAAGAGAAAGAGGAAGAGAGGGGACGCAAGAAAATGATTTCCAGGAGGGTTGGAGTCGAGTCGCATCGGGACGGACTGGCCGTTTCGTTCGCTTCCAGCGAGTGCCGCTAACTTTGACTACGGTAGTGTCTTTTTTGGTCCCAACACGCCGCCCGGTACGACGCGACGTTCCCGTGTCCGCTCGAATAAGAATCGGGTTTTATGGAAACGCGGAATTCGTGTATTCGCGAGCAAGAAAGAGGTGGAAGTGGAATAGGGGAGCTCGGCTTCGGTTCTGGTCTTCGGGAATAATACCCAGAGTGCTCGACAAATTACATGCGCCAGTGAGAGGAAGCTGCGCGGGAACAGCGCGAGGGATTGGAAATATATTGTTGTGCGGCAAGTTTTTCAACTCTGCATTATTTCCATAACGTATACAGCTGTGGGAAAAGTTCACGTTATTCCTGTAACAGCGCGTACACCGCGACAAGTGTTTCGTACTCCTCGTGAATGTTGTATTAGATTGATTGGCGAAATATGTCATCTTTTATTAAATTTTCTGTTAAATAAAGAGAAATCCGGAGTTAAAAAAAAAATTTACAACGTTTTTTTAAATAAATGAAAATATTTTTAATTGGAAAAGGGATGTATTGAAAAACCACCGCTATCAGTGCAACAATTTTGCTTTGATTTTATTGCTTTTACTTATAACTTTATTACATACACGTCAGATAAAAAATTTTATCTCATATACGTCAAATAAACGAATTAATCTAATGGGACAAAATTAAATGGCTGATTACTTTTATGACATGTTTTAAAAAAGAATTATTTTTATCAATCTTTTAATTATTATTATATACACACACACACACACACACACACACACACACACACACACACATACACATACACATACACATATATATAGGTATATGAGAGAGATTTATTAATTTAAATATTAACTTATCCAGGTTAACTTAGAACTTATTGAATTACGTATAACACGAATTTAAAATAAAATATTTTTATGCTCGTGACAAAAAGTGATGGATCATTAGAGCTGAAAGGATTAATCCATCTAAGATTAATCCATCTAAGATATCGAAAAGGACCTTTTCAATCTCGCGCAAATTATTCCTCGCGAGCGTTGAATGATGGGTAAATCCATCCATTCGGAATTCCTCATCTGGAAGTCGGTGATCATCATCCACGTCAATTATATGAGATGCAGATGTCCGTCAGAAGCGCGCTCATATTTAATTGTACGTCGATCGGTAGTGAGTCTGATTCCGTGCGTCTTCCGTATAACGAAGAAGAAAAAAACAACAAAAGGGTTTCGAATCGCCGTGTGTACACACGATCTATGAATAATTCAGGGATGCGCGAGTTTGTCCGTATTCTGAGAACGCGACCGCGCATATGTTACAAACACACGCCGCGAGATCGGTTCGCTGGATTCGTGAACTGTACGCGTGAGTCAAGTTGTAATAAAATGCGCAATGCAAATAAAGTACGATAGCGACGCTGGATGCAGCGATATTTCCATTTTAACGGATGACATCTTTCATTGTCTACGTGATACGTACAGATTTTCTGCGTACGTTAGAGAAGCCTCGGAAAATAATTTTCTAATTATCAATAAACAATTTCAAATAAATTCTAGAGCTCTAAATAAATTACTAAATAAGTATCATATTATAAATGTAAAAGCATAGACGCGACTATTCGTTTTATTTTAATACGATGCGACTTTTTTGGTGTAATCGAAATATTTTTACTACATGAGGGGACGACTTGGCTGAAGTATCTAAAAGTTCATAGCTAGACACAGATCTGAAAGTAACTTTGTTAAACTATCAAAATAATTATGCAGAGTACTCAAACTGGTTATTAGAATGTCAAAACTTTTTTGCAGCATTGCTCATCATGCTTGAGAGTCCTGCATAATTATTTTAATGCTCCAATAAAACTATTTTCACATCTATATTTACACGAGAAGAGAAAACGGTTTTTTTTTGAAGTATCTAAAAGTTTAATATCGATCTAAAAATGAACTTTGTCGAATCTATCAAAGTAATTGTATAATGCTTAAGCTGATTAGAGTGACAACATTTTTTTAAAGCACTTCTTAAGAATCTTGCATAATTATTTTAATGGAGCAATAAAATTATTATCAGTTTTATATCCAGCTAAATTTGTAGACACTAACAAGCAAAATCATTATTTCCGCGCCGAGAAAAATGTTTGAAAATAGACAAATAAGAAGGTTCCGATTATATCAGAATTTCTGTTATTTCACGCAGAACTCTCTCTAATAGATTTAATCAGCAAACACTGATCCGTTCTCAACCAGAATGCCAATTAACCAGATATTTTTCCCAGTGCGCGTATTACAGCGTTATTCCGTAATTCATAAAAGGTAGGCTAATATGCATATTTTTATGAAGTATACAATCTTGTTAAAAAACGGACACCTGCTGAAGTAGATTCTTATTCAAGTGCGCGTGCAAGTTAGAGTGGCAACATCGTGGACGGAGATCTGATCGTTGTTACGCCTCAATCTTCGCGAAGTGAGAGGAAAAAGAAAGTGAAAGGGGCTGACTATTGGAGTAGACATAACCGCGTGTAGGCGCCCAACGCGTTTCGACTATAAATTCCGGTCGTATTATCCCAGCCGGGTAGATCCCCGTCGATTTACGGTCGCGCGAGCAACCGTTCCCCTCCTCGTGAACACGAAAATAATATCTATCGCGGTAATCTCTCTTCGGGAAAAATATGTATTTCACGTTCGCCATTCGCCTTACGACCGGTCTCAATCTCTCACGCGGACCGCTATTTCAGCGATAACTATTTTTACACCGGTATTTGTACAGAGGAGCGAGCGGTGCGCTTACGTGCAATAAATTGCAACGCATTCTTACACGCGAAAAGATGAAAAAAAACCCCGTTTTATTCCCGTTTAGTTCTTTAATTATTAATTTGCTCAAGCGTCTCGATCGCAGTTGACTTTCCCTCCGATTACTCCGAATGTCGGATTTGCTGATAAGTTTAAAAACAGTTAGTGTATGATACAATACGATATATTAAAAGATTAATTTGCTTAACATTTTAACGACGTCGTGATATTACACAAGTTTTATAAAGAGTGAATATTTCAATAACAAGGCGAGAGAGAAGGAGAGCGAAAGCGATCTGGGGCATAATTTTCTCATAAATCGTCATTATTTTATTTGTAATTTATAATGATTGCAACGTATCGTTATGCATTTACACGGGTAACATCAAACAGATACAAGTGCCATATATCTTCCTCGTCGCCGTATCCCTCCGCTTATATCGGAGAAGGGTAGTATATAACGCGCGAGATGATAAATGTTTCGAGTTTATTGGGATATTAAAATCTCATATTGTACCTTATAGCAGGACGAAAAATTGGACTCACCAAAATTCTACCACGGGTAGAATTTTAATCTCTCTCTTTTCCTTTCTCCCCATTCTTATCAAGAAATATATCGCTTTGCGATAAAGTAGTATTAAACATTCTGGGCTTTGACGAGCAGCTCGTCCTCGAAATATTGGCGCGTAACGTAAATTACGAGGGAGAAAATGCTTCATTGTATGGAGTGTCTGGGATTAACGGCAGCGGGCAGGGTTCAGACCAGCGAACGACGAAAAATTTAGCGGTAATCTCCGGGCTGGACGAAGCAATTCCCTCGGTAGTCTCTCTTCCATGTTGCAGACGTTGCTCGCTTTATGTGCGCTTCTTTGAAGCGTGTACCAGCAAGAGCCTCTGCGCTCCTATTTTCTCTCTCTCTCTCTCTCTCTTTCTCGCTTGCATCCCTTCGCTGCTCTCGGCGCTCTTGTCTCGTCTGCACCCCCGCGGGGCCCACCCACACCATCCTGTCTTTTCATCTCGTACTTCATCTTTCTTCCGCGCCGGACTGAGAGTCTGTGTCGTACAATCGCCGCGGAAAGTTTTCGTCTGGAGATTTCGATGGGGACGCCTTTTCTCTCGTTGGAACCCGTCCCCTCTTTCTCCCCATGCGCCCCCGTCTTCCCTAGTCGATCGCTATCCTCGCTGCGCGAATATCCGGCGGGATGGACTCAGAATGAAATCTTTTGACTGATTCCTTTTCGAATCTATCTGTCTGTGTGTGTGTGTGTGTGCGCGCGCGCTCGTCGCTGCCGTTAAAAAACGAAGACGACTATAACTCTCGGTAATTACGGACGCATTCCCGTTTTTGCAACGAGAGATAGAGCCATATCGATCGCGTGCAACGAAAAAGTTACTTTTCTCTAATTGCTAGTAACGTGTAAGATTTAAGCTTAAGGTGTCTCTTTTATTCCACTTTATATAAAATACTCAAGGTTGGGTTGGTAGAAGCTTAATCTTAAGCTTAATCCATAGAAAATGGATTAGAAGTTAGCCGGTCAGTAACTTGTCAGGAGTTTTGGTTAGCCGGTACTTGGTCAGTTTGAACAATACTTTGGGTAGTAATTGGACAGTGAATTTATTAATCAGCTTCTAGCCAGTTTCTAATGGTTAGAAATAGAATTTGTCGTAAAAACTAAGACTCAACTAAATTGTATGTATTACTTAATTGGTTTATAGTGCAGTAAATTAAATTATATCTTGTTAGTAATAATATTCTATAATAAATGTGCAAGTTATTATCTATTAACGTCATATATCATGTGTTTGAAAATAATAATATTGTAAATTGTGAGGAAAGGGAAGTACATCAAATTATCTTTTAATTTTTCGAAATGCTTCACCTTTTTTATTTCAATTCATTTTTTAAATATCTATTATTATTGGATTTGATAACTTCAAGTATTACTTTATTCCGTCTATCTTAGTCAACAAATATATCCTCTTTGAACAGCTGCAACCAGAAAATAATAATTAGGATATTTTGAGTTTTACTAGATAAAGAAACTATTATTTACCAATTTTTAACCTATATATAGTTAGTTTTTCACTAGTTGCTTATCTACTCAAGCTTTTTTTTTTTTTTTACCTGATCCAAATTTCTTGACCAATTATTACCCAGTAAAATAATAAAAATTGATCAGTTCTCTACTTGGGACTTATTGCGTAATCCATTCATCTTAAACTTTATGTTAAGTATCTACGATACTAGAAATCACTTCGAGATCTCGGATAGAGAAAGGATTAACAAATTATATAGGAACAATTCGATCACATGACGCCATTGATCAATTCTTTTTTCATCTTTCTTTTTAGGCACGCTACACTGCTTTCAAAATTTTTTAGAACAAAAATCTCACTTCAAAAGACTGAAAATTTAGTCAATCTTAAAAAAAGAATGGAAATATTTTCACTCTTCAAAAAGAATGGTGCAGATTTTCACTTTTTTGAAATAAGATTTCACTCTTGTGAAGTAAAAGTCCGCACTTTAATGAATGAAGTCTCATTTCAGAAAAGTGAGTGAGTTTTTATTCCTTCGGAGTGAATCGCATTCCAAAATAGTAGAATCTTATATTTAAAAAAAAAGAGTGAAAATATATCACTCCCATTCAAGAGTGAAAAGTTTTCACTTTTGTTTTCAAGACTGGCTCAATTTTTACTCCAAAAGATTTAGAAAGTGAGAAAAAGTCTAGCTATCAAATATATTCTGTTGAATGCATTGGCGCAACATTTAATAAGTATTACCAAACCAATCGTTTAATAATAATTACTAAATATTTAGAAAAGCAAAATTATCATTTAGTTAGTCCAATTGAATTATTTAAAACCAAATTATTCGACAATATTAATCGTATATTTGGTAATTACTACCAAATTGTACGAAGAAGATTTACTAATTAATTTGATAATATAGTTATCAGAGTTTAGCCGGTAATTTGGTACAAATAACTGAATAAAATATTCTATAAGTATAGTCAGAACATTCTAGAACTGCCGTTAAATGATATCTTTTCTCGCATATAAAATTTAATCGGGCTTTCTATATAACCGAATCTATATGATTGAAATTCATTAGTGAAATTCATTGTCATCTATAGACAAGGTGTCATCTGTATAACTGCCAGTACTATGCATTTTCCTTTGAGTGTAATTATCAAATTGTTAACAGTTTTCAACAAAATAAATTTGATACGTACAATTGTTGTTAAATTATATAATAATTATGACCAAACAATTGGGTAATATTTATTAAATCCAATAAAAAAAAGAAAACAAATTATTTAATATTTATGACAATCTGATTTATATTTGTCAACGTGTTTGATTATATCTTGTTATGATTTAGTAATAACCATTAGACTTTGTTACCAATTTCCAAATTTTGATTAAACTATCTAATAACAGTTACACCAAATTTTTGTTGTTACATTAACTGAGCATTTAACTGAAACCACTAGGCTAGATTGCTAATAACTAATCTTTTTTAATCAGTGCATTCGCTATCTTTGCTACTATCAGACAAATATATCTCTTTCGACCGTCCTCTCTCTCTTTACATCTTCGACCGCTGTTCCCGTGCAAGCGATTACAAATGCTGTCTATGCATAACGATTACGTAAACGTATATCCCGTTTCACCTCAGTTCGTGCAGAGTTGAGCTTTTTCGGCGCTTTTATATCTCGATCTGCATTTTCCGGCTGCAATTAGCACTGCATCCCGCGAGCTGCGCCGACGTTGCATTCGTAATATTTCGCATATATACGCGCGGTCGTAGCCGTTTTCCTGGCATTCGCGACGCGGCCGGTATGCGCATGCCAAAAGAATTTACGATCGCTGCCGGTGCGCAGTGTTCCGTTATCTGATTGCACGCGAACATAGTTCCGCTGTCGCCGTCGCCATCGCAGGGGATCGGCTGCGGCCACGAATGAAGATGTCGCGGAGAGATAAAAGAAAAAGCGCACGAAATTGGAGTATGCAGAAACGAGCGGTGGGCGAACGCCGCTGATCCTACGTGCTCCCGTCCGCGGCAGGACTTCGGATTGTTAAATATTCAATTTTGCACGAGCGCGGGTATAAAGTATGAAACGTAAACGCCGGGTTCTTGAAACGGCCCGGGTCTCGCCAAAAATATCAGTTCACGGCGCTCTCTGTTTCTTTTTTTTTTTTTTTTTTTTTTTTTTTTTTTATTATTATTGAAAAATTCAGCGCGTGATTGCAGTAATATTAGTTTTTGAATACGCGCAACCAGTTACACAAATTTGCCGTGCCAGCTATTGTTTCACTTTGATGAATGTAATGGATGAATCGAACGGCACGGGGGGAAGAATATATAGTGCGTCGTTATTCTTTAGTTCGTGCCGACGCGAAAAACTGCCATTTACAATCGGAATTCAAACGAATCAAGGGTATAAAAATGTTTATATACGTCAATTTTGGCGATCTGAAAATCCATGGAAACGGTGTCTATTTGCGGGGGTCATTCGAGCGCACTCGCCGACGGAATGACGCAATTGAACGAACTTTTTTGAAACTTTACTCCCCGCCCCGGTTTAGAATTGCTGCACCATTCTGCGTGCTCGCGCCGACAATTAACTGCTTTCGAAATTGCTTGAAGTGAAATCTCACTCCAAACGAGTGAAGGTACCTGCCGTTGGGAAAGAGTGAAAAAATTTACGCTCTTGAATAAGAGTGGCAGATTTTCATACTTTTTTCAAGTGAGATTCACTCCAAAGGAAAGAAATCTCACTTTTCCTTCGGAGTCGAATCTCACTCTAAAATAAAAAAAAAAAAAGAGTGAAAATCTGCCACTCTTATTCAAGAGAGAGAGAGAGAGAGAGAGAGAGAGAGAGAGAGAGAGAGAGAGAGAGAGAGAGA
>NW_017305525.1:1747575-1748316 GCF_001594115.1 Trachymyrmex septentrionalis
GAAATTTCGCTTTAAGAAATTTAGAGAGTGGCACAATGAGAAAAAAAAATATAGAGAATTAGCACACTTGCGATACTCGAAGTGGATCGACGTGTCATTTTTGAAGCGTAGTTTGTAGCGCTCAAAAGTTCCTTAGACTCGTCTGGTTTTACGCCGAGCGGTAGTTAATTATCCCTGCCACACCGATTACCGGACGGTGGTTTAACGAGCGCGCGCTGAATGCGCTGGAATGCAGGAACTGGCTAGAGGGATGAAAGGAGCGTGTCGGAAACGGAAGGGCTACGAGGATCGCAGGCGGGCGGAACGAGGTGGGTCGGTTTGCACGAGATCCGTGCGTTCGGCCGGATGTAGAAAAGGGTTGCGGTTCGGTACAGAGCCGCGGGGGAGGAGATGTTTCGTGCAGTATCGGAACCGATGTATCGAACGTCTGTATCTCTTGAACGAGAGTATACACGTACACGTATATTTGCGTGATAGCAACTGAGGTATAGCGATTGAGAATGCTTGCGGTGATGTTTCGCCGGTCTCGTCCGCTTGTACGATTTTGCCGGATTTTCACCGAGATAGCGGATCGCCGGCGACCAACGCACGAAGCCGTTGGCCCCCATATTTTTCGTCCGTATTTTATTTTCAAATGTTCACGGAATATTTTACCGGTCGCGCAGTTATGTTTTAAACACGTACGTCCGCAAAGAACGCCGAGTTATATATTTTTTTTTTCTTTTTTTTTTTTTTTTTTTT
>NW_017305525.1:1748416-1758895 GCF_001594115.1 Trachymyrmex septentrionalis
TCGGGCACCCGGGGTAATTCGACGTTCCGATAACAATTGATCACAGAATATAACGATGAAATCGCGTTGCAACGGCCGAACTATGCCGCCGCCGCGCCGCTTCGGAATCGAGTTTGTTGTACTGCAATTTCGTTACATCGAGTTACTCGCGTATCCTGTATATACAGACATTCGTCTATAGGGCGATTTAATCAAATTTTGTTTCGCCGAAAATGTTGTTCCGTCAATACGTGCGCGCGTCATAACGCGATTTCCACGTAATAATTTTTCGCGCACGTTGAACAGTTTATTTATCGATTGATGCTGTTTATTCGGACGAATAGAAGCGTCGACACAAGATTGAATTATGCTGATATTAGATATAATCGCACGGAGAGAGGGAGAGAGAGAGAGAGAGAGAGAGAGAGAGAGAGACTGCAGCGATTTTAGCAGACACGCGCATGATGGGTTTTAAAGCGTGTTGTTGCGATACGCAAGTATTAAAGCCGTCATGGATCGAATATCTGTACGCGTTGTATACATACGTTCTCTTTAATAATAGACCTGGATACGGGTCGACGCTTATCCATATAGCATGCATTCGAGCCTCGGTAAAGAGGGGAAACAGAAACGGTGGGGCCCGCCATGATAATTGCCTGTGAAGCACGCTAAAGTCCCATATCCGGGGTTGATTATCACGCACTAACGCCATAAACCACCGGCCGCTACTTTGATTTTGAGAAAATGATGACAAATTTATTTCTCAATCTTGGGAGGAGGTTTGAGTTGGGGCGAGACTGGAGCTGGGAAAAGCGGCAGGTGGAGACAATTTGATATTAACTTTGCCTAAAATAAACGACGAGGATTTTCTTAGTGTTACTCACATCGCTTCTAAAGGGAACTTTCTTCAGTTTCCACCTTGCGAACTATCGAATATCGCGGAAAGTCGAAGCTTTTGAAAAACCTCGTTACCCGAACGAGCTTCAAGTTTGTAGTTCAGTTAACCGATTCACAAGTTTCCGGTGATCTTACTTCGGGCGAATTATTTTCAATGTAAGTTAATTCATTGGATGGCAACTTCAGTCGCGTAAGGTGGAAGATTTACTATATAATTACAAAGTGCCGATTTTTTTTTAATTGTCGTGTGCATGAACTATAATTTTTCCATACAAAGTTTCTACGTGCCATCGTTCAATTATTAAAGTTCCAAGACTCGCGATTTACTTTATAATTATTTTAGCAGTTATTCAGAAAAACAAAATTATCAATTCATTTTTCAATTAAACAAAATCCTTCTGTCTGATTTCACTAACGATAAGAGAAAAATACTTAGTATCTGTGACTGTAATTGTATGGGAAAATAGTTGTAGTTAGGAACTCTATTTTTAAAGATATTACTGCTATAATTTTAGTAATAACAGTTATACTTATAGTCCTACCAAAAAATATATACTGAGAAAAATAATTAAATTTTAATAAATATTTATTGAATTTATTAAACATATATTCATTTGATACGAAACTCATTAATTTAAATTATAATTTTTTTCTATTGAATAAATACGTATTTACTGCAAGTAAACGTTTACTTATTTGAAGAAGTATGTATCAACATTTAATAAATTTTATTTCAGTGTATGAAGCCATTGAAAATAACTACAAGTTATAGTTAAATTATTATAATTACGAACATTTTTATTCTCATTGTAGCTCTGTTAAGGCAACTTTATTTTTCAACTAGTGACATGCTTTGAAGAATTCTCGGGCAACAGGACACGGCTTCTTGAAACCTGATAATTTCATTCCCATGAGACGTCGCGGAAACGAGTTCGCGAAGTAAAGTTTCTGCAATGTATTGTAAGCGGTATCAGAGAACTCAGCGCGCAATCAGAACGTGTCGTCCAATGTGATTGTAACAAGAGGATCAAGTAACGAGTGGCTCGCGGCTATTAATTACGCAAATCGTATTCCTTTGTGAGAATGTATCAAACGCTATCCCCGGAGGGCGGAAGGCTCGCTTCCTTTCCATAGGATGGCCAACGCCTCTCCGTCTTTATTCGTTTACGCGTAGGTGGCCCGGTTTGTTTGTACTTGCGGCCTCATTAGAGATACGCTTGAATATTTTTAACGAGGAACAAACGCGAGAGAGAGAGAGAGAGAGAGAGAGAGAGAGAGAGAGAGATGGCGTAGGATAGGCTCTGGTCGAGGTAATCCAAAATATATTACCAGGGCTTTGTACCTTTGTACATAGTCCAGCTCGCGAACAGTTCGCGTTCTTTCTCTCTTTCTCTCTTCCCATTCTCTTTTACTTCCCTCAGTTGTATCTTGTTCTCGTTCATCCCATCACAATTTTTCTCTCTCTCTCTCTCTCTCTCCCCCCCTCTCTCATTCTTTTTCATTCATTCCTTTGTCTCTCTTTCATCTTCCCTTTCTGTCTTTCTCATTCTTTTTGCTGTTCTCTTTTTCTCCCTTTCTCTTTCTCTCCCGCTCTCCCGTTTAATTTCTCTCTTCGTTACGCCAGAACTTTTACTCCGCATGCTCCTCTCGTCCCTCTTGCTCTGGAGTTATTACCACGCCGGGACCGAGAACCGCAAGCCCCACACGCATAGATAACGGCTTGGCCGCGCTCGAAATGAATTCGAATCGGCTAGAATTTAAAAGCCCGCAGGTATAACGCGCGCCGTTGCACGCCCGCGTTCGTACACCGCGGTCGGTACGAAGAGAAGAATTCTGCATCGTGCCCGATTTTTTTATCACTGCTCCGTTCGGCTCACTCCGCGCACCACCTCTCCATCATCTCTCCACCTACCGTGCCGACCAACCCCCTCTGATCCGCCACCCTGCAGTGGCAATCGATAAAGCCCGTGATTTATTTTCGCGGACAATCCTTCGACCCGTTGCGCTTTCTTGTAATCTAACTCGACAGCGGAGACAATTCCTAGAGGTCAATCGTGTTGAAAAATCCGACCCTGTCGTGTAATACGATTTTTGGGATCGCGTTGTCTCTAGATTCGCATACTTGGCGCTGTCAATACTTCCGGCGATAGAGCAGGATTGAGTATTATGAACACCCTAAGATAACATTTTGATATTTCTTTCGTATATTGAAGAATAGAAATATCTTGTTTCTATATCATTTGACACAGGTTTGTTGGCGTTTTATGTTTCTGGTATTAAAATTAATGATTTTTATGCAAATATTAAAATAGTGGGGATGTCCTATTATCCTTCCAGTACTCATATTAACCTCTGGATAGGATAATATGGACATTCTTATGGGTAATATGAGCACAAAAAGTTTTTTAAAAATGAAATTATTAGGTATTTATCACGTATAGTATGTACATTTATTCGTCCGTGACCGTAATAAATCCATTAACAAGCATCCACCTGCTCATAATATCCGAACGCAATTAAAATAATTCTTTGTTAACCTGCAGTATAATATTTAATTTTTTTCAATTAGAATTCTATGGTACTAATTCAAAATAATAATCATTAAAATAATAAAAAACGACTTATCTTCTAATTTGCAAAAGTTGATATTAGATTTATATTATATTAGCATAATAGACGATCACGCATCTTATTTGAAAGATCCTTGTATCTAACAAAACAATAGATAATGGTCTTGGGAATTTGTAAGATTATAATGGCACAATATTATTTACTTTACAAATATTGGCAGAACAAAATATCGTGTCTCTCAATATAGGTTGGGAACTTTAAAATATAATATTTGAAATTAAGGGTAGAAACATAATAAATAAGAAAATAACGTACCTGCTTATTTAATTCGATGAATTTTCGAAATAAATAATTTAAATTCTGCAACATACTGGGATGTTGTAAAGACAGATGCATTTTTACATGGCACTATTAGTACCATCGCAGAAATATAAAGGGTGCTTATATTACCTGTAGTGTGCTTGTAATATGAGTCTATCCTATATTATTGAAAAAAAACGGAAGTAAATTTTTCAAGCTACTACATTAAAAATATTTAATGTACTATTAATGAAAATGAAATTGCAAGTGACTTAAATATATCATGGTCACATGCATTACATTTCATACAAATATAATATATATAGAATTTAATGGAAAGTACACAAAATACTTTTCCATTATATAGATACATTAAATTTAATGTCATGAAATTTGTGTAACTTAAAAATACATTAAATTTCATGATACTTTTAGCAGTGTATACTTAAAACATCGATTTTTAGGGTCAATGTAGATTCTGACGACGAATTTTCGAATAATATCTAAGTAAGTGAAGGATAAATAATTTCATTATGCTATGATTTAGTGTATTGATTATTCCAATTTATTAATTTTAATATTGTCGCGTTTCTTTTACTTTAACTTTTTCTACTTATACAACAGTTTTGCTAAAGTATTTAAAAATTTAGCCAGATATACAGATCTGAAAATAAGTTTGCCAGATTATCAAAATAATTATGTAGGATGTTCAAGCTGGTCGCTAGAATAAAATTTTTTGCAACATTGCTCATTATGCTTGAGTTTCCTATATAATTATTTTAATTATTTTGATAGTCTAACAAAATTATTTTCGGATCTGTATCTAACTAAATTAAATTTAACAATAGTTATTAGAGGTGGCTCAATAACATAAAACATAAATAGGAAGAAGCATACAGCCACACACGAACTTTCTTACTGAATATTCGTATCAACATAAAATTCTTCTGTCTTCGAGAATATTCTTTACCAAATAACACCGCATTGCAACGGTGTAATTGATCGTTGTCGTAAAATACGAATAAGTTTTTATAATTAAATCACCTAATAAATTAAATTAAGATAATAACTTATTTAAATTTGTTGTCAGAATTTGGCAATTCCATGTTAACATACAGCGATCAAGATTTAATCTCATATGAAGAATTCTCATATCAAGAATTAAAATAATTTTTCGGTATGAACTTTACTTCGACGTCTTAATTGGCGTTTTGTTATTTAACATCTCATCGCATTCTTTTATTATACTGATGATGATCAAGACCGAAACGTTTACATTTTTAATTTTAAATATACGAGTAAATGACTTTGACAAAAAAATATCTCGCGTATGTGACTGTATGCCCCTTTCTATTTATATTTATAACTCGATCTAATTAAATTTTTAAATACTTCGGTAAAATTGTCCTTTCCTTGTATTATTGACACTTATAATATACATTCTCTGATACTCTGTATTTAAATTCTTCTTATAATTATTAATAAATTTATGATATAAATATTCTAGCGTAAACGTTGATATGGAATAAAGATATAAAATTCGATCGAAACGAAGGAAGAAGCAATAAATTTAGAAGTTCGCAGCCAATAATGAGTCCGTCCGCATTCATCTTTTTTCCACGGTTTTTTTTTTTTGCGGCGCCGGAGTAATCCGTCGTGATTTCTGGCGCTGATTAAAAGTTGGTCGGCTAATTATTTGGGCCGTGCGTCTTTCGAAATTATTCCGCCGAGGGTGCTTGTTCGGGGGCGGTTAACGGTCACATATCTCACTGCCGGGGGCAGTTATTTTTCTCTCCCTCGGCGATTCCGCGCGGCGCCATTGCTAAAGCCGCACATGCGTCTGTGGCGTGCAAATAATACACCGTGCGGAAAATTTACTGCTAATTACTTTCCCGTGTACGCGCGCAAGGTGCATTCGGCCACGTTATAAAACGGAGATCGCGAGGACTTGTGGAGGACTCGTGCTGCCGACTGATAGTGTCAAAATCCATTAGCCCCGACCAAGTGACGTCACAGACTTGTCACGTTTTTTTTTTTTTTTTTTTTTCAGACAAAGGAAAATGTTCCGATAATACGCGATCGAGTCGATGGCCCATTTTCGGAGCAGAATTCCAGCGACCTTTGATTTCGGTGGGAAACGTGTGCATGGTTCACGGTAGAATGGCCGCCCAACGCTGAAATCCTCTGCTTCAAGCCTTTTTAGCGATGGGAGACGATGTCTTCGTGCTCTAATTGCCCCGCTCCCGTGTTCTCCTCTGCTCGTGCTGTTCCTCAAGCGGTCGAATTAAGCGCTCGGGTCGAGCGGAAAATCGCGCTCACACGTGAACATCCGCAGCTTGCAGAATTCGTCAATTTTACCTCACCGATCTCTCTTTATCTTCCCTTCTCCTTTCCTCTTTCTCCCCTACAGCGATATGTTTTTGAGATGAATTCTGAGAAGATTCTGCTTCGAATATATTTTCGCAAATGCTGCAAGTGACCGTAATAATAAAATTTTAACGGCGGATTTTTCCATGTGTTTCGAATATACTTTTGTTTCCCTTTAATTTAACATTATCAATTAATCTTCATCACAATATTATTTAAATTTAAAGTTAATTAATATTGAAATCATGAAATATTATGTCATCGCTGGAAGGAATATTATACCAATAATTTGAATTAATATTAATTTTATTCACCCTGTGTGTATTACAGTACGCAACATACTAATTGTTAACTTAAACATTCAATGTGATCTTCTTCGACGATAGAATCGGCCTCGAAAAAAATCATCGTTTTCCGTGTGATAATATAAAAATATAGTTTATTTAGCTCTTGGGTTATACCGCCGTCACGATACGGATTGCGGATCGCGATGTTTTCCTATCCGCCACTTCCCGCCGTCGGGGCGGATAAAAACGCGGCAATGCGCAAAACCGCGGCCCCTATGCCGCATCGGAAATCGCGAGCAAATATTTCGCTATTCAAGCGAATACCTCGACGCGTTTCTCTCTTCCCAAAAAAACCCCGGCCTCAGCCGCCTGTAGCGGCAGCCCGTATCCTCGTTCTCCCGTCTGTGGCACGATTCACGATACAGATCCCGGGAAGCGAATGCCTGCATCCGTGTTGGAATTTCTGTGACGTCGGTAAACGTCGGGGCTTTCGACATCAAAGAATGTCGTGTGCGCCGTGCCGTATGTCGCCATCGCCGCCTCTCGACCGGGCCAGAGAGCCACCTTCATGTATCACCCCTCTCCCTCTCCCTCCCTCCTCCGCCCCCGATCCCTCCCCTACCTCTCCTCCCGTCACGTTCGCGATCAAAGAACCTTGTGAGCTCCATTCAGGCATTCTTCGCGGAAGGTAGCGGCGTACGCGTAGCGGTACACGCGTACGCCGTATATTCGCGGCGCGGGGTGGATATGCCTTGAAGAGCCCGTTTACGAAATAATACGCGCGCACACCGCGTCGCTGGGAGGAGGTATATTTTTATCGGGCGATCGAGGCGCTCCATCGATTCGCTGCAAGCGAGGCGCAAAGACCCTGGGGAGGGGGGGGGGAGAGAGGGAGACAGAGCGCTTCGCCCGTGCTACCCACGGTAATTATCGAAGGCGGGGTTGTTGACCCCCTTTCGTCCTGCTCGGTTGAGAGCGAGCCGGTCTCCGCTTCGCACATCGGGCTAGTAGATGCCACGAAGACGTCCGTGAGCTTCCTAAAGCCACCACTATACCGGATCGCAACAGCTCGCAAACGACTCGCGAATACACGGTTTTTTTTTTTTTTTTTTTTTCCAGAAATGCGCTCGAAACAAACGTTCCTCGTTGATATAAACAACAAATAAACATGAGAGATAAATATTTTAATTATTAAAATGATGTATTGGTTGCTATATCCGATATTGGTTCACGGACGATTCAATAGTATGCTCGTACTACTTGGACGTTTTCTCATCCATATACATATGTGGAAGTAGCGTGGGACGACGTTCGATGGTAAATATTAATGACGTCGCCAAATTCGTCCCCTCGTCGACATTACGTTGTTAATTTATTACGTAAATTCCGGCGCGACTCTCTCTGCATAATTCTGTTCTCCGAAGACTCGTATCAAGTTTAAATATAGAAATGTAATATGGGAAAATGGGGAGACTGTATAGAATTATATTATAGTTTGGAATTAATTTAACAACTCCGAGGTGAAAAAAATACAAAGCGATAAAAAAAAAATATACATATGTGAGCAATTCTCAGAAAATGAAACGTGACGGTTATAGTATTGCAGAGAACGTTGTGTAACAAAAACATTTTTAATTTTTTAAATAAGGATGAATTGAATCGTTTAAAAATATGAGAATAATTAAGAGTAAAGAGGAAAGAATATATCAATCACGTAGCTATAATGAAAACGGTGTATATTGTTTGTAATGAGAGAAAGGGGTTAATGCTAATTTCAGAGTAAAGAGTAGTATCATATCTCTAATTACTTTTAGAGATTTCACATCACTAATAATATAAAAATGAACGGTAACCCTCACAAAGGCCTGTATCCGTAGGCCAAAAAGTAGAGCGTGAATTCTATTCCTTGAATTTGTTACAGATTGACGCGCAATCTTGTACTCTTTTCCAGCAATATTACTAGAGCAAACAACAAAATTTAAAAAAGTATTACACATATTTTTTAACGAAATAAAACAATTATTAAAAATATATTGTACATTTTTCTACATTGTATTTGAAAGCAATATAAAAAGTTAGACGGTGATTTAAAACCTGGATAAAAAAATTATTTCGAAAAGAACTAGATATATTTTAATAAATAATTAAATAAAATAGAATTAAAAAAAAAATGTTATTTCAACTATAAAATTGTACTTTTATATAAATATTATATATAAATATTAATCTTGTGGAACTGCTTTATATGTACAACAAACAATAACATATAACATTCATTTTTATACAAAAATAAATTTCCAATTTCAGTGACTTTTTGCAAAAACTAATTCGTCCTTAAAAAAATAGCTTTTTTAAAATTATATGCATTTGTGTTATTGCTGTTCCATTATTCTTAAAAAAGTTACAGACATTTCTCGTTTATAATATCTGTAGATTACTGTAGATTGTGGAAAAATTAAAGATATATAAAATTAAAGATAGAGTACACGATAAACTTGTTTTTTGCCTCTATGAAGATTTAATAAAACGATTTGATCTGGCGAAGGACGGTCGACGATAATACGGTAATATTGAACAAGTCACTCCAGGTTCTCTATATTGTGCCGAGTACTTACCGAGTATAATTAATTGTCGTGATATTCGAGTGCCGTCGTCACAGTTATTGAGTTTCTTGCCCAATGAAATTATACGGTTGCGTAGGATCGCACTCGATAGCACGATTCGATATTTTGGATTGTATCGTTCAACTTTCCTCTCCCTCGCGAACGGACCGTTGGGTAGAATCCGCGCCGTTTTGTTCGCTCACGCTGTCATAAATATCGCATTGCCGACGTTAAGCAGCACAATTAAAGCCCTACGCTGGCCGCTATTGGCGGATTTTACCGATTTGTTCGCCTGTTGTCACTAAATATCGGC
Organism: Trachymyrmex septentrionalis; assembly: GCF_001594115.1. Taxonomy (NCBI): domain Eukaryota; kingdom Metazoa; phylum Arthropoda; class Insecta; order Hymenoptera; family Formicidae; genus Trachymyrmex; species Trachymyrmex septentrionalis. The sequence continues at coordinate 1,757,734 of NW_017305525.1, forward strand.
GCGTGGCGCCCATTATTATGCGGCATAATTGGATGTTGATAGATTTTACCGTTTTGCTCCGTCGTTAATCATAAATAGGGCGCGCTGCCAGCGTCACACAATATAACGGAAATTGGATCTGTGTTAGATTTTGCAGTCTTGCCGGATCGTTAATCATCGACGTGGCGGGCGGCGCCATAAAACGGAAGCTCGTAGAATTCGTTAACCCTCATTATCCGATACAAATTAGGGGCTGCATCGCTTCGGCAGGTGTAGCTTGTAATAAAGCGGACGTTAGTAGGAAGGGAAAATAAAGAAAAAAAATCTGGCTTTTTCAGTCTTCATAGCGACTCGTCTAACTATTAACGAGCCCAAACTTCTCTCTCTCTCTCTCTCTCTCTCTCTCTCTCTCTCTCTCTCCTGTCGAACCAGAATACTTTCGAAGTATACTTACTCTCTTTTTCCACGTCTTTCTTTTTCTACTTTGAAGTTCTTTCTTTTTTTTAACGAAAAAGGAATCGGCAACTCTGCCATGACTCGGAGCAAAGCTCGTTTTTCATCTCTTTCAGTTGCTCTTACATACATTGGATAATAGCGGACAGAACAGTCTACAAGATGGCCAATCCTCACGTTCGTGTCGTGTGAGCTTAATCATACTTCACATTTTATAATACGCATTTTTCGATATATATATATTGCATTTGTACTACGAATTATATCAACGTGTCGTAATAATTAAAACTCGAGAACTAGTGACACAGGAGAGTTTCAAGTATCATAACTAAAAAACTTTTATTAGAAAATATTTTATATGTCTCAGTCGATAGCAATGTAGACAAAGTGTCAACACTTACTTTCTTTATATTGTTATCGATTAAAACATGTAAAATATTTTCCAATAAAATAGATAGTGTTTTTAGCTATAGCGGTTAAAAAAAACTCTTCTACGACATACGCTAATATAATGTTTAAAAATCGAAAATTTATTTTTATTTCTTTTACAAGCACAAATTTATTTTTTTGATGGCATTATTATTCAATTCTACAGCAACGATAATTAGTTATTCTCAGGAGATGTCTATTTGGATGATATAAATTGTGTACCAATAATCAATAAGCATTTCGCATGACGAATTTATGTAATAATTACTCGCTGAGCACGTATATATATATATATATATAT
>NW_017305525.1:1758995-1762719 GCF_001594115.1 Trachymyrmex septentrionalis
TGCAGAGAGCGAGATTGCTTTTGCTGCGCGTAAAGTACGTTCTTTGGCGCGACAAGCCGATTCCTCGAGGACCGGTAGTCCTCTGTAAGCAGGAGATTATTGGTCTTCTTCGTGCTTTTATCTCTGTCAGAAGAACCACATAAGCTCATTCGCCTTACTACAAGACGTTTCTTCGTAATTCCCAACGATTTTCCTTTGCGAAAAAATGGAAAAATTTTACTGTAGAATCTGAGAAAATCATATTTCGGACATGTGACATGTTAATATTACATATACAAATTATACAATATAATTTCTTCATATTTGTTTTTCTATATATAAAGTAGAATAATTTTTCGATATCAATTTTAAGATATCCATTTTAATATTAAATTTTTTCGATTCCTCAAAATCTATTATAAAACAAAAATATTTTCAAGAAAATAATGATTTTGCTAAAACATCTAAAACATTTTATTATTATAATAAATACAGATTCGAAAGTAATTGTGTTGGACCATTCAAATGATTAAATAAGAAATTTAATTCATATATACGATGAGCAGTGCTGCAAACAATTTTTATATTGCATCAACCATTCTATAAACATACAATATTCCTAGAATATTATATAAATACTATTTACTCTCTTTTTAATATTCATATTACATTTTCTTTCCCTCTCGCTCTTTAAGAATATTTTGTGTTGCAGGAGCTTAGCTAGGAGTATAGCTTGAACGTTCTACATCATTTTTGTAGTTCAACAAAATTAATTTTTTATCTGTATTTATCTAAATTTTTAAGTACTTCAGCAAAACCTTTTTTTGCATGATTTTATAAATTCTTAACTGTATAAAAAAAAAACGGTTTTGTTCAAGTATCTAAAAATTAAGCTATAGATACAGATTACGAAAATAATTTTGCTGGATAATAAAAATAATTATGTGAGATGTTCATACTGATTGTTGGAATGTTGAAAATTTTGCTTTTTATCCCCACGTATTAATAATTAATAATTAAGTAATAACAATCAAAAAATACTTTAAATCCTTATCTATAAATTTTTAGATACTTCAACCATATTTTCGATACTAAAGTCGTTCTTTCCATGTAATCATTATTTCTTTCCCTTTCTCTTTCTCTGACATTATTGTATAATAAATCTTTTGATCATTACTTTTAAGAGTGCTTAACAATGATGCCCACTTCGGACAACGTTAGCATTATAAGAGTTGATACGTGGAAGTCTCCAAGTTACTAAAGGGAAGGGCGAACAGAAGAAAGCAAAGAGCGTAATGGAGGTTGATATGAACAAACGGGTTAGAAGAAGGTGCCGGTCGCATCGAGACGATATCGATTTACATGCTTTTCCGCGTTGTCGCTTGGCGCCGATTTATGCAAATGGTTCTCGAACGATGTTATTCCTACTCCGCCCTCCTATCCGACTCAGACACCGAGATCGTATTACTCGCCTAAAACGACACGGAACAATGATGAGGATCAGTTCACGTAATTCGCGGCAATGACTTCCTCGATTATTCTGGAATTATCCTGTTTAATTTTGCGACCGGATGGGAAGCTCGGATCGATGTACGCACGCGTTCATACACATACGTGTGTACGACACACGCGGCTATAACGTCCGAGGGATGGATTCTGGCTACAGAGAGAGAGGTGGTGCGCGATAGTCGGGCGGCCGGCTATGATTTATATAGGTCGAGCAGGTGTAATTTGTATCGCGTCAGTTTTTACCGGTCGGGACGAAGCTACGCCGACCGGCTGAGTTATTGCCCGGGCAGGAGTCGAGTTTCTGGGATGACTTGAGTACTGTGACTTGTGAGTTACAGGAAGAAAGATGAATAAGGGACGGTCAAAACGCTTTTTCAAACTTTCCATGACTGAATTTACAATTTTAAGGAAAAATTAACGTAATTCAAGCAGTCATTTTTCTCTATCTATCGGAGAACTTATTAAAAAAAGTTTTTATTTAACACGAGGCATGTCACAATTATCCGAAAAGGATTTGATTTTTTTTCCAAAAATGTTATATACCGGGTGTTTCAGATCACTCGTATTTACAACCTTTTTATTTTCGCTGGATAAGGTCCAATCGTAAAAACGTTCGGACAAAAGTTGTAGGGATTAAAAAATTACACAAGGCCATTGAAGATTTCTCTTATTTTCATTTTTGAACTAAAAGTTCATTTTTACGTAAAAATGAAAATAACAGGTACAACTTCGAATGGCTTTGATCTTGATAAATGTTATCCAAGACATGATCCTGAACAACATTCAAAAGGTTTTAGCCGTCGGTCGAACACCTTGCGTAATGCTAATGCCGACGGTACTGTAATTTTCGAGCCTTATAACTCGAAAAGTTCTCAGTGAAAAATACTTTATTATAGTGAATACTTTATTATAGCTTTTGAAAAGCTCTCGATATCGGCTATTTAGGTACTAGAATAAAAAGTTCCATTAAAAAAAAATCGACATTACCTTGATCTGACCTTGGCGACGCCACCTGAGATCAAACTGATAAGATCAGTAAATAGATCTTTTCAGGCCCTACAACTTTTATCGGAACACTTTTACGATTAGACCTTATCCTCCGAAGATAAAAAGGTGGTTTTATACCAGGTGGTGTGAAACATTCGGTCTAAAAATATTGTATATACATATAGCTCTCTCTTATATTTTTGTGCAACATGCATAAAGAGAGAGACATATACATATATATTTTTCATATATATGTCTATTTTAAAATTTAAGAGATAAAAGATCCTTTTAAAGTGAATGCTCATATTTAATTCTGAGTAATTGTATTGAAAATGATAAAATATATAAAAAGATGTTTTAAAAACTTTTATAGTTTTTTTTGTATTTTATAACTATGTAGAGTAAAACCAGTAGTGGATCACTCTTTTAAAAAAATTCATATTTTATTCAGAACAATATTAAACAAATAAAATATTTAATGGTCGTGATTGACTATAAAGATTACATTATGGATAATTTTATTTCATTTCATTTTATATGTTTTAATTTGAATGAAATAAAGTAATGACAATTACCCATAATTAGTATACTAATTGCCACCCCATGTATACTAATTGCCTAACCAATTTATCAAATGCTTTATCCCTTTTAATGGCGTTACTACTTCCCATAAGAATAATAAGAATAATTTGCTCGTGAATATCATAATACATTGTATATAACGAAATTATAATTGATGATCCACATCTAGTTCTAGGGTCTAATTGAGGATGAACATATTCATTTACATAAAATTAGACAGTTAAAAATTAATGATAATTAAAAAAATTAATGAAAATTAAACGTTTAGCTATAAAAAAACAGTTAAATTATGAATAGCAACACATTTTGCATATAGACATGTATATATATATATATATATATATATACTATTTTATATTCTATATTTTGATACTTAAAACAAATAAATCTTGGGATGGCATTATTTGTAAGAATTGGCAAGTTTTTAAACATTTTTATCATAAATTTACGCAATAAAAGTATCGTTATAATATAATGATTAAGCAACGCTCGCGGATACATTTAATCTCAACTGCATAACGTTGATTTTTTCCATGAAATCTAATGCTATTTGCTACCTACTATAAAAGTGATACGGCAATTCTTATGATACACTTATATGATTACACTTTGAGTGAATTTTTAAAATCATACATATGTTAATTAATCTCGCACATTTAAAGTAGTT
>NW_017305525.1:1763132-1772830 GCF_001594115.1 Trachymyrmex septentrionalis
TTTTTTTTTTGTATAAATATCTTGACAGATAACTTGTGTCTATATTCGTTTGCTTGTAAAAATGCGACGTTGCTACGATCTAATTTTTCTTATTTACTACGTGAATAAGATTATGAATAAAATTATTTACTACGTGAATACGGAAGTTTCCTTTTTTTCTTTTAATTAATTTATTCTTTGATTTAATATTATAAGTATATAAAATACTTTGTTTTATTATTTTTTTTTAGATTTTACATAGCGATATATTTACTTGAAATTTAGAGACATGTTTGAGTCTCTCGTTGACTCGCGCATAGTTATAAGGTATAACTACTTTAATAAGTTAACGACATCAATAGAAATGTATAGTGCTGTTCCTAATAAATTTAACTGACACTTGAAAGAGATAAAACCAATGCTAAAGAATCTTGTAATATTTTTTAATGTCAAATATTACAATTATATAATTATAATATATAAATAAGTATAAATATTATAATTATTTAAATATAAAAAGTGATCTGAAACTAGTGTCTGATCCACATCTAGTGCCTTTATCCTACATATCTAAATTCTTCAAAAATTTATTATTTCAGTGCTGTACATATGATAAAATAACTTAATTCTTTTACTAGTAAGAGACAACTTTACTACAAAATTATTTTACTAAAATTTTTTTTAAACGCTTTCGGGCTTGTTAGCATTTTGGAGTATTGACAGTCCTCTCACAATTCTCGTTTTTTGTTTTATACTTGAATGACCAATCACGTAAAGCAAAAGGTATATTCAAGAATATAACTTGAAAGATTACTTATTTCTGGTCCTCTCGGAGCGTTTAATCTTTTATTTGTTGCTGAAAATAAATCAAAACGGAGTCGAAATGTTCAACCATGTAATTTAAATAAAGAACATTTTTACAAAAATTAATTAGCGCTCCAATTACCGTGCTCTGTAACTCCGAGTACTTGTTCTTACACTTTAATTTTTAACTGTATAATATATGATTGAATTTAGCATAAAATTGTCTTTAATTTTGATATTTGTAGCGTATATTTATTTTAAAAAATATAGTTTTATAAACAATAAACAAGAGAAGCATACAGCCACACGCAGGATGTTTATAGCAAAATATATTTCAAATATTTCAAATTTTTACATTAACAGTAAAACCGTAAACGTTTCGATCTCGATGTCCGTATATATGCTCCTTTTTTGTTTATTGTTTATATTTATTAAACTACTTTTTAATTATTTGTTTATTTTTAATTTTAGAAATGGTAATAATTTAGAGATATAGGAATATTTCGAAAAATATTAAATTTTTGGGAAATATAAATATAAATACAACTGTAAGGTAAGTAAATATAACTATCAAATTTTATGTTTTATCTGAAATATTTTTAAATATCATTATTTCGATAATAAATACTTAAAATAAAGTATAAATTAGCTTTGAAGAATTGTTTCATTTCTTAAATTTAAAAGTACTCGTTAGATTTATGTGTTTAACAATATACTTCAAGGAGAATTAAATCAGTTTTGGATAATGACATGTCGCTTCTAAGTTAATGTCTTACTTATTGTTAGATATATTATTAGATTTAGAACTTAAGGAAAAAATATATTCTACTCATATATAATGTACAAAAAACTTTTTAACTGATTTGTGTTTTTGAAAAAAGGTTATGTTCTTGATCTTTAGAGCTCTAAGAAACTTTATTTTTAAAGCGTACAAGTTGTCTAAGAATTGTAAAATTTTCTAATCATACACTTATACTCACTTTCTCATGTTGAGTTAAATTTATCGCTTTGAGAGTTTGTCTAGTTGAGAAATATCGCAAAATTTCCTATTTAATTTGTAACTATACAAGAATATACTGTTATTAAGAGTATAACATATCATAAAACTTTTGTATAAAATATTTTTTTATGTACCTTATATAGTTTCAATTGTTTCAAAGATATTCGCCTCAAAGATATTCAAAAATGAAAAAAAAAAAATCCTTATTTTGGAAGAAAAAATCCTTACTTCGATCTCAAAATCTTGAGATAAGCAGATAAAAAAAATAATACCTATAATATATTCGAAGTCCAAAATTGATAAGAAACCATTTCCAACGATTCCATTGTATAAGTAGAAAGATTCTACTATTAGAGAAACAGCGACCTTAGAAATACTCGAGCGAGTTTCAAGGGTGTACGAGAGTGGAGTACTCGATGATCCGGCACAACATCGTGTAAATTCATTTTCCCGAGATTCGTCCCTATCCTGGATTTAGTCGAGTGGCGTGACGGGAATGTCGGACTACATTCGTACTACGTTTTCTCTCTCTCTCTCTCTCTCTCTCTCTCTCTCTATCTCGATGGCCAAGTTCTCGGTGAGCTCGAGAAATCGGATGGGACAACGGTCTCTTTTGGCTTGGAGCCTTGTTGTTAAAAGGAGTTGGAGGTGGTTGAAACGGAACCCGGGTCGGACAATATTACTATCCATCGAGTCGAGCGTTCGCGGTAGTAATGTCGCGCTAATTCGCAGTCTCGCAGTACTCTCGCTCTCCCGGTCGGAGAAACGGAATATTGCTGTCTGCTACGTCTGAGTGCTTTTGGCAGGGCGTCTGAATCGCACCGTTCTCTCGCGAGAGTGTTCCAACGACAATCCCGTGACGGAGAATACGGAATTTGCTCAAGCCCTTCCTACCGCCGGAGACGATTAATTCTGTCCTTCTGATTGAAGCGAATTTATACATGTGTAACAATGACGAATAGTTAACTATTTTGGGATGATAATTGACGCGGAGATCATTAAGTTATTAGATTTACGTGAATTCGTGCGAATCGGTTCGTGTAAATAGAATATTGTTACCCAATGGATGTTTGCATGAAGTACGTTTGGATTTAATCATTTATATCAACCGAAGTTTCCGTTCGATATTATTGACAATATACACACATACGTATATTGTTCTATTAATGACACTGAAACAGTATGTAAACTATTGATGAGTCACGTGTTATATGTACTGCATATAAGTACCTAAAATGTTTTATTATAGACTTTAAATACGCTGATGAATATGCATTATTTGATAAATGTGCTGCTTATAGTGGAACTTTAAGCTTGGCTTTAACGATAAACACTTTAATCAATTTGCAATCGATTTGAACAACCTTTGGAATTTATACAGGCGTATGAGATGCAGGCAGACATGCGTTTGGCATTCACGTACTGGATAATGTAATAGTTGGACGGCGATATATACCTAACTTTGCACGACAATTCTACATCCAAATATGGTGGACATTGTCTCGATAGCGAAATCGACTTTGGAAATATATGGCTATGCGGGAACCAATACGATGAGACTATTGACTCTGTGTAACGGTCCGTTTCACGCGTATCTGCAATGAAATCACCCTCATCGTACCCGCCTCCTCGTTCATTGAGTCCTTCACCGTGATAAGGACCGTGAATAGTGAATGGTGAAACGCGGAGGGGTAAAGCGACGAGTAGGTGGTGTAGGAACCTCGCCGTCGCGGATGTGCTGAATCAGAAATAGAAATAGGTACGAAATCGTTATGAAAGCACTTGACGGAGGTTTGCTGGAAATAATAGAATGAAAATTTCCGATTGCGCATGTATTCTTAGTGCCAGCTTCTCTCGCTTTCGCGCAATTCGCACATCACCGCTCTCTGTGTTTCTTCGATTCCATCGGTATGTAGGTATCGGATAAGGTACGCGGTTTTCACAAGTTCTTCAATTCCAAGAGTATTGAATTCGAGCGAATTTTTCCATTAATCTCTGCTTCTCGCGCTCTTAATCCAACCGTGCGCGCTATTTTTCGCGTGCTCTTGAATTTTAAGCGCTTCGATTTCGAAATACATCATCCTACAGATATTTCTCGATTAGATTTATCCGATTATCTCGGGTGATGAATATTCCAAGAAAATTTATTTAAAATAACCGAAACGTCGTTCTGCCGTCATTAATAAGTCACCGCCTTGCGGAGCTATCGATCTTCTTGCTAAGCGCTCCAAGTAAGACGTATTTCGAGTGACGGAGGGGAGGTGGGATGAAAGTGGAAATTTGTAGTTCGCCATGCAAAACGCGACCAAGTCCGCCAGGTAGCGATCGGACAATGACGTCTTCCAGAACAATTCATTGTTTCGAGGAACCTCGCGTTCGCTTACAAGCTGAGAGCCGGTATAACGTCCCCGGAGCGTCTCCTCTCCTTTTCCTCTCACCTCCGTCCACCCCCTACTTCCACCCCTTCGTTGCCGCGGGCCGTCTCATTGAATACACACGGGGACAATGTAGTCTGCACAATACCGGTGTCAGCCGGAAATGACGCTACGTGGAGGCACTACGTGCAGGCAAGTCTCGCGAATTGGCGATGTTAATACACCCGACGACTCCAATACAAACATGCGCAGACACCCCTATCCGCTAAGCGAGACGGGCGAAATTATTGGCAGCACGTGATACACGACTTTAGTCCTTTAGTCGCGAAATTCGTGGTAACGACTCTTTTATAATCATTTCATTCTTTCTTTCCATTTTTGCTCTTCATCGACCGAGTCAAATAATTCTTCAAATCAGTGTAGCAGTTTACACTAATATTGATTAACGAGATGAAATTAGTCGATTATTTTATAATACATAAAAAGATATCGTATGTTTATGAACAATTGAACTTTCTAATGTAACGACTCATTAAAAGTCTCATTGGATACCTGGAAAGAACGATTTTGATAAAGATTTGATGAAATATCGAAAAATTTAAGTAAATGCAGATCTAAAAATAATTTTGTTGAGCCATCAAAATAATTATTTCGAAACTTAAACATAACGAATTAATATCGCAAAAAGTTTCGACATTTATTACATCCAGTGTTTGAGTATTCTAAGTAATTATTTTAATCTGACAAAATTACTTTTTAGATCTGCATCCAGCTATATTTTTTAATACTTCTTCAAAACTATTCCTCTTGTATATCATTAAATAAATATTATTCCCTACAAAATAGATTACGGTTTAGAATGTGGGTTTAAAAATCTCATTAAGACCGCAAAATTCTTAAACTGAGCGCAATTGTTTCTCGCTACGAGTGATCCGACCTATTCGCTTAATGTCTCGTATCGATCTCTCAGGTCAAGACAAACTAACCGTCCGATCAAGGTTTTAAGAGAAGTGAACGTCGCGCTGAAGTGGGCCACGAAAACAAACCGGGGTCAACGCAAGATTCTCTCGCGCTCAGCAAACTGTTGCTACTTCTACAGTAAGGAGATTCTTGCCAGTCGCTTTGTTTGCGATGGAGATACATCTGCGCGATCAGTGAAGCGGAAACAGTTTCCGAGGGACTGGCTGCGCCAGTCCAGCGACGTCGTGAAATATAAACGTTGATATAAGAGAAGAAAACGAATGTATGGTTTAAGCGCTCAAGATGATATTCCGTAAAAGATGATTGTCCGGACAAATAATAGCATGACAATAGTAAGAGGGGTGGGGGGGGGGGGGTAGGGAAGAAGGAACGTGATTTTACACGATTATTTTAATATTCTAAAATGCACGCACTTACATCTGTCTGCAAATACGCCATACGCGTAAATCTTTTGTTTAACATGAAACATTTGGTTTTTATTTTAAATTTTGTACAAAAGTAATTTTCTGTCATGTGCAGCCACGCGTAACGTACAAAAAAATATTGAAAAGTTATAAATTACATTATTAATACGTTGTATTGTAGTATTTAATATTAATATTAAAATGAAGCATATTATAGTATTATTTAATATTAATGTTAACATTAACATTGTTGCAATATTAACGGTATATTATTGGCAGATAAAATCGGGGAAAGAAAAGGACCATTCTGGTAGCGGAGGAGGCCGGCGGGGGAGGAAGAGCAAAGATCGCAACGAGGCAAAGAAGAAACGACGTCTCTCGGGACACGATCAGGTGCCTCGAAGCGAACGATATTGCTCCTTCTCGGTGGGAGATGCTTCGGGGAGATGCTATACAACCCATCCTCTATCCCGGCGGCTTCCGGTACGGACACGGGGGAAGCGGATAAAAAGATTACATGAGCAAATACGCTACCCGTGGCGGTGAATCCACGGTCGGTCGAACGGACCAGCGCGGGTAGATAGAAATCTTTCGCTCGCCTTTAAGCGGTAAACAGGAAACGAAATTTCCGATGTTGCAGCCAAAATCGATCGATCGATCATTCGTTAATTCCTTCGTTTTCGTATCCCACAGCTCAATACGCGCGACAGCGCTTTAATCTGAAATAATAATACGAGCTTGATGATGTTGTATAAATTACTTAAAGCAGAATAAAGTGTTAGAAGGGTAGAAAAAAAAAAAGGATTCCTTTCGAAAGGTTTCTTCCTCAAGTCGCGCGTGTAATAAGCTGCAAGGAAAGAAACTGGTTTTGTTGAAATATATATTTAAAAATTTAGCTGGATACAGATCTGGGCTCCTATTCTGTAACTGTCTTTACGCCTATCGACAATCACAGAAGGGGCCTTGGAAATAATTTTGTTGGGCCATCGAAATCATTACGCGACGTTCAAGCTGATTGATCGGAATGTCAACTTTTTTTCTAGCGTTGCTCATAATGTTTGAATTTCTTACACAATTATTTGGATGGTCTACAGTTATTTTTAAATCTATATCTACAGTTGAATTTTTAGTACAGTTGTACTTTCTGTGTAGAAAAAGCAAGTGAGGAAAAACAGCGGTGTGGCGATAACTTCGGGAGAGAAGATCCCTCAAGATCTTAATAAAGCCTCAATTGATGTAAATATACTCGTATGTACAATAAATCCCCATTATTCGTGAAACGCGCAACTTCTGACGCACTCTCATATATTTTGGAACAAATAAAAGTAGCAACCATCTCATCGTTACTGTGGAAACTGCTTATTCTTCATCCTCAGTCGTGTTTCTCTTCTTTTACCGAACGTTCGTTTGTCGCGAGAGATTTATAGAATTTATCTTCTTTATAGAACGAAAAAGCAGAGAAAAAGAGTTTCGATCGGCGATAGGTCTCTTATCAATAACGACGTTGCGCGGAACGTATATAACCGGTCATAGTATTTTGATATTGCGAGGTCGGGCTACGTTCCAGCCATTCGACTGATGCGATTTTTCTCAATATATACGGTAAGTAAGGTTCTTGAGATATACATATATGTTCCGCTTATACGTCTCTCTTATACACATAGAATATCGGGAGAGTCTTTTCTTGAAACAGGACAGTTCTCTTACCGCCGCCGCGTTCGCGTAAATTTTTAATATTTCACAGAAACTTTCGTCGGATACTACCAGATCCTCGGCTGCGAGAGCGTAATAGCCCTGTTCGATACCTATATCCCGAAAAGAGAAAGACGGAAGAGGGGACACGTTGTTGCGCTGTCCCGGTAAATTTATTTCGCGCGCAACTTAGAGCTCGTATATTCTTGTGGGATCAGAGGAACAGCCAGCAGTACTGGCAGCACAGTACCACAGCATTCCGTGAATCCTTAGGATTTATGAAGGGTCGTTTTCGCCATTCCAATCTCGAGACGCGGGACATTGGCGATAGTTGATCATGTCGCTTCCACGCTGACCACTGTCCGTAGATCCGAGTCAAGAGGGAATTGAGATTGTTAATAATTGTTTTCACAATTGCTTTCGCTTTTGGGGAGATGCGGAGAAAAATGTAATGGCAAACTGACAATAGGATAATTTCAGTTGATTTTCGGATTTTAAATAAGGACACTAATGTCCAGATTCATAGTCAAGCTTTGTATTTAAGGCTCCCTTAAAGTTATCTTTAGATGCTCGGTAGCCGATAAAATAATTTATAGAGCATCTGAAGATAAATTTAAGGAAATCTTAAATATAGGGCCTGATTTTGAATGAATACGGGCATATCGTTATAAATCTTTATCGAGTAATTCATAAATGATTAGAGATATTTTAATGTCCTATAATCTCTTAACCATGTATCGCGTATTTTTAAATTTGAAATACTAATTTCTAAATAAGAAGGACTTTTTGAGCGACATACTAATGGGAGATACTTTTTCTCGCAGATATTTTTCTCGGTTAAGCAGAACGAGGTACGAAATAATAATGAACGTATAACGATTTGATTGAAGGTGAACTTGCAGTACTTTTCTTTTGGAGATACAAAGCTTATATGTACCTCGTGTACGATCATGGACAGAACAGTTGCAACATTTTTCGATGAGAGAGTTTTGGAATACGGCTTACTCACCGAGCAATTGGTTTTTACTTATGTAACCATTTATGTTTAATCTTTCTACGAGCAAGGCTGAGTTGCGAAATCCATTGAAAAAAGAGTGTTGCAACTATTATGTCCATGACTGTACGTCTCGAAGTTTACAAATGTACCGACAGCATTTCGATTATTCTTAAACGAACGAGAATTGACAGCAACAGAGCTGTTCGCATGTCATCTTGAAATATCTGGTACAATCACAGGTTTTTACGTTCCTGCACTGGTTGCACTAGTTTAAGAAGAGTACACTGAAGCGTTTTTGGTTCCCAAAATGACGTCAATATAACACTGTTTTTTATTTCAGTGCAACTAAACTTATTGGATATATAGGCCTGTTCTTTTTATCTGAATTTCTTTTACGGTTCATCTTTCTTCCTCTTCTCTCCAACCTGGGAAGAAAAAGAAGAAAGATGAAACCGCAAAAACTTTAATTAAAAAGAACAGACCTGAGTTCATTGAACTGCCTGCATTAGATTTGGAGTCAGTGCAACAATGTAAACATTATTGTACACTAGTTCAGTTACATAAAACAGATCTTATACAAATAAGACGAGAATTCACAAATAATAAAAATATTGTATATAAATGATGAATATAAATATGAAACAATAAAAATATATAAATGTACTAAGCCTACGTACAAAAATATTTTGTACTATTATTATCTTCAGATAAAAATATTTCTAGTGGTGAAATTGCATTAATACTTTTATCTTCCTCACCATGAATCTAATATTTCCATATAAACAATTTGGAACGTCATTTTTCGTTTACATTAGTTCAGTTCAGTTCAATTCTAGTGCAATCCCGAACAGAAAGTAAACCTCATACAGATAAAGCACGATATTAGGAGTACGGATTGAATGAGTGACTTTAAATTTCCTCACAATGGAGGACTTCTGATTTCGAGATATTATACTATTTTCTTTTTCATGTTTTATGATACTTTTATATGTCCCTTGTAATTGATGTAAGGTTTTTATTTTAACGTACCTCTAATCTGTGGCGATACAAGTTTAATAGTATATTTGCAGAAATGAAGTTACTCAATTTACTAGAGCGAAAGAGTATTTTAGAAACTTCCGCAGACATTAGCCAAATAGTTTACACATAAAAAATTACCTTCGAAAATTTATTCGCAGTGTTAGACATCAAAGCAACAACGGTAACTCAATCCCTTGAGTTAAATAACATTTTATTATTTTTAATTTTCATGTATGTCAAAAAATGTGAATTAATTCATTTCTGTTTCAAAGGTTAATTTCAAAGTAAACATCGTTCTTATGAACGTATGCATTTAGTAAATGATAAATTAAATTTGAGTCAAATTTAATTTTCTCTTCAGTTAAATTCTTTTTAACTGTTTTAGTTAAATTAACGACATATTGAATAAGAATAATGGCAACCTAGGAATGATTAAAAATAACTTA
>NW_017305525.1:1772930-1781013 GCF_001594115.1 Trachymyrmex septentrionalis
CTAAATTTGAGTCAAATTTAATTTTAATACATTCTCTCTTCAGTTAAATTCTTTTTAACTGTTTTAGTTAAATTAACGATATATTGAATAAGAATAATGGCAACCTAGGAATGATTAAAAATAACTTAAATTGAATGTAATTTGACATTATAAATTTAACAGAACATGCAATCCTTTGTATTGTCAGATATCAATGATAATTTAATCCCTTAAATAATATTTTGATATTTTCAACTTCTGTCAAAGTAAATTGATTCTATTCTGTGACTAGAGAGAGTTTCTTAAATAAACAACGTCTCTTTCAGATTATTACGACAAATATGTATATATTACTGAAGTCTTAGTAATTACATAGTATAATTCCCGTCCCGGGCAGTCAGGTTCAAATCCTAAGCCAAAGTAATATTTTTCGCATTAAATTTATTCGCAGTCTTTAATTTTTTATTAACATGTGACGATTAATATTTTTGTAAAAGCTTGCTTATTAGCATTTAAAAAAATATTAAATTGCTTGTACAATTTAATAATCGATATTACTATTCTGATTCTGCTCATAAATGCGTTTTAAGACAGAAAAAGATTTCAGCGCGCGGTAGATAGAATCAGGATGTACACAAATTTATATAAGAAATATGTATTTAAGCACCAAGGTCCGCTTTGACAAAATGTAGGCTTTCTCTCATTTAATTAAATTAATTTTAATTTGTTATTTATTATTTAAATTTGAGACAAATTGAATAAATTTACTTGAATTAAATTGTTTAATTCCATTGTTTTAGTTAAATTAACAATATGTTGCACCGAGAGAAAAATGTTTGGCGTTTGTAACTATGATAATTTCAATGTTTAGTATTTGCGTAATTTCATTTCATTTCCATTTTTGCGGTTATAATAACTGTAATTATAGTCAATTTTAGGTTACCAAACACATTTATTGCTAAAACTATACATATGATTATTATTACTAATATTATATTAATAATAACAGTAATAATCATAATTAGAAATATGTAATTATACAGTTACAAATATTTTTCTCTCAGTTTGTAAAGGAACAGTGGTGACTTATACATATAGAAATGTTTAAAAATAAGTTCAATTAAGTAATATTTGACATTATGAATTTAACAGTGTATAATCATATGATATACTCGACAATAATGAATTCAGACTCTTTCTAGTCCATAAAATCTCAATGTATTATTTTTTCTATTTTGATTTTGTTGTCTATTTTTTATGTTTTATGAGCAATATTTTTATTGTCAAATAAACGACAGTCGAGATTTACGGCAGTAAATCTCCGAAAGGGTGTTTACAGCGATATTTCGCTATCATACGCGCACACGTCGAGAAGATGTATCCTTCTGATCCACCCTCGTAACTTGACGATACAAAAAAAAAAGAAGGAAACAGTATAGAGAGTAAGAGAAGGCGTTCTTTATGCTTTTGCCTAATATGTATACGTGATGTGAAGCTTTGGTAGGACGAGCGGGGGTAAAAGAAATATTATCCCGGCATCGTCGTGTCAACGACCGAGACGCGCTTTCAGTAGTGAAGGAGGATCACGTCGTAAGTTACAAATGCACGACTGCCAACTGGAGTCTCGTTTCGCTTTATGATCAAAGCGCGGAATAAATAGTACGGATTCCCCAAACGAAAACGATCTCCATCGTCGTTCAACCGGTAGAACTTCAACATATTTGCTGCAACTGAATCGACGCGCGAATGATCCGATTTGCATTTCGAATTGACTTTTACATTCCCGTTTGATTCGGCAAAAAAATTATCCTAGAAAATATTGACTTAATTGATACACGGGGAGAACGATTTTGCCGTATCTAGAAAATCTAGATACAGACGTGAAAATAATTTTGTTGAACCATCAAAATAATGCGGAGGCAAATTGGATCAAATACGATGAGCAATGTTGCAAAAAATTTTGACATTCTAGGAATTGGCTTGAGCGTTCTACAAAATTATTTTGATAGTCAACAAAATTGTTTTTCGATCCGTATACAGCTAAATTTTTTAATATTTCAGCAAAATCAATCTTCCTATACCTAACTTTATGTCTGATAAATTATAAGATAAATCTGATAAATTATATCTGATAAATTATAATTATTACGAAAATTGTTTCTACATTCTTTTTAATTAAAAACTTTGAATAATTTTAATAGAATATATACATTAAGAGAAAAATGTATTAAATTTTAATAAATAATTGTTCGAATGGTGCATATTTATTTACGAAAAATAAATATTTGCTATAAATAAAAATAATAATAATTAAATCAAATTAATAGTTTTAGTACCAAAAGTAAATATATGTTTACATTTAATAAACATTCAACTGGCACTCTATTCAAATAAATATTCATTAAAATTTAATACATTTTTTCTCAGTGTATTAAGTAATGAATCCTGGAATATTTAAATGAATATTTGGCTTTACCTGCCTTTCGGCCGAAAAATTTTTCGATGCCTTGCTCAAGCATTATGCTCATAGTGACATACCGATCGCTCTAGTTTCGGCGGCGAGGCAATTGTTTCACGATCTGTGTCCATGTGCACGATCAGACCGGAAGATATCTCCCTGAGGACGTTTACATCGGAAAGCGACAAGTATCGCCGGTGACGGTGTTACTTCGGCGGTTACGTCACTACGAGACAGGTGGATGGATAGGTAAAGCCGCAAGAGCAACGAGTCTGGTACAGACGAGAAATACGTTGCGGAATGAGGGAGAGAGAGACTAAATGAGGTGTCAGGGGAGGATCCCTCGCATAGAGAAATATATGTAGGAAGAACGCGAGGGAAGCAAAGACGGAGAGCGAGATATCGGTTATTCCCAGGTGCGTTCGTGTCGGATCTCACCGGCGACGTGAGCGTCGGAATTCAGGAAGAGTCGGGACAGACGACGACTACGACGAGAGGTTTGGTATCGAATTTGCGTCGTATTTACCCGAGGAAGGCGTCCCGACGCCTTCTTCCGGCGCCTTCGACCTGCGGAAACTCGGGAAGGGTCCACACATTCTCTCCACTCGGCGACAATCCGTTTCGCCAGACAGCCGCTGGGAAATCGTTGGGACAGCCGCCATTTATTACCGGCGCTTGCACCCGTGCACGCAGACGTTTTATTGTGAACGATTAGAGGGAAATTAGGTTAATTCTCCGTAATACAAGCTATTTTATAATTTATAATTATTTGCGATGATTTAAACTATGCGGAAGTAATTATTAATTTATCTGTAATGTTGGATGATGATTTTCATTAGTGAATAAAAAATACTCTTAGTTTTACTCTGTTAGTTTTTTGTTCAAACGGTAGATAAATTTTTAGTCAATGTTAATGTATAATTTAGATATATAAATTTGATATAAAATCGGAATCTTTGCTGTCGTAAAAATCATCGTAATATTATTAATTATCTTGTAGATGTTAAAATACATGGAAAGATCGATTTTGCTGGAAGTCTCTGAAAATTTAGCTATAAGATACAGGTCTGAAATAATTTTGTTGGACTATCAAATAATTATGTGGAAAATCTCAAGCAAAAGGTCTTGATATTCTAACAACCAGTTTGAGCTCCTACATAATTATTTTGATCATCTGACAAAATTATTTTCATATTTATATTTAGTTGAATGTTTACACTCTTCAAAACCGTTCTTTCTATCACGAAAAGAATAAAAGTATAACTGCATTTGACTTTGATACAATGCAATTTTCTTCAAATCATAAGTATATTTTTGATAATTACTGAAATGCATGTTATCTGACGCGAATAGGTAACTACTTGCAGTAAAGCGGTTACGCTATCCATATTTTTCTCGCAAGACGTCTTGCTTTTGATTTCTTACATAGGTCCGTTCCTTGTCGACGTCAGCTCTTGTCGTTGTACATCACGGCTGGCCCTGAATTTAAAGTTACGCCACTGGCCGTCCGGATAGGGGCAGCGGTCGACGGCGCGGGTGAACGAGGGAGGGAAAGTTGGGTAGGTGGACGGGAAGAGAACAGGAGGTAACGGCTGGAAAGAGAGGTAATGAGAGAGAGAGAGAGAGAGAGAGAGAGAGAGAGAGAGAGAGAGAGTCCGACAGGGGTAGAGTGACAGGAAAGGGGTGGGTCGTTCGAGAGGGCAAGGCGAAACCGTGAACCATCGACCCGAGAGATAGGACGAGCTCTCTCGGACTCGTTATACACACTCTCTCTCTCTCTCTCTCTCTCTCTCTGGCTCTCTTGTAGCAGGATGCATCTCCGTGCAGCTGCAGGGGCGGGATGCAAGTGAGAATCCGAGGGGGGCGGAAAGGGTCACGTTCACCGCAGGGGCGCAGCCCGTCACGGCGAGTGTGTGCCGGCGCGGTACCGCCCCCGCGATGGTCGCTGAATCACCTGCAGTTGCAGCGATGCATGATATGCACGCGATATTGGGTGTCCCATAAACGGTGGACGTGAATCCTGTTTAAAATCTAAAATTCGAAATGCTCCCACGGACTGCGTATTGTCTATCGGCGTACCGGAATTTCGGATGAGCACAATGCGAATACATTGTATCGTATAAATTATTCGAATTTATTAGCCCAGTATATAATATATATATACATATATATTGATCATATATCGATGGTTTATACCACTGACCTATTTTTTTTGTATAAGGCATAATAATATAATTCACTTAATATTGTACAATAATATAAGTTGGACATTTTTTCCCGTTTTTTCTCTCCCCCCCCCCTCTCTCTCTCTCTCTCACGTCTTATTCTATCTTATAATATATTTACATACAGAATCAACAATTGAACAAGTTTGGGACAATTATGAGTGAAATTTAGACCGATAATAATAAATCAAATAAGAAAAAGATTCCTATTATATGTCGAAGCGAATATTGGAGCTTGATAATGTGTATATGTTAATTAATTAAGTATGAAAATCGCATATTATATATCACTTGAGTCGCAACAATTACTTTTTTAATAACTTTCTCTTAACACACCTGTGTCCCAAAAAAACTTAAAGACAAAGCTTTTTACTTGGGAATTAAGTTGCTTGTGTTCTCGGCAGTGTCATCAAATGGAAGAGTCTTGTAGAAGACTCGAGCAGATTCGCCGTTATACGTCGTTAATGGGTGAAATAATGACAGGGCGACGGCGAGAGTCGCTCTCAGTTTTAGAAATCCCATGGGTAGTGGCCGTGCGCGCGGCAGTTTCCAGCGAGTTCCGTAATGAAAGATTCAACGGACGAGAAGAGCGCACAGAAGCTCAAACACTGGAAGCGATATATCGCTGTAGCCTCGAGTTTCGTCCAATTTGCGATTTTCGAGGTGAGTGGCGGGATGCGCGCGACTCAAAGAGTCGCTCGAGTGACGTGGACAGGGAATATATAGAAGGGATAGGAGGAAGAGGAAGACGGTGGAATTGCGGGGAGGAAAGTGGAGAGAAACTGTTTTTCGTATTTTATCAAAAGCGTCGTCCATTTTTCAAGCCTGGCTCTGTGAGAGCGGCAGTGGCCGCGGGCATCGTAGTGCACCGCTCTCGGCAGCGGCTGTATGAATATTAAATGACGGAGGCGAAGATCGCCGAGGCAAGCAAGGAGGCGAAGTAAGGAAGACGGAAGAAAGGCTCAGGTAGAGAGGATAGGTGACATCGTCTCTCATCGCGATAGAAAAAAGTTTCAAAGTCTCTTTCAAAATCATATTAGCTTTGACTCTTTCAAGATCGATGGCTTTGAAATGATAAAATAGATAATTTGTATTTTATCTTAAGATACAGATTTCGTTAAAATGCAGAAAAAAAAAACGAAAATTTATCTACAACAACGGCAATTCCAATTAATTTGGATATGGGTTTTTAATTCGTAATATAATTAATTCTAATAAAAAGAAGGCATTTCCAGGCATCTGTTTTATATGCTATCTATTTTGTAATAGAATCATTGCAGAATACATTCACCAAGAGAAAAGAAAATAGGGGGTTTTGGCTACTATAAATTAACAACTCTAAAATTTAAGTACTTGCAACTAGTTTTACAAAATAATAAGAACTAAAGTAATATTGGAATATTATATTTTTGTAGTATTCAGTATTCTATACAATATATATTGTAATATAATTATTCTAATTAAAAGGAGATATTTCTAGAAACTTCTTTTATCCGTATACCGGTTTAAAGAGTTCATTGTACCCGCGTACTCAGCTCACGAACGAGACTGAAAGATTATTAAAACATTTTTTTTTTATAAACAATATTAAGAATCTTTATTTTAGACCGCATATGTGAGAAACACAATCAATAGACTAGAAAAATATCTATCACTGGATCTTTATTGCTTTAAATAATTCAATCTTGAATTACTAATGTACACTGTATATGTACTTGCATATATATCATATTGTACCTAGTCTTTTTAGAACTGCGCGCCGTATTGTTTTAAAGATTGAATTATTTAAAGCAATGAAAATCCAGCTTTAACCGTAATAGGCATTTTTCCAGTATTAATCTTTTTTTTTATAAATAAGAAAAGAATGCAATTTTACCACGCTCTTATATAGGTCATTTTTCGGTCTACAATCTGGAATAGTACGGAAATGCGTGGCACGCGTTGCTCGAAGAACATAAAACTCGTATCTTTCTCGAGCGAAGAATAACTGTCCTCGCTTCTCCTCTTTCCAAGAGAGGAGACGATAAGAGAAAGAGGGAGCGAGAGGGAGGTGAGAGTTAATGGATATCGAGCGACTCCGTCTTCCTCGGTTGCAGCTCCTTCCAGCTTCTTCCTAGGCTGTCAAAGGACGACGCGGCGAGAGAACTGATAGACTGATTTATCCCCATCGCTGATAATGGTAGCAGTACGTGCGAATCGCGATAAGGAGCCCATTCTCACGCGATGTCGAGCATCATGACGCGTGTGATAATATTAGTTTTCAATGTCACTGTATTTCCACGTAGCAATCGGTGTCGTGAATTTCGATTCTCAAAGTACAATCAGTATCAATAATTTTGGAGCGGAGCAAAAGAAACATCGTTGTTTGCAGAAACATGAGAACTTTTATTTGCGAGCGGCAAAACATTGATTTTCAAGGTATTGATATCACGAGATGCACGCTCTCTCTGTATATATATATATATACATACTATTTCATAGGAACAAATACAGTTATCGTAGGAAAAAAATCTAGCTTTTTGTAATAAAATTTCGTTTTTAATTATTTTATTTGTATTTAGTTTTTTCTTATTTCAAGATGAGAGAAGCACAAACAGTAATTTTAATACACAACGTATGATGTTATATGAAAGCAAACCTTCATTTTTATAAAAATATCAAGTATCATGTTTTTTTCCGTGAAATACTGAAACAAATATGTTCTAATATATGGAATGAAACTCGTGTAATGCGGTGTTATAAAATACCGCATTACTTAGCAGTTCTGAATTTAATTTGTTATTTCTCAGTCTGTGATTCATGTACGTGGACATTTAAAGATATGAGGATATACGAGAGGATGAATTCTGAGCTAATCCCGAAGGCATATTTACTTTTGAGATATAATGGATTATGTAGGACACACGTTTACAACACTACTACGACTTTTGTTTCACCATTACATTCGTACGGATTAAATGTTAAAGTTATAGATATTACCAAGTGTGCGTATAAAACTCGGTCATTGCATTCTCAAATAAATAGTTATAATTATTACGTTATTGCATTTTTAAATAAATACTCGTAATCGTTACGTGCATTCGGGCGAGAACAGTCCAATTTTAAACTTACACATGCTCTTAAATTCAAAGGAACAGTGTACAGGATCTCGGTAGGCAATACTTCAACGTTATTTCCATGGATAATAGGATTCTTAAAGGGTCCTCTTTCAATGCTTCAGACGCCTGCGAGTTTCTCTAAATGACATTAAAGCGCACCGCGAATTTCAATTTCGCTGTAGGAAAATCGCTCTAATCAGTTTCCCGAGAGAATCGATAACTTCTAACATCAATTTCCTCCGTAACTCCATCGAGATCTTAATAATGTCACTTAATCATCCTTTTGCGTCTCTCTCTCTCTCTCTCTCTCTCTCTCTCTCTCT
>NW_017305525.1:1781113-1794222 GCF_001594115.1 Trachymyrmex septentrionalis
TCTCAATCCGCTTATAATTACTAATCAAAATAAATGCAGATATCTGAAATAATTTCAAGATTTTCTTGACGCTATAATTTAAAACTGTGACATCAAGCATATTGAGATTTAAAAGTTGTGAAAAGTCAAAACTTTATTTCAAATTTTGCATAAGACAAATTCACTGTCTGTTAAATCTAGAGCACCTTCACTGGGAGAAAAATTCAAGATTATAATTATTGAACTATCATGGTTATTATTGCATATATAATATTATATTAGTAATAATAACTATAATGTAAATATGTGTATAGTTTTATCAACATATCTGTATAATTAACATACCGAAAATAATTATAAATTACAGTTATTTCATGTTATTGCACTATGCAATTAGTATAACTTAACTATGACTTATAATTAATTTTAGGCCATATTCATTATTGTTAAATTATAATTATTGCAATTATTTTAATAGTAACATTTTGTAGTAATAATTTATAGCAATATCTTATGGTAATTTTAATTTATAATCATTTTTTATGTCCACTATGTATATTTGTTGATAAAACTGTATATGTATGTATATATATATATATATATAAAATTATTTAACACTAACATTATAGTAGGTAATAATCATAATTATATAATATATAGTTATATATAGTCACAAATATCTCAGAAACTTTTCCTTCAGTATGTATTATCATTCTGAAATCGTATATAATTCTTTCAACAAAGGTATTGCAATCGTTCTTTTTAGTAGATATCTTTGTGTCACACCGGCGTAAATATTTAACCGGCAGTAAGCTGATCGGCTGCTGGTATTTCCAATCCTCGATTAAACGCGCGCAGATAGATGACACGTCGATTCACCGACGCGTTTAAAGTATCCCTACGGCGTTAGCGCATGCTGTACAACTAAACGTATGTAAACACGTTTATCCTGGAATAATTCAGCAGTTAACGGCGTAACACTCGATGTGCGCGTGGGCTAATTTTGCCACTAAAGGGAGTTACTAAATATAGCATGTGTACATATTAAATTCTATATCGCTATGCCGCTCTCGAGTCATCAATGACACTGCGGTGCAGTCACTTCTATTACAAATGAAAGGTAAGTTAATTAGCGTCATGTGTTAATACGGAAACTATCGTTTGCATAAAAATTTGCATCTTTCATAATTATATTTAAATTTGCAAAGCGCGGCTCGTCCTACTACTCTATCACTGTTCTA
Organism: Trachymyrmex septentrionalis; assembly: GCF_001594115.1. NCBI lineage: Eukaryota > Metazoa > Arthropoda > Insecta > Hymenoptera > Formicidae > Trachymyrmex > Trachymyrmex septentrionalis. Next base: position 1,782,334 of record NW_017305525.1, read on the forward strand.
GAAATGTTGAGCAAGTTATGAACGCGTAAAAAATAACTGATAACTGAACGTTCGAGCACGTTACAGCGTTCCAACGTTCCAGCGCCGATGCTTTTAATTCCGCATGCGTATCTACGTTTTCTTTGCACCAGCTCGCCTGATATCACGGTCGAACGATGCCGTTATGGGTATAATAGATTCATTGCCATGCAAATTTGTCCGCATTATGGATGTTACATCTTAACTACGTTCGCTTGCGTACGATCGAGGAAAATTTCATTCGTTCGTAATCGAGACTGGAGTTTAAATCAGCGCTTTTAACAAAATACGAATACGACGAGCACATGATTTGTTTTGTTATCGCTTTTACATTTTATTAATTTCTTTAAATATAATTTAAATAAACAATTTCGAAAAGCTATGCGAAGAAATAATGAAAAAAATAATAACAATATGTTTTAACATGATAATCCACAAGCTGAGAGAAAAGTGTTTGGTATTTACGGTTACACATAATTGCGTGGTAAAATAATTAAAATTACAAGCTCTTGTTTTTGTAGTTACTATTTCAATGTTAGCAATATAATAATTACACTTATAATTCTACCAAATAAATATATAGTTAGTATCGAGGAAACTACAAATTAATTATAGTTTCTTCGATACCAACTATATATTTATAACTACAACTGATAATTACAACTATTTATTGTTTTAGTGCATGATCATTTCACCAGTAGGTGCCTTGAAAGAAGCACTTTGGGTGAAATATCTAAAGTTTAGCTATAGATACAGACCAACACAGATCTGAAAGTAATTTTGTTAGATCGAAATAATTCTGTAGAACGCTCAAATTGATTGCTTGAATATTCAAAATACATTTTACAGCAGGCTCATCATGCTTGAGCATCCTACAGAATTATTTTAACGATCGAATAAAGTTATTTTCACATCTGTATCTTTAGCTGGAAATACTATAACAAAATCATTCTATCCCTGCTTTTAAAAATATCTTCTTATTCCTTTTTTGTTCGTCTTATAAATCGCACTTTAGTCTATCTATTGAGAAACATGCTATCGAGTACGCAGGAGGTGAGCGCTACGCATCTTTTGTTGCGTCGATGAAAAGCGATCTCAATGAACGAAGGTAAACGATCGGTCCACTCGTAGTGCCAACTGGCGCGCGCGTTTAAAGACGCGAAGGGTTTAAAGGGGAGCCAATTGATGATTCGTCACGGGGGAAGAATTCCGGTTCAATGAGGTCTCTCTGACGGTATCGAACGATGTCGAGAATGTTCCGGCCATGCATGAAACCGCTTCGTGAGCTTTAATTTACGATCCCGTATAAATCGCAACGTATACATGCAAATTTCAATACATTCGAAATTCGTCGCCGTCGGTTTTTGTTTGCGCGATATGAAAAACTGTCGGCTCTTTGTTTGCAGTTCAATTCGCTTGGGCTCGAATTATTTTTCGAGATTTTGCAGAAATCTGTATTGAGGGATGAGCTTGTGTTTGCATAAAAAATGTAATGTGTATATTTTTGAAGATTGATTTTTAATAACATCGTAAAAGGCCGTTTATTAATGACATTATAAAATGTCGATTACGATATGTAGTGAGAGTTGGCCGGAAATGTAAATAAAAAAAAAAACTTTCTATTATTATACATAAATATATATAATAAATATAAATCAAATTTACAAAATATTATAATAATTTAAGAAAAAATAATTTATTTACAGAAGAAATATATACACACAAAATAATATATGTAATTTACAATATAAAATATTATATATAAAATAATATATATAAAATTTAAAAGAAGAGTAGTTGTTTTTTTATATTTAATTACTAGAAGTAATTTATAAAAAAATTGCATAACAGAAATGAGGTAACATCGATCTCGTAAATCGAAGGAAAACTTGTATTTGTCCATCTATTTTAAATTGCCACAAGTTTGTTGCGGATGTTAAGTGCACCGCGAAAGGTATCCGAACGTGATCCCAAAAGTTTGATCGTGATAAAGCTGCGATAAAACTGATCGCTTTCAATGATTTCGTTCTGCAAGTTGCGATCCCCTAGCTCGTTTCTTCCTTCGCGTTTTCACAGTAATCCACGAGCGCTTACTCGTAGAGAATCGAATGTTGAAAGACGAGTTATTAAATTTGCGTTGTCGACCACCACCGGCGATTATTTCCGAGCTCAGAGCTCTTCTCGTGTTTGTGAGTGTCATCCAGCAAACGATCAAGCCGAGGAACGGCAGGGGGGGTGAGGTAATAAAGAAAACCGGTGGTGGCGTCATGTCGTACAAGGGAGAGAAGTGGAGGCAGGACGAATAGAGAGATAGGAGGGAGACGGCGATTTCATTATGACTCGGGACAAAATCCTCTCAAAGCGAATTTCACGGGAAAGAAGAGTAAGAGTACCAACTATAGTTCGGGCACAGTCTGAAATAATCCACCGACGACGACAGAGTAATTTCAATTGTAAATGTTCGCGTAAAAGTTTGGGGCTAAGAAACGGCCAAACGTTGAATTACCGCACCGGACTATGCGGCATGATGCATCTTAATCACTTTTCCACTTGCTCACGGTAATTCCGTACCGAACATGCCGTCTCACAATGTTTCCAAAATTCGCACCGCTAAGTAAATTCTCGTTTCTTCCCTTGATACATTATTTACCACTTCCTTTTGTCTTCAACGGAGTAAATAATGATTAATAATTTTTTGTCGATGATAATCAATAGTACATTTGACTTGCAAGCAAATTATTATGAATTTATGTGAAAAAACGTTATAATACATATAAATTATAAGGTACTTGAGCCGAATAAGGCCCAGGCACTAAATAAGACCCACTTTTAAATTTATTATTTTAAAATCGCTTTACGTTTGCAGTATATGCTTAAAAGATGTGTCATAGGAAGTAGATAAAAAAAGATTAAAGAATTGGAATCGCTAGCAACACGTTTGTTTAATATAACAAAAACTTGTGTGTATGAGGTTAGTATGAACCATTTTTATAATAATCCGCTGCAAAATTTACCAATATACAATATTTCATAATTCATTATAATATTATTCAACTTCCTAACTGGAAAATAATTAGTAAATCAATTTTTTGAAGTAAGTATAAATATTTTTTTTAAACACTGTTAGAATTAAATAAGACCCACTTGTGTGATTATTATTATAGTTATTATTATTTGTTTGTGTGGAGTTTATGCCAGAAAATAACGATTTTTAATGCTACTATCTTTTAAGAAATTGCATTCGAATTGCTAGAAATTTCCAAAGATTAAAAAGTTAATTATAAACAAAATTAAAGATAATTGTAATATTTGAGAGTAGAGTAAGTCCTGAGGAATTTCCTTTCTATAATCAATAATCGTTTTAAAACTGATTTAGGAAGAAAATGTCTACTTACTTTATTATTTTTAATTTACTTTTTATTATATTTGTATGTAATAATATCTAATATCAGAGTTTTTAACAAAATTTTTGTTCGTTCATTTACACATATTTTATATAAACAATATATTTTATCTTTGGATATAAATGAAATGAAATGAATTTGTTTCTCACTTAGTTTATTTCAATATCCCTATAAATGAAATTAAAAAGAAATAAAATAAATTAGGTGGGCCTTATTCGGCTCAAGTACCTTACATACAATAATTAATTTTTAATTTTTCACGTGAGTTTAGTAGTTTAAAGGTTTCAGCACGTACTGTGATTTTGCCAACAATTTTATTTTTTATTTATGAAATATCAAATTATAATAAAAAATCTTTCTCATTAATTTCCAATTTTGTACTAAACACCATTTGGATATCATGATGAATGACGACTAATAAAATGAGAATGAAAACAGTATATGTTTTCATATAAATTAAGCAAGGTTAAACCCAAGTCTTTGAAATGAGATGAAGAAACTTATCGGCACAATGCCAAGAGTTTGGAATCTATTATTAAAACGCAAGGAGATTAAACTTGAAGAAATAAAAAAAACTGAGAAAAAAGTTTTTTTTAACTGAAAATATGTAATATTAAATTAAAAGGCATAATACAAATTATATTTTTTTACATTTTTTATATTTTTATATAAATGGAGAAACAATTTTGAGAGAAGTATATGTATTTCAGATTAACACACTTAGTACAGATATTTCATTTGATTATAAGTGACACAATATAAGATATTAATATCGCTTGAGGAAATCGAGTAATATTACTGCTTGAAAAGTGTCAGGCAAACGATTGTAGTATTTGTGCCCTTTTCAATCTAAGCACCTTTTATTCACGATTACAAACGAATCGTATACATCCGTCACGTATATGTATCATCATTTCCGCCTATATCAGTCACTGAAGCTCTTCTTCGCGCTTCTGGCATTCCAATAACGCATACGAGATCGCGGAACGTAAGCGGCAGCTGTGAGATTGAAAGCTCTGTTCGATTCTCACTCTGAAAGCCAGGGCGCGTATCGAGTGGTAACGGAAGATAAAGGAAAATGAAAGAGAGAGGAAGAAGAGGAAAGAGAGAGAGAGAGAGAGAGAGAGAGAGAGAGAGAGAGAAATAGAGAAGCAGCACACGAATAGAACGAACGTCATAAGTTGTAGAGAAATTGGAGGATTCGTAGTTAGCAACTTTCGAACTCACCTCTCCCTTTGCTCTATCATCACTTCGTGCTTCGACCTAGACTCATGCGACGCCGGTCTCACGGCGATACGAATCAGTTTCCCCGAGTTTATATTCATAACGAATAAATTATTCAATCCGGTGCCGGGATTCGAGCCCATTGGGATGCGTAGGCCCGTCACGTCGGCCCATGTTATTCACCTAATCGGAGAACGTACCGGCGAAAAAGCTCCACATCTCTTTCAGCCGCGGGCGTACGCTCGTCGATCGACATAGCCGGCTTCGATTTCGATAGTCATTTTTGTTACCGACGATCAAAATCGAAGTTAAATGAGAAATTTCCACGTGTAATCGTAAAATAAAACTTTACAGTATATATAATTTTTGTGTAATGAATCTCATTAACTTTTTTGAGAGATAATTTTACAGGAAAACAATGGATCAATGAAGTTACGAAAAGTTAGAGAAGAATTATTAATCTAATTGTAATATCTTAGTGCTTAAGGATGTATTGCACCTATTTTTGTAAGTGTTTAATATTTATACTTTAAATAAATTATGTACATATAAAAGTTATGTTTATATTCATCCTATTTTTATTGAATAACATTTTTTTATTATTTATTTATATTATTTATTGCTGTAATATTTTTATTCTTATAAACTATAATATTTTGATTGTTGTATAATTGAAAGTACAATGACGCAAGTTTTACTTTTTTCTCGTACAAATACTTAAAAGTTTAAATATTCAAATATTCAACGATTTATACAAGGTTTTATTATGATTCATTAGGGATTAGTTATACAATAAATAAATATTTGTTTATCTATAACTAATTTCTGCACTGCAACGTAACTTTTCGTAAATCTGGAATACTTATATTTAACAAAGTGACATTTTTGTCATTATTTTATAATAATGTTTCCATATATATATATTTCTCTTTATTAGAGCAGAAAAAAAAATTACTTCTTATTAAAATAATTTTGTATCCAAATGATAAACTGTTACTAAATTTTTTGTATTGTTTTAAACGCGATTTATAATAGAATAATCTGGAACTCTTTTATTATTTTGAAAAAATATGTATATATATCCTTAAATATTTCAGTATAAATTTAAATACATATCCAATTTCGTAAAAATAAGTTATTAACTTGGCATGAAGATACCGTCGTCATGAAAATATAGTAAATATATATATTTTTTTATAGAGTAAATCATAAATTTTTATTTCGCTTGTGTCAAATCCTTTACAAAGCGTCATAATATGTACATGACAAGAGAATGTCCATTTTTTTCATGTACTGTTACATTATTTTGTATGTCAAAAATAAATTATATTTTTTAAAACAATTTGACGGAATGCAAAAGATTAATGGTGAGCGTCTAGAACGAATGTGGAAAAAATATCAGCTTCAGATTGAATAGCGGTGCAGTGGAAAATTCACACACTGTTGCAGGCATGCCTTTCCGGTGTTTCCGAGTGAGAAATAATTAGCAAGTTTCATCATCCAGCACGTATGTCCGCTCGCGCATTTCAGCGACCGCGCTTTGAATACGTCACCTCGGAAGCGAATATCGCGCGTTTATTGCAGCGCCGAAAAGTACGATCATGTTAAAAGCACAGTTAAAGTAATAGGAATATAGCTTCCCGAATTTCCGAAATGCTGAAGTTATATTGATGTTAACAGTTAATTTCACCTTTTAAAAAAGTTACGGTTGGCTAGATAAGATGATAGAGATCAATAGTTTCAATGTTTGTGTTTCCTATATAATTAGTTTCAATAAAACTTTCGAACTTTTAAAGTAAAAAAATAGAATTAAAAAAAAAAAAAATTTCTAGCTTTAATATTAAGAAAATTGTTCTCAATTAAATGGAAATTGTTTTTAAACAGAGAAGTTTCCTTTTTTATTGAACTTTTTAATAATTGATCTTTTTAAATTTCCAACTTATTATTAAAATAACTGTTGCATTTTGAAAATATTGATCTTAAAGATTAATGTTTACGTTTCCTTTATCCAAACTTTTGACTTTCAGGATTTCACTTTCTACACTTTAACATATCTCATCCAGTAGTTTCTACGTTCTTAATTGCTATGTTAAGTTTTCGACTCGGCTATTAAAGTTTCCGTTGCAGATATCAAGTGTTTTATATCACATTATTAAGAGCTGTATTATTCCATGCGTTATTAAAGAGAACTGTCAATAATGTAAAGTTGGTCAAATGGCTTTATAATTTTGCTTTAATTAATCTTTAACTTACAACTAATTTTTAAAAAGTTCCCGTTAATTTGATGTACTACTCTCTATACGCCGAGGGGCCTAAATCTATATAAATATAATATAACGTAGATAAAGTAGTCTTTTTAGTTGATTATAACCAACTAAAAAAATTGAAAAGGTTATTTCACCTATGTATATTGTATTTATTTATTTTATTAGATTTAGATCTCTCGTGTATAGAGAGAAGTACGTCAAATTATATATATAAAGCATGAAGAGTAGATTAAAATAGCATAAGTGTCAACTGCAACAACAGCTACAAATCAATATCGCTGATGACCTCTTCGATGTGAGGTATATTTATTTCGCTACTCTCTAAAACATTTAGAGTGAATCTTACATCGAAGAGTGAAATCTTACTCTTAAAGATTGGAAATCGAGTCACTCTTTTTCAAGCCTGGCTCAATTTTCACTCTTCAGAGTGAGGTCCCACTCCAAAGAATTTAGAGAATTTACTTATGCTCATAGGATGCTTTTAATTAACTGATACTCTTTTAGTGCGTAATTAAAATACTTGTTATCCTACATCCTTTTTTATTCTCTTCCTCCCCGCAAAATTTATTTCTGCATCCAGGGCACTTCCTCGCAGTACCGTCATTGAACAGTAACGGCACATGTAAGACTAATTCTCCTACTATAGGTTGCTGTACTTATGTCACACATTTGATATCTAGAATGCCTAAAGACAAATACGTTTTGAGGATGTCAATTCCTCAGCTTTGATAATAAGCTCTGATGATGATCAACCGAATAAGTGAGACGATATATTTAAAATTGTTTTCTGCAGAGGATTAAGGATTTAAAATAATTTTTAATATTTCTATTATTGTATCTGCAAAATGGAGTACAATTAATACGTGTACGCGCGGGACTCAAAATGGGCGAAGTTTTTGAAAATATTTACTTAATCCGAAAATATGATTAATAATTGATATGGATTCCCAATTTGGATTGGCGCGAGAAGATCGGGAGCGAGAAGGATAAAGAAAAGGACGTTATCTGATATAGGAAGGAGAGGAGTCTTATTAAGGGTAGCTCTTCCACCCTCCTTAGCGCTTAAATTTCAGAACGTTTCGTTCTACGAAACACGGGCGACATCGTTAAAGCACGGCAGTCGAGATTAAAGGCTTTCCCGGATTCGAGAGATTTCAAGTCCAGGATTGTCCGCAATTAGTGCGGAACGAGGGGGGGGGGGGTAAAACGATGGCAGTGGCAGCGGCAGCAGTGGCGACAACGACAGTAGCGAGCTCCTTTAGGAAACTACATAAAGCTTTCTGCGCGGAGGCGAAAGAAAGCAGGAACATTAACGAGAAGAATCTCAAGATGCGTTGCCGATCGTTATCGGCTCTTCTTCTTTTCTGCAGGCCCTCAGCTGTCTGAAAGATGATTACATTCGCCGCCAGACAAACGTACAGCAGGAAGACGTCGAGAAGTTCGTAATTGATAGTTCTTCCTTGTACACGTCTCGAGTTTATCGTCTTTATGTATCATTAAGGGAGTTATTAAAGAGACGGACGGTACAGTTGACTTTCGCGATTAATTAACGGCCTTAAGCGAGATAAATGAGAGCGCGGAGATTGGAGCTTTTTATACGCTCTCATGGCAGCACGATTTTTCGTTGACCTAAATAATTTCGAGTACGCTAGCGAGTACGGCTGACGAACGAGCTAATTTAATGATCGATATTACAACGCGAATAATTTTCGTGCAAAATATGTTTTTTCTTTCCCGTATCGCGATATTAAACAGGGCAAAGTTTCAGTTTACGGTAATACTATAATACATTGATTTTAATGTATAAACAACATAATGATAAATGTACATTGATGAGAATTATTCGCGCATCTGGCTGTTTTTGAATATTCATATACTTCATATTTTTCGAATAGCGGAATCAAGTGGCTACACATATATTTAAAAAGGAGATTTTTTTTCACCATTATTATTATATCTATCACTTTTTCACGTATAGAGTTCCTAATTAGTCACCGCGGCCATATTGAATTGCGTCGTCATAAGCGGGAATGACACGTTAAAGTTTCCTGTTATTTTTAAATGAAGAGATTTTGGATGAAACTAAATAATAAGATAGTTTTAATTAAAACACTTGTAAAAATGAGAGTCGAAGTTTTCCTTATCTCCTACATCCTTCTCCCCGACAGTCAGCAAATACAGCCGTAAAAAACAGATAAAGTGAAAATAGATTTGAAAGCCTATATGTGTATTTTCATTTCATGTGTCTTTTACATTATAGATTATATTTACTGTCGGAGGGGAGGGGGATGGGGAAGGTAAGGAAAGCTTTGACTTATTTTAATAAGCGCTTTAAAGCGATCTTATTATTTTGTTTTATTCAAATTCTCTCTCTCTCTCTCTCTCTCTTTATTTACAAATGGCATGTAAAAAGCTTCAATATGTTATTCTCACTTATAACGTCACGATAATACAGTCACAACTAATCAGGAGCTTTCCTTTAAATGAACGTGCACTGTAATCTCTTTAAATATCTTAACTGTATCTCATTATTCATTATATCGACGATCGAAAACAGAAGGCATGGATTTAGAAAACATGAAAAAAAAATGTAGAAGAGAGCTAATTTAGAAAGGAACTTTTACATAAAAAACATTATATCATTGAATTAGTATTGTTTTTAAATAGAGCTTTTCTCCCTGTAGTATCTTTCCATTCTTAGTCATCTATAAATCGCGTATCTAATTACAGTCTCGTACGTTCCTCATAAAATTTGAGTAGATCCACGAGTCTCGCTAAGGTTTCCTTTACGCAGGACGAACTTGTTAGTGTGCAGCTTCGTGGAATTAGATTTTCCGTAAGCGTTGGTGTGCTTGCGCGCCCTGTTCTATCTTGTTTCCAACGCGAAACTTTTCGAAGCGCATCGCAACTATAGACGCGGGAGAGAAACACGCGCGCACGTCGTGTCACACGCGCGTTTACACGCGCGCAGGAAGTTGCGGCGGTTTGCAACTGAAATTGTTTCCACGGGAAAATAGTATGGACGTGCGGTAACCGGCGTCGCGATAACGCGTACGGATGTTCCGCCGCGGCGCGAAACTTTCGCACGAGCAAATTTACACTTCGATCGCTTCAATTACACGCTGCGACGTCGCAGCCGTGATATCACGCTGCGAACAGTCGTTTTTATTATAACGCAGCCTTTCAGACATCTAGGACACTTTAATATAACGTACAAGTGCGAGTAGCGAAAAGTCAAACGAGAGAGTCACGCTCGCTGTGAGCTCCATCGATCGAGATACATAAAAAGAACAATTTCGCTGGAGTGTCTAAAAATTGAAATGAGATACAAATCTAAAAGTAATTTTGTCGGGCCATTAAAATAAGTATATCTGAAAGTTTAAGTATAATAGTTTCTGATCTAAAAATAATTTTATTGTACCGCGCCCAAGTAATTATGTAGGAAATTTAAGCATAATGAATAGTGCTGCGACATATTTGACATTCTAGTAATTAGCTTGAGGGTTCTGCATTGTGTATCTAATTAAATTTGGATGATTCCAATAAATAAAATTATTTTCAGATCAGTATCCAGCTAAATTTTTAGATACTCTAGCAAAACGGTTCTTTCCATATATAAATATCGAATTTTACGTTAAGATTTATCGTGTTCGAAATGCGACGATTCCAAAAATACATGCAAGTCTGCGGACAGTGTATGGGCGAAATTTACGATACTCACTATGGTACGCACTATTCAGGAGTCACGTGTACGGCAAATCGTAGAGTCAAAATGAAAATTTGGTTCGCACTAAGCTCGGAACTCCGATGTTTACGGTATTCGCGATATGAGGTACTTGGAAACTGTTTTTTTTTTCTTTTTCTTTTTTCTAATAAAACGACGCGACATCTTGTCGCAATGGCAGCGGAGCATTTTCATGCTCCGCGAAATTTTGTTCATAAAATATTTATTTACCGACGACTTCGCCATATTTTATTAATAAATATGCACACAGGCTGCACGGAAAAGCTCACATTGTTGAAATAAGCGGAGATATCGCCGGAGTAACGATCAAACCATCACGCGATATCAATGCACATTTCCGATCACGTATAATAGAGCGAAGAACGAGCTCCTCGGCGTTATCGTGAAAAGGGCAAAATCCCTGGATCAGTATGCACATAATATAATCCGACATTCTGTAGAAATGAAGAAGTTCGAACAGACGGTCGTTTAAATTCACTTTTCCCTTTGAGCGTCGGTTGCACCAGTAACATTCCTCTTATTTAACTAAATCCTTCATTTCCTGTCTGCACTATCAAACTGTATAAGACTCTTATATAGTTTTATTCTAAGGAAAAGAGTGAAATAGAAAATCTGTTAATTTGAATAGAATTCGAACCAGTAACGCGCAAGTATCAGTCTAACGGATATCCTTTTTACGATTCAATGCTTATGCCACTGCCTTTTTTCTATTTTATTCACTACGGAGGAATCGATCCGTGAATGAAAAACGTGCGATAATAAAAAAGAGACGCTGCAGGAAGGACTTACCTGCGAAGATTAGGCAGCGGGCCAGCATCCTTCGATCTTGTAGTCGAATCCCACGCTCGACCGAGCTCGATGCCTGGTCTCTTCTTCAAAGAGGAACCCACGTCCACGCTCCAACGTCACCCTCGTGAAAAGCGGTCCTCGTGCGATCTACCGCGCGCTGCCGTCGTGCCGTTGCCGACGGTTCGTCACCGCGGCCGCCGCCGTCGTCGTCGTTCTCGTCGTCCTCGCTCGTCGTCGTCGGCGACGTGCACGATCCGCGGCGCAGGGCGACCCGGTGGCGATGGTGACGGCCGGCCACGAGAACGAGCGGCGTGTCGCGTCGCGGTGTCGACGGCGATGATGCTGCGAGTGCACGCGGTGCATACGCGGCGCGCGGCCACGATCTAAAAGCCGGTGACGGTTTAGATATCGCGCGGCGGGTTGCGACGGGGGGGGGGGGGGG